>NC_136427.1:14090000-14690000 GCF_052849685.1 Lactuca virosa | reverse complement strand
GAGTAAAAGTGTCATACTCTTGTACATTTGAAATTGGTAAGTTGTGATGTTTTGGATAAAACAAAGACCAACTTAGGCTAATTGTGTGAAGTGTTTGTCTTGATAAAGAATCCGCACTATCTCTTGAATATTTGGCAAGTGAGTCTTATATGTCAAGAGGACAGTGGGAGTCTTATAGATCTTGGAAAACTTCCAGATCTAATCAAGAAGGAAAAACCTATAGTTTATCACTAGCACACGAATTGAGGTTTATAACCTATCGTGTTGACATATTCCTATTTTTGTGCCCATTTCAGTTAAAGTTGGCTTTGCATATGAGTTCTGAGAGTTCTCAACTGGTTGCATAACAACTTGGAAGCAATGGCAGGCCCTTGAGCTGCCAGGTGGCAAGAAGTTAAGATTGCACAAGTTCAATCCATAAGAGTTTGGATTTGTCACTAACCTTGTCTTGTGATTATGGTTTTGACAAATTCACATGGATAGGAACACATACACCATAAAATCTAAGTGTCATAAGGTTTCTCTCCGATTCATGAAAAATGATGGTGAGGAAACGTTTTCACTGAGTAGATTTTAAGTAGATAGCAATTATGATATTTGCATTCTCAAAGTCGTTAGTGGAGCGTGTGTGGTTAACCGGCACACTAACATGGACTTGTGAGAAATGGCAAAGGTCTAAACAATTGAGACTATGATTACGACATCCCTTTTCATAGTTCTGAAATTGTTTAGACACACATGTGTGATATCTAAGGAAAGGTGTATGATTTTGATAAAGTTTTATCAAAGCATCTCGTATTAGAAATATGAACTTTGGTAAGAAGGTCAATAAAGTATTGATTTCTAGAAGTTCAGCAGATTTCTGAGTAAATGTCAAAGCTAGTGGGAGCATAAGCTTCATGCTGATAATCATCATGCAAGTGGGAGCATGATAATTATAATAAGTGTTGCAAGTTAGCAATGCTAATTATAGAAAACAAAAGGTTTCAATCGGGAAAAAGTTGTTTTGCTATAATTAAGGGAGAGGAAATTATACTTCACTTCAATTCAATTCTAAAAGCTCAGATTGAGGTTTTAATCATATTTAGTCAAGGATATATATATATATATATATATATATATATATATATATATATATATATATATATATATATATATATATATATATATATGAATTTCATGTTGAAATGGCTCAACATAAGGAAATTCTACATATGGGTCCATTATTTGCGTTCTAAAATTCGATTATGATTACGACATCCCTTTTCATAATCTGAATTATGAGAACTTGGCAAATAGAAATAGAAATATTATAGCAAAAGACTGGTCTAGTATCATGTCCTTATAAATCGTGTCCCATTTGCTTTGGGTACAAGATCGATTTCATGTGCTATAATATTTATCTTTTCTAAATTTTCCAAATGCCTTGGGGCACTAAGAGGGGAAAAGGTCTAGAATTGGATATGACTAAAGTGATTAAGCAATTGTCGAGGACAATCTAAGGTTTACCAAAGATTGGTTGCTCAGGGACAGTTGGAAGTGTAGTGTTAATTCGAGAAGGACAATATTGACATATTCTGAAAAGTGGCAACTCTTGTTCAGGAGTAATAGTCAAAAGGGGAATATGGAAATGTTCCCATAGGTGGAAGTTATTCATTAAATCTGTGTAAGATTAGGAAACTTAATGCAAGAAGAATATTCAAAGGCAATGAACTTTGAATATGAGACTTCGATTCCATTGAGTTGATCTCCATTGGAATACTCTGTAATGTCTGTTGACAAGTCTTTGCGACTTTGTTCACAATCATTACAAGAGGACCAATGCATATAAGTTTAGAATCTAACAGATTTAGGTAAATGGAAGGAATTTGGAATTCTTGCATTTGCGGTAAAGATTTGGGATTGTGAAATGAGTATCATTGGAATTATGTTCAATCTAACTATTTCACAGAATAAAGATCATAGACAAACTTAGTGTGCATACTTGGTGTATGGCATACCTATTGTTTGTAAAAACATAGTGTGCATACTTGGCGTATGGCATGACTAGTGTTTAGAAAAAGGAAAAAAAACATAGTGTACATTCTTGGAGCATGGGACAACTATTGTTTTAATTCAAGTATAAAGTTGATAGTTTAAAACCGAAACAATGAATAATGAGTAATCAGTATGGTGATAAAGAAAAGTGGTCTATTTATATTCATAGGGTTTGATACCATATTTGATTCATTTATTCTTGTGTTTCACTTTGCATGTTTTGACTTCCAGAATAACTAAGTCACTCTTCCTGAATGATTAAGTTATTCAAACCATCCACAGTCAGTCATATGTTGCAAGTAGATATGAATCAAGACTGTCATGGGTTGGCTTGTAGAGGTCCAAGATGTTGGACAAAGTGGTGCTACAACACTCATGAGTGCTCATAAGTTCTGAGTATTGGATTCAATCCATGCAAAATGAGCAAACAAACATAAATTTCTTTTCAAGAGCTCAAAAACACAACAATGGAGGCTAAGAGGTCGAATTTAGGGTTTACGAGGCATGGAGGCTGGTAAAGAGGTCAGCGCTAGGGACTTAAGGTCTTTATATAGGGTACAACACCCTTAAATTAGGGTTTCTTAATCTCCTCGTATGCCCACTGTACGAGGCCTCGCATCTACGACCAAGTATGCTTAGTACGCTCAGTGTGCGCCCCGCGTACTCGACCTCGCACTAGTACGCCCTGCGTACTCCCTATATACGCGCCACGTACTAGGGTTTTCCTCATATCCTAAATTCATCCGAATGCCATAACGTTTTCATTATAAGTCCGATTTCGACGATCCTTATATCCACGAAAAAGGTAACAAGATGCTCTACTCTTTTACAAACTCATACCTACCTTAAAAGTTCTCAAAAAATAATCTAATTTCCATAAAAGCCTAAGCTAACACTTTACCGAAATACCCCTTGGCTCCAAAACGCAAACCGAACAACCGGATCATCTAAATTACATCACCCACATCCAAATGGAAACGATTCGGGACAAGGCGTTACAACTCTCCCCCACTTAAATTAGATTTCGTCCTCGAAATAATTCCTTACCATCCCAGGCATGTCAGACAGTTTGAGAAACACAAACACAGACCCGATAATACAACACCCTTCCCAAAGGCAACCGAGCCCAACCCTAGTAGGGCTCTCCAAACCCGAACATGAATGAATCCTTTCCCAGTCTAAAAACAATCCCATGCAGAACAGCCACATCTACTCCCCTGAAATCTGAAGTCTCGAATTGGTCTGACTCCCTGACAGACCGCCCATACTGAACCATTTCTAATTCCATTCTACTTATCCCCCAACCGACGAATCAACTTCTGATAACCAGAGATTCCTACTAGAAAATAGATTCACAGACCATTCGCTGTTGCCGAAAACCTTTCACTTGACCAAAGGGACATATATTCTTTCGAGGGAAGGCTCATCCCGATGATAAAAATTCCATAAAAATAATGAAAAACGCGAGAGAAACTAGAAGATAACCTTTCTAGTGCTGAACAAGACACTGCTTCCTTTAAGCGTCGAACCAATCTTACCATTGCTGAAATCCTGAAACCCCATACTTGCTTGATTCCCCCACACAGATAGAACCAAACCAAAACACCTTCACAAGAGCCTGATCTATCCTCAAAACTGATACCATCCTTTAATCATGAATCCATCAACTGATGCCCTTGCCATACAGATTTGTTAATTCGATTCTTACTGCAATGAAGACTTTGCACATAAACACTTGCGATCCCTAACGCAAGTTCTGTTGGATATAGTGTCTAAGTCCATAACTATATTTGGTATGTACTTGACCCGACCTGACATGGTCCATTTGCGTTGCACTTCACCCGAACAATTTATGGATAATCTTTTGAGAATAGTATAAGTTATGATTTATTAATATATTATAAGTTCTAATATATTAATATAAAATCATATTATTTAATTAGTATTGATCTATAATTAATTTAGAATTAATTTAGTGATCAAAAGTATGACTAATTAAATATGGGCTTGTGTATTTATATAGTGTGGGCTAATGCTTATTTGGAATGGGCTAGGCTTGTAAGGAAAGTCCATGGATAATCCATGGATCTCATGGAAATGAAAAGATATGGGTATTAGGGTTTACATGGATGTAACCCTAATCCACCACACTATATAAAGGAGGCTTTGGTTCTAGAAACTACACTAGTTTATGTGTGAGAACTAAGAGGGCCGATTTCAAGAAGAGGTTTTGCTATTCTCTCAAGTTTCCAAGTTTGTGGTGATTTGTGATTTCCATTTGAGGCATCCACATGATTGGTGCTAGGCTCTCAAGCAATCCACCACTACTAAAAGGTAAGTAACTCTACTAGCTTTATTTGATTCAAGTACCCCCATGCCATGCTAGTTAGGTTGAGAACCTTGGAAAAATAGTTATTTGCATGTATCTTAGTCAAACATAGATCCAAGGTTTCTAGGGTTGCATGTACACCATAGGAGTGTTAGAATGCTCAAGACCCAACAAGTTCCCACCAAGAACCAACTCGGTACCTAACTTATAACCCGAGATCCAAGGATCTACATTTGCATGCCCACCGAAATGTTTCGATTCATGGCAACCCCTCTCTAAACAAAGATATAAAGGTTCCCAACCCGTTACAGAGACTACCAGTGTCGCACCTGGTCCATCAACCAGGTTCCTACGAGTCAATTTGACAAGGCTACCCTAACCTAAGCATCCCACTATGCCACTCACTGACCACACAATCAATACTGCAACCTAAGATCTAAAACCACGACCCAACGGCCTCTAACAGGTCCCACCTGCATTGCCATAATCACACAGGCCTCGGCCATGGGTCCCACCCAAACTATACCACGGAGCGTCCTCGCCCACAGGACCCACCCGCCTAGAGCTACACACGCCCTACTTCGCCACGGACCCAATGGTCCTCAACCTAAAATAGAGAAATGCTCCTAGACCATCCTGTCCGTCATGCCCAGGGCACGAACTTATCCCCCTTTATACTCACAACCACTACCAATGATAGTCTACCTCAAACTGGTGAATGCTACGATCCCATTGCAGTCTTACACCACTTTAAACCGACCATGGTTATCACCCATGGCCTTACCATACCCAAACCATCACAACCCCACTTATCCCGAGTCGAAACCTACATCCAACTGAATCCAATCAGGTGTTTGGGTCATGCTTCGAACCCCAAATCCTTCATCATACAAGAACAGGAAGCGAGGCTCTAACAAACCCTTAACCTGAATCCATCCGCAATCCTGCTATAAGTCACAGAGAAGACGCCGACCAGCTGTCGGAAGTTTCCTGAACTCCCAACCTACGCAACTTCCATCCAAAAGGCCACTCATGTCATCTCTCTTCCTGACCAGGATGTGAAACTTCTCTAAGTTCCTCACCCGATCCAATTCCCGGAAACTCTGATCGATTCTACCCCACTTGGATTCGTCGAAGCTTTCCCGAAATATTAGCCAGTCCGATAGCCTTAATCACCTCCCATGATACCACACTAAATCCTTGAGTTCTTATGTTGGTGACTAAAACCATAACCCTTGCTTTTAACCGGCGAATCTTCACCCCAACTTCCATCCTCAAAGAATCACTGAATTCTAACCATCTACAACCCACGTGAATATAAACTTCCCCTGACACTTCCAATGACCATACAACTCATGCAATTGTAACCACCATCTTCTTGCTACCGCTCCTCCCCTAGCAACAGTAGTGTTTGAACCCAAAAGTTCTTCCATAGACGACCATCGATCCCACCAGATCAAAAGATAAAACAACTGAACCCTAACTTCACTGGAGAACTAACCCACTACTCCTGACCATAGACCCTTTAAACAACACCCCTGAATTGATCTCATCAAAAACCGGAAATAGTAATCAAACATACTAAAACCCGCTTAGCAAGATACGACCCACTAATGACTAATGAAATGCAGAATGGCATATAAGAATTCTTGATGATATAACCCAGACAATAACAGAGGACCAAACAAGAGATAATGCTCACCCCAAACCAATACACATTCCCAAGCAAAATAAATTCTGACAATAAACAAGAAGAAAACAAAAGATAACATATCTGCAAAAGAACCTGCTAGAATCCTAACCCTCTCTTCCTGCCGAGATACTCGCGATGGAACCTGAGCTGCCCCAACCACTAAGTGTGGGCAATTTGCCCTGATATGACCCGGTTGATGACAACGTTGGCATAATTCTACCTCCAGTGTGCATGCTTGGCGGAAGTGGCCCTTCCGTCTGCACCTTCCGCACTTAGACCTGCTGCGCACCCCCTCATGTGACCCTACATCCTTTGTGCAACCACCACGGCCCCTCAGGTCTCTAACACTAGTAATGGAAACGTTCAACTGCTATGATCACCAAGCCATACCATGAGTCATCTTCCTCTTCCTTAGTTGCCTATCCGAACCAATCTCCTGCTCTTGCGTTACCCCGACCATTTCGTCAACTGCCTGAACAGCCGAGGTCCGACCCTCGCACCTGGCGACCAATCTATCCGAGACACGCCCAATGATGTTGGGTGACTTCTTGCGTAAGGCTAGCGAAAGCTCCGCGACAACCCAATCATGGGATCGACCCTCCTGAAAACATGGTGCATAACCCACCTTCGATCCCAAATGGCGAGAGCTAGCAATAGGATCCTCCTTCGTGAAGAATTCTAGGGATCCACATGCGTTGG
Source organism: Lactuca virosa (assembly GCF_052849685.1). Lineage (NCBI taxonomy): Eukaryota > Viridiplantae > Streptophyta > Magnoliopsida > Asterales > Asteraceae > Lactuca > Lactuca virosa. The sequence continues at coordinate 14,683,242 of NC_136427.1, read as the reverse complement.
GATCTAGATGAGCCCCTAACTGTCCTGCTACAATCTTGGCCCAAAAGGCCCCTAGAAGACCATCAAAGAACTCCAAAATCCCTTCCTTGACTGAACCAAAGATCACCGGAGTCCATTCCAAAATACCGCGGGTAGTATCCGATGAGATGAAATCTCGCATCTGCTCATCGATCGGCGCAGTCCTTGAACCTAATCCAGAACTAGGACCTGAACCCCCTTCCTGAGCGCTCAAAACCATACTCATCCCACAGGCTCCCTAGATTCTCCAAGACTCTCCCCGATTCGAGTATGGATCCTGTGCTTTCAGTAGACAGGCCCAATACTACCTTCCACACCTATCCATACTTTCCTCAAGAATCATCCCGAATTCTCCAGGTCACCTTCTCAAACAAATACTCCAAGCACTCACTAAACAACGCAACCAAGCCCACTGAAGCATTTCCTAGGTTCTCGACCTCACCCTGCCATCAGCTGCTGAAGAACTCCTCATAACGTCAGCTAGCTACTTCGTGAACACAATCACATGCAACAAATCTTAGATAATCCTTCGAGTAAAAGACTCATCCCTACAACGGTTAGACTCAGACGAGAGCTGCGCAATAGGGTCAAATCCATAACTCTGAGACTATTCAACCTTTATTACATGATACCTAACATATTCACTTAACAACTAACTCACATAACCTACGAGTCCCAAGAATCATGCATATCTAGCAATAAACCGTGCATTTTTTTATTTTTTGTATATTTATATATAAATGAGATATTGGAAATTTGGAATAAATCAAAGTATGAAACATGTGGATGGGTCAAGACTACAGGACTTTGTCATTGATTAGAAGTTCGTCCCTCATTAGATGTATTTAAACTCTTTCGAATTTAGGCCTTCAACCAAAGTCCATGAGATGCAACAAACAATGACACGTTGAATTTATTAATTTCTCTCTTATTATTTTTTTATTTTTTTATTTTTTTATTTTTTTTATCTTGACATTTTATTTGATCTAATGAGTAAAAAACTTAATAGAAACGAAAAGTAGGACCATAGGAGGAAGATTAATTGTTTTTTTAAAAAGAATCCATCTTCTATCGGTAAAAAAATACTAATATCACTATCATACTATACTTATAAAGTGTTTTGGTCAAAAATCAACTAAGTAGAATCTAAACAAATTATATGAGAGGATGTGATGTTCATGGTAAATCAAGTAAGAAATGATAATTAAGGTGACACAAATAATTTACAATGAAACGTCCCAAAAATAAGACAAAAAATTTTCATTTTTAATTTGATAAAATCAGTATTCCAAAAACACCAACCATACAATTCAAATAAAACAAGTGTATCAATCATCATATGAAATAAGAGTAAATCACAAAACGCGGAACGAGGTGGTGTGTGCCCTACAATCATCCCAAGCTCTTCTCTTTGGAACTAGAAGTACCTGAAACATAAACTGAAAACCGTAAGCACAAATCTTAGTGAGTTCCCCAAACTACCCCATACCATACATAATAAATCACATACTGGGCCCCTCGCCTGGTATCGAGTCCCACTCGGCTTCGGGCCCTACCCGAAATCGAGCCACACTCGGTATACAGATCTGTTATTCTTAGGCCCTGCCCACTATACACATAGACATATATCACATAATCATACTAACAAATACAATGATCATAAAACAATAGCACACGATACAATCATCGGGCCTCACCCGACATCGAGCCCCACCCGGTAAACATAGCAGCGTATAACACATGCAAGGGTCACGCAGAGTCCTAGAATCCTAACATAAATAAAAGGGCTGACATTAGTGCCTTAGACCTGCTAAACCTAGTGAGGAAACTCACCATGAGCTGTTGAATCACACTGATAATTCCCCGGCTGTTGGATCGATAAATCCCCGAGCTATCAATATCAAATAACATCCAATTAATAATTGGATTCCAAACCATAACCATTAGCCCAAGGATAGGGTAAAAACAACATTTAACCGCTTGTCTAGTTTGGTCTAAGACTAAAGCCCAAACCTACAATCCAAAGAGGCCCAAACATGGCCCAATTTCCAAATTGGGCCAAAATCTCTTCCATGGCCTTAAATCAAGACCCAATAATATTCCTAGAACAAAACACTTAAAATCAAATGGCCTAACAAAGCCCAAACCTCTAATCCCAAAAGAGTGGCCCAAACCGAAGCCCAAACAATCCGAGGCCCATTTTGTTGAGTAGACGAGGCGTACTCAGCTCGTACACACAGCATACTTTCCTTAGGGCTTGTATGCCAAGCGTACCTTCTTGTACACCCAGCTTACCCTCGCATTTATCCATCTTCCTTATTCAACTCCTATTCCATAAAGACTTTACTCCAAAACCTAGATCTGACTTTCTTGAGTTGATTTATCACGTAAAGTTGCTAACTTTACGTTCATGCATGGCTAAATGATGCTCTTAAAGCCCAAAAGGACTTATTAGGTGACCTAATGCATGCATATAACAATAAACCTCATAAAGCTTGCACCTTTATACTTAACAACCTCATAACATGCTCAGATCTAAGAGGACAAGCCCCACAATGTCTTATATCATCAACCAACCCAAAAAGGGACCCAAAAGCATGAAAATAAAGACATAAGGAGATCTAAGCACTCAAAAGCCAAGGTATGAACTTGATACCTCAAAAGAATTGCAAGATGAGTGATGATTCTGGATCTCTAACTTTCCCACCACGCTATAAATCTTCCACCTTCTTCAATCTCTTCAAAATGAGCAAACAAACACTAATTTCTTCTCAAGAGCTCAAAAACAAAACAATGGAGGCTAAAACGTCGATATTAGGGTTTAGGAGGCATGGAGGCTGGTAAAGAGGCCCGCCCTAAGGACTTAAGGTCTTTATATAGGGTACAACACCCTTAATTTAGGGTTTATTAATCTCTTCGTACGCCAAGCGTAACCCTCATACGCTAGTGTACGCCCCGCATACTCGACCTCGCACAAATACAACCTACGTACTCCCTAAATTCTTCCGAATGCGATCTCTTTTTCATTATAAGTCCCATTCGAAGATCCTTATATCAAAAAAAGGTAATGAGAAGCTCTACGCTTTTACCAACTCATACCTGCCTTCAAATTTCCCAAACAAAAATACAATTTCTATAAAAGCCCGAGCTGACACTTTGCCAAAATACTCTTTGGCGCCAAAACACAAACCGAACACCCGGATCATATAAATTACGTCACCCAAATCCAAATGGGAAACAATTTGGGACAGCGCGTTACAAATCTCCCCCACTTAAATTAGATTTCATCCTCGAAATCATTCCTTACCATCCCAGGCACGCTAGACGACTTGAGCAACACAAACACAACCCCGAGAATACAACACCCTTCCCAAAGGCAACCGAGCCCAACCCTAGCAGGGCTCACTAAACCCGAAGATGAACGAATCCTCTTCCAGTCTAAAAATATACCATGCAGAAAAGCTACATCTACTCACCTGAAATCTAAAGTCTCGAATTGGTATAACCCCCTGACAGACCGCCCATACTAAACCATTGCTAATCCCATTCTACTTATCCCCCAACCGACTACTCAACTTCTGATAACCGGAGGTTCCAATATGGTCACAGAACTTATGAATATAAATAAACACCTTTTATTTAATCACCATACACATTATTCATTGTATAATGTTTCGATTAATCAACTTAATACTTGAATTAAAACATTAGTTATGCCATGCTCCAAGAATGCACACTATGTTTGCCTATGGTCCTTTCTTTGTGAAATAGATCAATTGAACACATCTTCAATGAAACTCATTTAACAATTCCAAATCCTTACCGTAAATATAAGAATACCAAATTATTTCCATTTACTGTAATCTGTTAGATTCTAAACTTATATGCAATGATCCTCTTGTAATGACTATGCACAAAAGTAACAGAGACTTGGAAACAGACATTACAAAGTGTTCCAGTGGAAAGTAATTCCATGGAAACGAAGTCTCAAATTCAAAGTACATTCCTTTGAACATCCATCTTGCATTAAGTTTTCTAATATTACACAAATTTAAAGAATACCTTCCACTTATGGAAACATTTCCATATTCCCATTTTGACTATCACTTCTGAGCAAGAGTTGCCTCTTTTCAGAATATGTCAATATGGTCCTTCCAAAATTTAAGCTATACTTCCAACTGTCCATATGAGCAACCAATCTTTGGTAAACCTCAGATTGTCCTCGACAATTGCTTAACCATTTTAGTCATGTCCAGTTCTGGTCCTTTTTCCCTCTTAATGTCCTAGGCATTTGGAAAATTAGAACAGATTAATATTATAGCATATGTAATCGATCCTATACTCGAAGCATATGGGATACGATTCATAATGTCTCATATAAAGACTTGATACTTTACCAGTCTCTTGCTATAACATTTCCATATATATAATTTCCTTATGTCGAATCTTTTCAACATAACATTCATATATATCTTTGAATAACTTGATTAAAATCTGAATCTAAGCTTTTAGAATTGAAATGAAGTATGAATTCCTCTCCCTTAATTATAGCAAAACAACTTTTCAAACCCTGAAACTTTGCGAATTGAAACTTTTGTTTTCTATAATTAACATTGCTAACTTGCAACTCTTACCATAATAATTATGCTCCCACTTGCATAATAATTATTATCTTACTAGCATAATACTTATGCTCCCACTAGCTTTGACATGTACCCAGAAATTAGCTGGACTTCTAGAAATCAATACTTATTGACTTCCTTACCAAAGTTCAGATTTCTGATACGAGATGCTTCGATAAGATTTTATCTAGGCTTCTCAAAATCATACACCTTTCCATAGATAACTCACATGTGTTTCTAAACAATTTAAGAACTTACATCAATAAGTCTCAAATGTTTAGACCTTTGCCATTTCTCACAATTCGAACTATGAAGAGGGATGCCATATCATAATCGAATTTGAGAATGCAAATATTACAATTGATATCTCCTTAAAATCTACTTAGTGAAAGCATTTCCTCACAATCATTTTCATGAAGCAGAGAGAAACCTTATGACACTTATATTTTTATGGTGTATGTGTTTCTATCCATGTGAATTTGTCAAAACCATAACCACAAGACAAGGTTAGTGACAAATCCAAACTCATATGGACTAAACTTGTTCAATCTTAATTTCTTGCCACCTGGCAGCACATGGCCTTCCATTGCTTCTAGGTTGTTATGCAAACAATTGAGAACTAACAGAACTCACATGCATAGTCAACTTTAACTGAATGGGCACATAAATAAGAATATGTCAACATGATAGGTTACAAACCTCAAGTCGTGTGCTAGAGATTAACAATAGGTTTCCTCTTGATTAGTTCTTGAAACTTTTCCAAGATCTTTAAGACTCCCACTGACCTCTTGACATATAAGATTCTCTTTGTCAACAACCATTCTTGGCAAACAAATATTCAAGAGTTAGTGCGGTTTCTTATCAAGACAAACACTTCACACAATTGGTCTTAGTTGGTCTTTGTCTTATCCAAAACATCAACTTACCAATTTCAAATGTACAAGAGTAAGAAAACATTTTACTCTACATTTGACAAGTGCTATAAACCTTTCTTAAGATTATGTCACTCAAGGCACAATCATGTACTATGACTCTAAGACTTGTTTTGTAACGAAGTATGAATCATCTTTTTGATTTAATCATTTCAACAATTCACGATTCCTCTTCTTAGCCATACAAATGCACTAAGATATCCTCAGAGGATCAATTGTGATATGATTTTTCATAATCATTAAGATGATCATAAAACACGATACTAAAGTACTCTTCCATCTTTTTAGATTGGAGAAACTTTTTTCTTTCTCCCTAATTTGATTCTTCTCATTCGTTCTGCCATACATTGAAACTTTAACAATGTTTCAGAATTACACTTAAACTTGTAAGGATAACCATATTTACTAACTTTTAGTAAATCATAACGAATAGTCTTATCCTTCGTTGTGGTGGACCTGACCAGTGCACATCCAAGTGTACCTGATCCCCTAGTCTCTCACTTGACTCACATATACATGTGAACAATGAATTAGTCTTAATTTCCCAAAGAAGAAAATTCTCATTGATCATACAATACAAGTTGCATGATTCCAAGTTTCTATCCAATTGAAACTTGGGTGATGAGAATCTTTCCTTATTTGGTAAATTTAGACACTACCACAAGCGAAAGAATCAAATCCATTGCTAACAATAGAAACATACAAACATCAATTTTCATAAATGCCATTGCAAGGAGATATTATATCAAATAAACTCAAAATTTTATTTATTTATAAAATGCGGACAAAACTTTTCCTTACAATGCAATTACAAATGAAAACTATGTTATTAAAAATTTCTAAGCAATCTATCATAACTCCTAAGCAGCAGCTCAAAAATCCGATCATCAAACCATGCGATCAAAATCCATCTCTTCACGATCAGACTCAGCATGCCTTTCCTTTAAGCTTCCTTTGATCCTACAAAACATCATGTATTAAGAATCTACAAATAGGAACTTAATAGAGTTAGATAGCAGACATACCTGAAGTCGAACCATTCAATTTGATTAAATTTCTTAGGTAGTCAGGGCAGCTTCGCTTCCAATGTCCCTTTCCTTGGCAATAGAAACAAACAGGCTCATTTGGAATGGCACACGGAACAATCTTAGAATTGGCCTTTCTCTTATGATCAAAACTTTTGACCATGGACAATACTTTTCCTTTAGGAGAAGGAATCATTTTTGGAATGTCCATGTCATTGCCCATGTCAACTTGAACGGTAGATCTTCCAAACATGTTTGCTTTACCAGTGCACCAAATCATTGCTGATTCAGCAGCAATTAACAAATAGGTAAGATCAATAAGGGTCATGTCGTGATCTGTCACATGGTAGTCTTTAACGAACTTACTATATGACTTGGGAAGTGACTGAAGAACCAAGTCAATAGCCAACTTCCTTGGGAACACGACACCCAACATTCGCAGCCTGTCAATATGCAGCTTCATGTCCAAGGCATTAGCACATATAGACTTTCCATCTTCATGTTTGCTTGCCAATAGGGATTGGGTGATCTTGAACTTTTCAAGCCTTCGGTCTTGTGGTTCAGGGAGAATAATTGGAGGAGGTGGAGGAAGTGAAGTATGATTTCCAGTCCCATTAATGCACGACAAAGGGACTAATCTTTCACCTGGATCGCCATGTGAGATATCATCTTCATTAGGAAAGATTTTTCAAAAAGATTTGGGAAGACCATAGTTGTCTGAACTAGACATCTACAAGGGGGAAATTCAAGTTAGTTGATTTAAGTCCTTAATATAACACCCAAAATGAAATATTAAGGCTAGGACCCAACACAATATTTTACAATTCGGAAGAGGGATGTCGTAATCCAATTGTAAAATATTTGAAGGTAGGTAAATGACGAGTTACCAATTTCCACCATGAAAAACGAAATTGATTATTAAGTTTTAATTGGATTGAAATTCCTAGATCCTTTAAGATTCATTGAACTTTTCAATGGCATGTGTAAATCTCGATTGTGCCCTTCAAGTTTTTGACTAGGATGCTGAGGATCACAAACAAGGTGTGAATTACCATGCAAATTAGCTTGGTACTCTCAATGTTACAAATCACCTAATCAATGTGCCGCTTAACCACACACGCTCCATTGATGTATGATTAACATCAAGGTACCCTTTTCCATGTACTGTCAGTCCCAGATTAGTGTGTCGGTTAACAAGGTGCAAAGTGCAATTTCATGGGATAGCACCATATTCACATTTTTCCTAAAGTTACTAAGATTGGGAATTTAATAAAAGTTTAGTTACTTTATAATTATCATTATACTTATAATTAGAATTAGTGTCCTATCCTACCCGTTCGGCTAACGACCCTCCACCAGTCAAGGAAGCGGTGGGTGAGAGTGGACACCCATTAAACTTCCATTTTATAGGCAGTAACCTTATACCCCCCCTTTTAGACTGGCTTCGTGAATGAGGCCTACTAACGGTAAGACTGACTTGTCTTATATATATATATATATATATATATATATATATATATATATATATATATATATATATATATATATATATATATATATATATATATATATATATATATATATATATATATATATATATATATATATATATATATATATATATATATATATATATATATATATATATATATATAAATAAGTATTAACCTTTAATAATATAATAGTATAAGGGTTGAATTTTAACTTTTAAAATTCTAGGGTTTGGAATTAAAGTATTCACAAGTGTAACTTTACAAATTCCAAAACTTGAGGGCAAGTTTTGAACTCTTCAAAAACTTTTGGTTTCCATAACTTATGAGTTTAATGTGGTTTTTATCAAAAACTTTTCATTTTCCATAACTTGAGGACAAGTTATGGATTTCATTAAAGGCATTTAGATCATAATTTTAACTAACAAAAATTATCAAATAATTTATCTATGATCTAGTTAAACTCATAATTAAAGATAATTCATACCAAAAATTTACAAGAAATTAGCCTATCATATAAACTAATACAAATCTTGAAATTTTTTGACAATTATCTTATAATTGGATGAGCATGATCACTACCATATAAAAAACGGATTTTATGATTCAAAACAGTTTGTGTTAATAATATTAATCCAATTCTAGGCAAAAAAAAAACACAAAAAACTGTTGTCTGATCATGCAACATGCTGAGCCCAATAATGGACTCGTCGAGTTCAAGGCAAAAACCATCCTACTCGTCGAGCCCAAGCATGAACTCGTCGAGTAGGTGCTGTCAGACAGTTTTTCAGCTTTGAAAAATAATACATTTGCATCAATATAATAGCAAACAACCCATGTCTCTGATACCACTGTTGGGTTTTGTATACTACAACATCCTATGGTGCACATACAACCCTAAATGCTTTGGATCTATGTTTTCTCTAATTATACATGTAATATTGTTTCCAAAGCATTAAGCCTACAACTAGCATACAATTGACATAAACAACATAAAAGTGAGTAATAGAATTACCTCTTTGTTGTAGCTTGTAGTTTTGGCCTTTAAGAACTTAGTGCCTCAAATGTTGCACCTCAAACGGTTCACAACACACCTTGGACAAAGGAGAACTTGAGAGAGAGTTTCTTGCACAAAATTTGGCTCCTATGAACTCTTAGAACATTAGAGTAACCGATTTTAGCTATGGGGTGTTCTATATATTGTCTAAGAATCATGGTTAAACCCTAATCCATACCCTTGGGCTTATTATCCATGATCCATGATTCAAGTGGGCTAACTCTTTATGGATTCTCCCATAAACTTAGTCCATCATGTATCATAAGCCCAAACCATATATATATATATATATATATATATATATATATATATATATATATATATATATATATATATATATATATAATTTACACAATTAGTCCCCATTAATTTAATTAGTCTCTTTTTGATCACAAAATTAATTCTTGATCAATACTAATTAAATCATATGATTTCATACTAATATATTAGAACTTATAATATATTAATAAATCATAAATAACCTCTTACTCAAATGTCCATCCTATCAAATTGTCCTGGTGATATGCAACCCGAAATGGACCATGCTACTCTCGGGTCAAGTACATACCAATTATAGTTATGGGCTTAGACATGTAATCCAACAAACAATTCCATAAAAATAATGAACAACGCGAGACAAAATGGAAGATAAACCTTCTAGTGTTGAACAAGACACTGCTTCCTTTAACTGCCGAACCAATCTTACTGCTGTTGAAATCTTGAAACCTCATACTTGCCTGATTCCCCCACACATATAGAACCAAAGTAAAACACCTTCACATGATCCTGATGTATCCTCAAAACTGAAACCATCCTTTAATCTCGAACCCATCAAGTGATGCCCCTACCATACAGATCCCTTAATTCGATTCTTACTACAATGAAGACCTTGCACATAAACACTCACTATCCCCAACACGAGTTCTAACCAAGAACCAACTCGGTACCTAACTCATAACCCGAGATCCAAGGATCTACATTTGCATTTCCCCCGAAACCTTCTGATTCATAGCAACCCCTCAATAAGCTGGAATATAAAGGTTCCCAACCCATTACAGAGACTAACTGTCTTGTACCTGGTCCAGCCACCAGGTTCCTAAGAGTTCAATTGACAAGGCTACCCTAACATAAGCATCCCCCTGTGCCACTCACTGACTACACACTCAATCCTGCAACCCAAGATCTAATACCGCAACCCAACGGTCTCTTCCAGTTCCGACCTTCATTTCCATGATCATACGGGCCTCGGCTACGGGTACCACCCAAACTATACCATGGAGCGGCCTCGCCTACTGTTTCCATCCTCCTAGAGCTACACAGGCCCGGCTCCGCCTCGGAAAGCCCTTGATCCTTGATAGGATCTCCGGCACAAAACCTTGGGAGGTGATAATGATGACTGCCTTGATAGTTTTATGTATATAAAATGTTGATTTACATATATGAATGTGTATATGTAAGTACAAGTATCGTGGATGAGCTTCGTGTATCCCTAGTGTGCTAGTTACATGTGCTATTTATAGTCAAATGCTAATAACAAGAAGTCTGATAATTCCAGGATCCTCAAGAATCAGCATATGAACGTTATTTAACTTGGTATTTCGGGTATTTTTCTTGGTTGAGATGACTCTCCATTGAAAATGGGTCTTGTGTTGACTCGTTCTGTACATGTGAGAAAAACAGAGAAAATATAGTCATTATATGTGTTAGAAATATTAATGATATTGCTCAGGATCCCGGGATATCTTTAAGGATCCTAAGGCTTCAGAAGTATTTGAGGATCCTGAATATGAATCAAGGATCCTGCCCCTAACAATTTCCTTTAAATTATACCTGTGAAATATAACCGTTAATGTCTTAAATATTTAGAGGTATAAAGTTTAAGTAAAAATTGAAGTAAGAATTTCTAACGGATGGGTAACTTGAACTTCAACGGGTAGATTTCTAGTCGTTGGAAGGGTCAAATCACCTTTCTACTTTTCATTGATTCCCATATAAATAAGATATGAAGCTCTTCAATTTCATGTTACTCTTAACTTTTCTTCCCAAAGTTCATCAAACATCATCGATGGAAGTTTTTTTATCCATTTTGTCCTTCTTAGTTTTCTTTTTCTTAAAAATGGCCAAGAAAGGAGCTCTTTTTCGTGAAAACATCATAACTATACTTGATGATGATTTCATAGATCAAAATCTCCTTTCCTTTGAGGAAACTTGTACCTTCGATGACAATAGTATCGAAGCTTTGAGTTTGAGTGGAACCTTTCCCGCTAGTATTGTCTTCAAGACTTTCGATGTTAGGATCCAACCTGATTTTATTTCTTCTATTTGGGTTTGTTTTCTCGAGTATCCCTTTACCTTAGGCCTCGCATATCCCTTTTCCGGGATCATTTCTGAAAATTTTGAAATCACCAAGATTTCATATATTCAAGCCATGCCAACGGTTTGGAGGATCCTTTACTGGATTGACAATCTAAATCGCTCCATAGGTCTCAACATTGGTCTAAATGAATTAGCTTATGTTTACGACCTTTCTACCTTTGGAAACTCTCGCTTTTTGTTGAAAGTTAAAACGAACGGATCACCTCTTGTACTAAAATCGAAGCATAATGATGGTGCTTGGAAAGGAAGATACTTTTTCGTAAAACGTGACTCGATTCCTGGTGGAGACCTTTTATCTGAATCCTTAGTTAAAAAGGTTAAGGTTCCTTATTTTTCATATTGAGGATCCCAATATTCACACTTCTTATTTTGTTTAATTTTTTGCAGCATTCAAGTTTGACGAATTACTCCCCCTCCCCCCCTGAAGGCACCAATGAAAAGATCAGGAAATCCATTGCTCTGGCCGAGGATATCAGGACATTTAAGATCGACCCTTCTAGTCATCAAGAAATCTCAACCGCTATCATCCCTATGGCTACCGGTAGGGATCCTAGATCACTTTTAGCTTTGAGAAATTATTAAGACTTCTTTGGCTTTCATAGGATCCAAAGCCACACGTGCCAGTGCTCATTTCTCCCTTTCTGATCTTGATACGGCTGTGTCAAGTGGCAAGATATTTTTGAAGAAAGAGAAAATTAACTCCTCCCATGCCCCAAAAAAGGACCACGTTGATCTGATTATGAAGACTCCAAGATCCTGAAAGAGGAAAGCTCCTGAAGCCACAAATTTGAACTTTGAAAATCTTGGAGCTGAGGGTGCGCTTCAGAGACTGGTCTGCTTTTCTTAAGTTGTAGGTGTTAGTTTTTCTTTTTTTTTCTTACGCTTTTCCTTTCACTCATTCTGATGTAACTCCTTCTCCAGGTCTTTGATCGTGTCTATATAGATTTGAGGATCTGGGCTGAAAAGGCTGAAGAAGCTTTAAGAGAACAAGAAAAAATGTGGAAGGCGACCAACGAGGATCTCCTGAGACGATTTGAACTCCTGAGCAAGGAGAAGGCCAAGAAAGAGGAGGAGAATGATGCAGAGATGGCGGAAGTGAAAGCTAGCACATTCATGGTTGTTTGGGAGGCCAAGATCAAAGAAGTTGAAGATGTGGCCAACGCAGGATGCTGGCATCTAGCTGGGTGGCATGCAGCCCTCACTGAATTAAAGTGGAATCTGTCAAGATGAACGAGGATACTGAGGGGCAACATCTAAAGGAGAATGAGGAGAAGAAGAGCCTAGGCGATGATGACCAGGCTACGATCTAGGCTTGTCAGATAAGAACATTTTGCATGATTTTGTATAAAACAATGTTTGTTTCTTATGGAATCGATGTACCACTTCTTCGTTTATGTATGGTTTTTTCTGTTGGATTAGGTGTCTAAGCCCATAAGAATAATTGGTATGCACTTGACCCGACAGTAGCATGGTCCATTTTGGGTTGCATTCACCGGAGCAATTTGATAGGAAGGATATTTCAGAAAGAGGTTATTTGTGATTTATTAATATATTATAAGAATATTATATTAATTGAGAAATCATATTATTTAATTGGTATTGATCAAGAATTAATTTGGAATTAATTTAGTGATGAAAAGAGACTAATTAAATTAACAGGGACTGATTATGTAAATTAGTGATACATATAGTTTGGGTTAATGATCCATGATTGATTAATGATGGGCTAAGCTTATGTGAGATTCGATGAAGTGTTAGTCCAAATGAATTATTGGATCGAAAGCCTAAGTGTATGATTTAGGGTTTACAAGTAACCCTTGGAATTCTACACTATATATGTAACCCCTAAGCCTTAAAATCGTGACACTAGTATTCTATGAAGGATATAGATGATTTTGGTGGTTCCTAACCTCTCTCTCATTGTCCTCTAATTGTTGGTGGTGTTTTGTGAACCGTTTGAGGCATCACACTTGAGGTGCTAAGCTCTTGAAAGGACATGAACTACAATCTACAACAAAGAGGTAATCATCTAACTTGTTTTATGTTTCAAATATCAATGTTGTATGCTAGTTAGGCTTCATGCTTTGGAAAATGAAAATTTCATGTATAACTAGAGAAAACTTAGATCCAAAGCATTTGGGTTGTATGTGCACCATAGGAGTGTTATAGTACTTAAAACCCAACAGTGGTATCAGAGCCATGGGTGTTTTCTGTTATATTGATGCATTGGTTGATTGTTCAAAGTTGAAAAAAAACGAGAATTGTTGTCTGAACAGTGGACTCGACGAGTTAGGTCATTTGGTGATGAACTCGACGAGTCCAGTATCCGATTCGACAAGTTGGATCACCTGTTTGCAGTTTTTCGGGTTTTTTGGCCAGAATTGGATTAGGATCATTGCCTTAAACTGTTTTGTATCATTAAATTAGATTTTATTGATACGGTAATGATTATCCTCATTCAATTAAAAGATAAATTGTCAAATTATAAAATAATTACTAGATTATATGATAAACTAATTATTTGTATTATTTTATTTGAATTGTCTCGCTATATGAATTATGAATTAGATCAAATTGGTAAATGATAAAAATATATGATTATTTTATTAGTTTAAAACTTGATCTAAATGATTTTAAAGAGACTTACAAAACTTGTAATCAAGTTTTGGAATCCAACAGTTTTTTTTGAAGAGTTTCAAAACTTGCCCTCAAGTTTTGGAATTTGAAAAGTCTCATTAAATTCTAGAACTCTAGTAATTGAAAGTTTTCAAAAGGTGCAACTCTTGGTTTCGTAACTTAAAAATTAATTGAATAGTTTTAATTTTGTATTTTATATTTAGAACCTTGATGTTTTTTGAATAGTTCAAATTACGCTCTTATGGAGTTTATTAAATTAATTAAATGTTTAATTAAAAGAGAGAATTAATAAGTCCATATTGATGTGGTTTAAGTTTAATTAAATTAAAAGTCTAATTTATTAATAGATTAAACCACTTAATATTTTAAAAGTTTAAAATACACCCTTATACTATATAAAATTAGAAGCTTAATATATTATATATGTATAAGTAAAAAGCCAGTCTTACCGTTAGTAGGCCTCATTCACGAAGCTAGTCTATAATGGGTGTTTAAGGACACGACGTGTAAAATGACCGTCATTGGGTATACACTCTTACCCACCGCACTCTTGACTAGTGGAGGGTTGTTAGTCGAACGGGTAGGATAGGACATTCTCATTAAAAGTATAATGAATATTTTAAGTAACTAAATGTCTTACAAATTCCCAATATTAGTTACTTTAGGTAAAATGTGAATTTGATGCTAACCCATGAAATTGAACATTGTACCTTATTGGTCGTTAGTAGAGCGTGTGTCGTTAACCGACATACTAATCTGGGACTAATGTAGGATGGCAATGGGTAGCTCGGAGATTATAATAGATCAATGGAGCATGTGTGGTTAACCGGCACATTGATTAAGTGATTGATGTCTTCGAGAGTACCAAACTAATTTGCATGGTTATTCACACTTTGTTTGTGATCCTCGGCATCCCACTCACAAACTTGAAGGACATAATTGAGATTAAACATGTCATTGAAAAGTTCAATGAGTCGCAAAAGATCTAGGAATTTCATTTAAAACCTAATTCATTTAAGTTTCGTTTTCGTGGTGGAATTGGTAAATCGTCATTTACCTACCGACAAATAGTTTGCAATTGGATTACGTCATCCCTCTTCCGAATTATAAATTATTGTGTTGGGTCCTAGCCTTAATATTTCATTTGGGTGTTATATTAAAGATTGAATCAACTAACTTGAATTTCTCCCCTTGTATAGATGTCTAGTTCTGACAACTATGGTCTTCCCGAATCCTTTCCATTCGTAAGTGACATTCCACATGACGATCGAGGTGAAAGATCAATCCCTATGTCGTGCATTGGTGGAAATGGAAATCATACTTCACTTCCTCCACCTCCTCCAATAGTTCTCCCTGAACCACGTGTTCGAAGACTTGAAAAGTTAAAGGTCACTCAAGCCCTATTGGCAAGCAAACACAAAGATGTAAAGTCTGTATGTGCTCATGTCTTGGAGATGCAGTTGCATATTGATAGGCTGGGAATGTTAGGAGTCGTTGTCTCGAGGAATTTGGTTGTTGACTTGGTTCTTCAATCACTTCCTAAGTCATATAGTGAGTTCATAAAAGATTACTATATGATAGACCTTGATGTGACCCTTATCGATCTTACCTATTTGCTAATTGCTACTGAATCATAAATGATTTGGCACACTGGTAAAACAAAATTGATTGGAAGATCTACTTCCCAAACTTCCATGGACATTGACAATGGAAACATTGGAAGTCCAGAAAAGTCTTCTCTTCCCAATGGAAAGGGATTGGCCAAGGTCAAACCGTTTGACCAAATGGTAAAGAGAAAGGCTAAGTATGAGATTGTCCCATGTATTATTCAGAAAGAATCTGTTTGTTTCTATTGCCAAGAAAAGGGGCATTGGTTTTGAAGCTACCATATTTACCTGAAATATCGCAAGGATGGTAAAGTCAAAATGTATGACTCTACTTCAAGTAAATCTACTATCTAACTCTATTAAGTTCCTATTTACAGATTCTTAATACATGATGTGATAAGATTGAATTTTGATGTTTTGTAGGATCGAAGAAAAGAAAGGAAGATTAAAGGAAGAGTAAGTTGAGTATGATCGTGAAGAGATGGATTTCGATCGCACGGTTCGATGATCAGATTTTTGAGCTGCTGCTTAAGGAGTTATGATAGATTGCTTAGGAATAAATAGCAACATATTTTTCATTTGTAATTGCATTGTAAGGACATGTTTTTCCACAATTTTATAAATAAAGAAAATTTTGATTTATGTTTCCTTGCAATGGAATTTGTGAAAATTGTTGTTTATATGTATTTCCATTAATAGCAATGTTGTAAAATGTTTGATTCTTAGCTATATCAATTATGGTAGTGTCGTAATTTTCTAAATAAGGAAAGATCCTCATCGCCCAAGTTTCAATTGAATAGAAACCTAGAATCATAAGATTTGAATCATGTGATGTATGAAAATCTTGGTACTTGGGAAAATTGGGACTAATTCCTTGTCTACATAAGTATCTAAGTCAAGTGAAAGATGAAAGGATCTGGTACACATTGATGTGCACCAGTCAGATCCACCACAAAGAATAATAAAGGCTTGTAACACCGTAAATTTTCAAACAAAATTTTCATTTCAAAACACAATAAAACATAGGTCACATTTCCTCCAATTCACAAGTAACAATTATCAACACATTTTTATCTAAATTGTTTATCATGAATCCAGGATCCTCCAAACATAACTTTTTCTCTCGTGTGTACAATCAAGCCGGCACCTTCCCGATATCATGAAAAGTACCTGAAACACATATCACATAACACGGTAAGCACGAAGCTTAGTGAGTTCCCCAAAATACCACGTACTCCGCAAATAAGACCCTCCGATCAATGTGTCTCAGTGGAGACCATCCGGTCCCACAACTCGGGTGGACCCTCCGGTCCTAACTCAGCAAAGCATAGCATAACCACAAAGCATAGTATAAACACAAGGCATAATGCATAATTTATATCACATAACTCAACGTAAGCACATATAACCACATTTACACTGAATAACATAACAGTATAAGTCACAAAGACAATATGCACAATAACGCATATCATAGTATAACAATGAGACTCTCCGGTCAATAATGAGGACCCTCTGGTCCAGTATCTCTATGGAGACCCTTTGGTCACATAGTAACTACTACTCAGATATGTATAGTGAGAAAACTCACCTCGAAAGCAAGCAAGTAATTATCCTCGTACTCGAATCTCGAACTAGCCACCGCCTAACACATAGGGTAATTATCTCAATAAATACTCGATTCTCGACTCTAAGTAAAACAAAGGTTATTCTTCCTTCTTCTAAGTCTTGAAGTGGGTAAAAGACCATTTTGCCCCTCCATGGTCTCCATTACTCATGTTTAACCAAACCCTAAAGTTAACAGAAGTCAAACTCGAGTCAACAATCCATGTTTGACCCGACTCGCCAAGTGCACCTATGTGACTCGTCGAGTCCAGTCGTTTACCCAGAAGTCTCATGAAGGTCCAGCTTAGCTCTTCGAGTTGACCCCCAACTCGCCGAGTTATCGCATGATCAAGCTCATTGGGACAAACCCTAACCGAATCGTCAGGTAAGCTCATAGACTCGGCGAGTCACTTTAATCTGGTTCCCCATTCAGACGTTTTTAAGCAGATCTACCACTCCAAACACTAGATCTAGGCTCCCAAGGGTCGGTTGTCACATAAAGTTTCAATCTTTACATTCATGCATGGTGGTTTTGATGGGTTTTTGAGCATTCTAACACTCCTATGGTGTACATGCAACCCTAGAAACCTTGGATCTATGTTTGACTAAGATACATGCAAATAATTATTTTTCCAAGGTTCTTATCCTATCTAGCATGGCATGGGGAACTTGAATCAAATAAAGCTAGTAGAATTACTTACCTTGTAGTTGTAGTTGATTGCTTGGAGTTTTAGAGCCTAGCACCAATAGTGTGGATGCCTCAAATGGAAATCACAAATCACCACAAACTTGGAACTTTGAGAGAATAGTAATCACCTTCTTGAAATCGGCCCTCTTACTTTACTCACCACAACTCATGTGATTTCAAGAGCCAAAGCCTCCTTTATATAGTGTGGTGGATTAGGGTTACATTCATGTAAACCCTAATACCCATGTCTTTTCATTTCCATGAGATCCATGGGTTAAAGCTCCATGGAGTATCCATGGACTTTCCATGCAAGCCTAGCCCATTCCAAATAAGCATTAGCCCACACTATATAAATACAAGAGCCCATATTTAATTAGTCATACTTTTGATCTCTAAATTAATTATAGATTAATTATAGATCAATACTAATTAAATAATATGATTTTATATTAATATATTAGGACTTATAATATATTAATAAATCATAACTTATACTATTCTCAAACGATTATCCATAAATTGTTCGGGTGAAGTGCAACCCAAATGGACCATGCCGGGTCGGGTCAAGTACATACCAAATATAGTTATGGACTTAGACACTATATCCAACAGTCTCCCACTTGGATAAGTCTAATAACTATAGTTGCAAGTATAACTTCAGGAACCGATCAGCAATCGTAGCTCTTTAAACTCTGTTGAAGTATGAAGCGCCATTTTAGATAAGTGATCATATAATCCTCTGTTCTAGATATCAGCCGGACAAATACATGGAACATGGTCTTGCTTATTGTCCAACATTTGTTTCCCGATTTCCAATTTGTTTGACATAGAACTTAACTGAACACATCAATTTAGTTCTGACCGGGCCCGGTACATAGGTCAAAACAAAATCATCGAGGGGCCCAGATATCGCTTCTAATCCTAGAAGGAACAGATAAACTTCGACTCATATGTTTGCTCTACTACTTGTTGAATTACACACAAAAGCACGGTTTATAACATCGAGTTACCAATGCGTTTTCGTGCAATCAATGCATAACCAACTCATAGGCAACAAATCATATCTCTAGGTTTGAAGACTTATATGATACTAC
The DNA here is from genome assembly GCF_052849685.1 of Lactuca virosa. Classification (NCBI taxonomy): domain Eukaryota; kingdom Viridiplantae; phylum Streptophyta; class Magnoliopsida; order Asterales; family Asteraceae; genus Lactuca; species Lactuca virosa. The sequence goes on along the minus strand of NC_136427.1, from coordinate 14,664,091 downwards.
CGTCTCACGATCACTCGAGATAAATTCCATGAAGTGATACAAGTGAGCGTGGGTTGAATCCAATACTCAGAACTTATGAGCACTCATGAGTGCTGTAGCCCCGCTTTGTCTAACATATTAGACCTCTACAAGCCAACCCATGACAGTCTTGATTCATATCTAATTCCAACATATGACCGACTGTGGAGAGTTTGAATAATATGATATAAACCATAACATAATTATTCTAGAAGTCAAAACATGCAAAAAGAAATAATAGTAAACGATTGACAAGAGATAGCAACACTTTACTCATAAATAACAGCTTTTATTTATCATCAAATGTCAATTACATTTTACAAATTTCAAGATTATCTAACTACTAAAACTAATATCATCCTTCAGCCCTATGCTCCGAGCATGCTGGAGATGCTTAGCCCTAGTCAGTCCCTTCGTGAGGGGATCTGCTGGGTTCTCATCCGATGATACCCTCTTTGCCACGAGGATTCCTTCTTCTATTCGATGTCTAATGAAGTGATATTTTCTGTCAATGTGTCTGGATCTCCCATGATCTCTTGGTTCCTTGGCTAAGGCAACCGCACTATTGCTGTCACAGAAAATCTCCATTGGCTCCTTTATAGCTAGTACAACTCCAAGGTCTCCGATGAAGTTCTTTAGCCATATAGCCTCCTTTGCTGCCTCGCTTGCTGCTATATACTCTGATTCACAAGTGGAATCAGCCACTGTCTCCTGCATGGAACTTTTCCAAGTAATTGCCCCTCCGTTTAGAGTAAAGACCCAGCCCGACTGAGAGCGGAAATTATCCCTGTCAGTCTGAAATCTAGCATCACTGTACCCTACAACTCTCAAGTCCTCACTGCCACCGAGGGTAAGGACCCAGTCCTTAGTCCTCCGTAGGTACTTGAGGATATTCTTTACCACAGTCCAATGTGCCTTTCCAGGGTTCCCCTGATACTTGCTAACCATGCTCAAAACAAAGGCTACATCAGGTCGAGTACACGTCATAGCATACATGATCGATCCTACAGCCGAAGCATAAGGTATTCGACTCATTTCTGCTATCTCAGCCTCAGTACTAGGGCTTCTTACTCACTCTGGCGTTACTCTGGATGGGTAACTCTCCTTTCTTGGAGTTATGCATGTTGAACCTGTAACATCCCAAAAATACAGGCCAAAAATTTCATTTTTAAATCAATGTTTTGGAAAAACATTAGTGAATAAACTTCGCCTGATCATATCATTTCATAAACATATTTCGTGTCTGAAATCCAACATATAAAAACAACCATAATGTCAGAGTACAAAATCCCAGAATAACTCATGATGCGGAAAACAACGTGTGTGTATGATGTGCCGCTACCGCGCCAGCTCCTTCCCCTTCGATGAAGAGGTACCTGAAAACAAAACTGTAGACTGTAAGCACAAAGCTTAGTGAGTTCCCCCATCGTCCACATACCATACAATCATATAGCATACATACTGTTAGGCATTTCTGGGGTGCCCGACCTACCCGGTACGGCCATTCTGGGGTGCCGACCTACCCGTACGACCATTCTGGGGTGCCGATCTACCCATGCGGCCATTCTGGGGTGCCGTCCTACCCGTGTCAAGCCATTCTGGGGTGCTGACCTACCCATGTCAAGCCATTCTGGGGTGCTGACTACCCTTCGGTCCTAACAACCGAACCTCGGGGACTATTTCACCCCCTACTACTACTATCACATATATCATAGCATAATCTACTGTCAGACATATCTGGGGTGTCCGACCTACCCTTCGGTCCTAACAACCGAATCTCGGGGACTATTCCCCCTCCTACTACCTCTACCTCATACAACATATCATGCTAGCTGCTAAACATATCATAACATACTGTTAGGCATATCTGGGGTGCCTAACCTACCCTTCGGTCCTAACAACCGAACTCTATCACTATCACATATCATATCACGCTAGCATATAACATATCAGGTAGTAGCAACACAGATGAATATCACAAAGACAAACATCTAACATACGATCCCTACTGGTGGGCCGACATTGTGGCCGTAGACCCACCGCTACTGGAAGGTAACTCACCTCGTAGTAGCTGCTGATCTATGCGGGAACTCTCTATCTGCTGCTGCTTCGGAAATCCTCCGGCTATAAATCCCACAAAACCCATCATCAGAGTCTGATATCTACTCTTTGGGTAAAATGACCATTTTACCCCTGATCAAGTCAAGTCAAAGTCAAAGTCAACTTCCAGTTGACCTGACTCGCCGAGTTGGGCCTTCAACTCGTCGAGTCCCTATCCATTTGGTTGTCCTCACTCCCGTCCCTACTCGTCGAGTTAGGCATTGACTCGACGAGTTCTCCTTCTATTCAAATATCCAATGGTCCTTCCTCGACTCGCCGAGTTATATGAACAACTCGTCGAGTTCATCTTCATCTGATGAACACTCTGGTCTGTGACTCGCCGAGTTGTATGAACAACTCGTCGAGTCTGTTCTTGAGGCAAGAAGATTTCCTTGGACTCGCCGAGTCAGGGCATTGACTCGCCGAGTCCCTCCATTACTGAGTCTGGCTTCCGACTCACTGAGTCCACCTATGGTTCACTGCTCTACTCAGCATACTCGAAAGGGGAAAATCTGGGACTCGCAACTCGACTCGCCGAGTCCGAAGAACGACTCGTCGAGTCGTAAACATGCAATCACTATATACTCGATTCTGCTTGAATCCAGTGCATTCCATCCATAGATCTGGGTTCTTAGGGCTCGATTAACACGTAAAGTTTCCAACTTTACGTGTATATAAGCATCAATGAAGGTTAAAAGGCTCAAAATGCACTAAAAGAGTAGATCTAGGGCTTTCATGCAATATGGCTCCATAAAGGTATTAGATCTAGGCTTCTGGAACTCAAACATAGCTAGATCCGAAGGCTATTCATCTCAAAGTGTCCTCTATGCTACTACCAAGCCAAGAAATGGTTCAAGAATAGCTTTAATGGTGTTCCAATGGGGATTTAAGCATAGAAATAGAAAAGGGTCGAGTTATACCTCACTAAACTCTGAAATGGACTCAAGGCCTTTGCTCTTCTCCTTCTTCTTTGGTCCTTCCTTCCTCCTCTTCTACAAAACTTCAAGGAAAACACACAAAACACTCAAATCACCAAGGGAAGGGTTAGGGTTTCGTGAGGGACGTTCTGGTTGTGAATGGGGGCCGACATGAGGCACAAAAGGATGTTTAAATAGGGTGCAAACCCTTGAAATTAGGGTTTCATCCAGACTGGCGGACTCGCCGAGTCCAGAATATGGACTCGTCGAGTCGCCAACTTAAACGTGCTCAATATCCCGACTCTACTCGGCGAGTCGGGCCTACAACTCGCCGAGTCCAAGGCTAAAAATGCAAGATGCTTAGATCAATCTTACATACCAGGAACCTGGTGCTACAAATCTCCCCCACTTATTTTAGACTTCGTCCTCGAAGTCTGCCGCTTGCTCCTGGAAAAGCTCTGGATAGTGTTCCCTCATCTCTTCTACCGGCTCCCAAGTCCACTCCGAACCCTTCCGGTGCTGCCATTGCACCTTTACTAGCTCCACCCTCTTGTTCCTCAGATCCTTCGACTTGCGATCGAGGATCGCTACTGGCCGCTCAATGTAATTCAGGCTGTCATCAACCTGAATATCCTCTAAAGGCACCACCGCTGAGTTGTCCACTAGGCACTTCCGCAGCTGGGAGACGTGGAAGGTGCTGTGGATCTGACTGAGTTCGGCTGGCAGATCCAGCCTGTACGCTACCTTGCCTACCCGGGCCAGAACCCTGAAGGGTCCAATGTACCTGGGGCCCAACTTGCCCCGTTTCCTTAATCGAATGACAACCTTCCATGGCGACACCTTCAGAAGAACCATATCCCCGACCTGGAACTCCAGGTCTGATCGGCGCTTGTCGGCATAACTATTCTGCCGACTCTGTGCAGTCTGAAGCCTGCTCCGAACCTGCTGAATCCTCTCGGTCGTCTTGAGCACCACTTCGGTGCTCCCCATGACCCTCTGGCCTACCTCACCCCAACATATCAGGGTCCTGCACCTCCTCCCGTACAACATCTCGAAGGAAGGACGATCAATACTCGCGTGGTAGCTGTTGTTGTATGAGAACTCAGCTAGAGGAAGATAGGTATCCCAGCTACCACCGAAGTCTAGCACGCACGCCCGCAACATGTCCTCCAGAGTCTGGATGGTCCGCTCACTCTGACCATCGGTCTGCGGGTGAAAAGCGGTGCTAAAATGCAGACGAGTACCCAGCTCGTCATGGAACTTCTTCCAAAACCTGGAAGTAAACCGTACATCTCTGTCTGAAATCACGGAGACTGGCACTCCGTGCCGCGCCACCACCTCTCGGATGTAGATATCGGACAACTTCTCTGCCGAGATACTCTCCTGGATCAGGATAAAGTGGGCGCTCTTGGTCAATCGATCCACGATGACCCATATAGAATCTACTCCCCGCGCGGTCCTGGGAAGCTTGGTGATAAAATCCATCGTAATATCTTCCCATTTCCACATCGGAATATCCAACGGCTGTATCTTGCCGCGTGGTCTCTGATGCTCGGCCTTGACCTTCCTGCGGGTCAAGCATCGCTCCACATACCATGCCACATCCCGCTTCATGCAGGGCCACCAATAGTCCAGACGAAGATCCCTATACATCTTCGTCGCCCCGGGATGAATGGAGAATCGGGATTTGTGCGCCTCCTCCATTAGAACCTGGCGCATGCCTCCGAGGTATGGAACCCACACCCTGCGGTGTAATGTCAATAATCCCCTGCTATCATAGTCGAAGGAGGAAACCTGACCCACTATATGCTCACTCTTCCGATGTTCCACCTTCATGGCCTCCTGCTGGGCCACCCGGATCCGCTCCAATAGCGGAGTCACCACTGTCATCCGCATGCAGATACCTCTGATCTGCGCCGCCTTGCGGCTAAGCGCATCGGCCACCACGTTGGCCTTCCCCGGATGGTAAAGGATCTCGCAGTCGTAATCCTTCAGCACGTCCAACCACCGACGCTGCCTCATGTTCAGATTCGGCTGATCCATGAGGTACCTCAAGCTCTTGTGCTCCGTGTAAATCGTACAACGAACCCCATAGAGGTAATGACGCCAAATTTTGAGGGCGAACACAACAGCCCCCAGCTCCAAATCATGCGTCGGGTAGTTCGCCTCGTGAGGCTTCAGCTGCCTCGACGCGTAGGCAATAACATGCCCTCTCTGCATCAATACTGCGCCCAAACCTGAGATGGACGCATCGCAGTACACAACAAAATCCTCCATGCCCTCTGGCAGGGCTAAGATTGGCGCCTCGCACAATCTCTGTCTCAGTGTCTCGAACGATGCCTGCTGCTCAGGCCCCTAACGAAAGACCACGACCTTCCTCGTTAGCCTGGTCAGGGGTAATGCTATCTTGGAGAAATCCTGGATGAATCTCCGATAGTAGCCAACTAATCCCAGGAAACTCCGAATCTCAGATGGAGACTTCGGAACCTCCCATCTCATCACGGCCTCTACCTTGGCCGGGTCGACCAAAATACCGTTCTGGTTGACAAGATGCCCAAGGAATTGCACCTCGCGCAACCAAAACTCGCACTTGGAGAACTTGGCGTACAAGCTCTCCCTCCTCAGAGTCTCCAAAACCTCTCTCAAATGCTCCTCGTGCTCCTCCTGCGTCTTGGAGTAAACCAAGATGTCATCAATAAACACTATCACAGACCGGTCTAACATCGGTCTACACACGCGGTTCATGAGGTCCATGAACGCGGCAGGAGCATTGGTGAGCCTGAAAGGCATCACCACGAACTCATAGTGGCCATAACGCGTCCGAAACGCGGTCTTCTGTACATCCTCCTCTCTGACCCTCATCTGATGATATCCTGAACGCAGATCAATCTTGGAGAACCAAGATGCTCCCTGTAGTTGGTCAAAGAGGTCGTCAATCCTCGGGAGTGGGTAACGGTTCTTCACCGTTACCTTATTCAGCTCCCTATAGTCTATACACATACGATGCGACCTGTCCTTCTTCTTCACAAACAGAATCGGGGCTCCCCAAGGCGAACTACTCGGCCTGATAAATCCCTTGTCTAGCAGCTCTTGCACCTGCGTAGACAACTCCTGCATCTCAGGAGGAGCCAACCGATATGGTGCCTTGGCTATCGGAGCCGCACCAGGGACTAGGTCGATCCTAAACTCCACCTGTCGTTCCGGAGGTATCCCAGGTAGCTCCTCGGGGAATACGTCAGCGAACTCTCGTACTACGGGCACATCACCCACCGTCGCCTTACCCGCCTCACGGGTATCCATAACTTACGCGACATAACCTGCGCAACCCTGTTGAAGGTAACGCCTAGCTCTCGCTGCTGAACACAAGGATGGTCCTCGCTGTGGCCTCTCGCCCTGAATCACTAACTCTCCCCTACCTGGGGTCCGGACTCGCACTAGCGGCTGTGCGCAATCTATCACCGCCCCATTGGGGCTGAGCCAATCCATGCCTATAATCACCTTGTTCCCACGCAACGGAATGGGAACCAAGTCTACCAAGTAGCGCTCCTCAAATAATCTCAGCACACAATCTCTGAAGACCTCAGATGCTCGCACTGACCGGTCGTCCGCAATCTCGACCTCTAGAGGGCAATCCAACGTGCCCGGAGACTCAGAAAACTTCTTGCTAAGCGCAAGATAAACAAATGATCGGGTAGTACCCGAATCAAACAATACCTGAACTGGGATACCGTTCACATGGAACGATCCTAAACAGAGCACATATCAATATCATAAACATCATATAAATAAATCAGAGGGAAAGAATCATACCCGTCACCACATCGGGTGCCGCGCGTGCCTCCTCGGTCGTCAACTGAAAATCCCGGCTCCTCACCACTGGAGCCTCTGCCTTGGCCTACCGGCCATCTGTAATCCACAGGGTCGCTGGGGCTGGCGCCTTCATTGGCGCTGCTGCTGTCAACTGGGGGCAATTGGCCTTCTTGTGGCCCCTCTGGTTGCAGTGGAAACACAGCAACTCTGACGTCTGTAACACAGGTGCAGGGGTGGTACAATCCCTGCTGTAGTGCCCCGTCTTGCCGCACTTATAGCAGCCCGACGATCCCAACCTACATGCCCCCTCATGTGGCCTGCCGCATTTCCTGCAGCGGTCTGATCCTGACTAGCCTTTCGGCCTACCATCTGATCCCTTGGGCTTCTTCCCTGAAGCCCCAGTCACCTGTCTCTCCTCTACCTTTCTCTTCCGGATATGCTCTAGATCTATCTCCCTCTCCCTCGCCCTGGCAATCATAGAATCCAGGGTAGGGCAAGCTGAAAAACTGACATGCTCCCGAATATCGGCTCGCAACATGTCGTGGTAGCGGGTCCTCCTCATATCCTCGTCACCCGTATACTGGGGCACCAGTAACACCCTCTCCCGGAACTTGGCGGTGATCTCCGCCACAGTCTCCGTCGTCTGTCTCATGTCCAAAAACTCTTTGGCTAACTGCTGGAGCTCCACCGCAGGTGCGAACTCCGCTCTGAACCAGGTCACAAAGTCCGGCCATGTCATAGCCTCAACAGCTGAGGCTCCCAATGAGTCACCAACAGACTCCCACCAGTCTCTAGCTCTGTTTCTCAAACACCCTGCTGCATATCTCACCTTCGACCCCTCGGGGCAGAAGCTGGTCAGCTGCGCAGACTCAATGTATGCGATCCATCGTCTGGCCACAATGGGGTCCTTCGCCCCATGGAAATCCGTCGCACCGCTGCTCCTGAAGTCCTTGAAGGACAGTGTTCGAGATCCTGACTGGCCATATGTCATGTCACTCCTGAACGCCCTGAGGCGGTCCTCCATCAGCTCAACTATCCCTTCCTTGATCGACCCGAAAATGATGGGGGTCGACTCAAGGATGCCTCTGGTGATCTCTGACGCGATGAACTCGCTTAGCCTCTCATCCACTGGTTCGGAACCTGAACCTGAACCCGATCCCTCTCCTGAACTGCTAACTGATGGCCTCGAACGTAGTACCACCATTCTGCAATTCATAACGACAACCGTCAGTGGTACTGATAAATCTAGAGGGATCACATCTACTGCAAGGTCCTTGGTCTCGCCTCAGCCTTCCTCAATTCAAGTACAGATCCTCTGCTTTCAGTAGTACGGGCCCATACTACCTTCCACATCTATCCGTACTTTCCTCAAGGACTGCCTCGACTCCACCAAGTCCGTTCTACTACTACTGCTGATCTCATGCTACTCTCGTCCTGGGCTTGCCCTAGGAAATCGCCATCCCACTCTCTGCCATCAGCTGCGTAAGAAGCCCCTGCTTTCTTCCCCTAACTAGCTCGCGGATACTATTACATATTACTCAGACTAGATAATTCTTCGAATGAGAGGTCCTACCCTACAACGGTTGGACTCAAACAAGAGCTGCGAAATAGGGCTAAACCCAACCTTCTGAAATTATTTAGTCCTTGCAATATGTAACTTAACATATCCGTTTACTAGTTAGTGAAAGACAACTAGAACTCCTAAAAGCACTTAGCAAGCAGCATTCGGGCATTGAGTACACATAATCAAGTATATACTACTCTGGCTATCATACTGACTGATCTGTACTAGCATACAATGCTAAGCTCATACTATCAGGCATAACCTAAACAGGCTATCCTACTACTGTCTACTCAATACTAGCATGCAATTCTCATAAAGCTGAAACACATAAAGCAGGCACATAAGGCATCATTCCTAGATCCTTAGTCCTATTCTAGCATGCTGTTCTACTGAAACTGGTAAAACATAACATAAACTTGTATGGGTACTCTGGGGAAAACTTACTTGAGCTCGGCCGGTCGCGCACATCACACACTTCGTTCTTTCTCAAAACTCTTCTACTTATCCTTTAGAAATTCATTTCTTTACAAAAATCTTTTAATCCCTCGATTTGAGTCCAGACACCCCCGAAGGTGTGTCTGAATCCCTCAAACCAGGGCTCTGATACCAACTTGTAACATCCCAAAAATACAGGCCAAAAATTTCATTTTTAAATCAATGTTTTGGAAAAACATTAGTGAATAAACTTCGCCTGATCATATCATTTCATAAACATATTTCGTGTCTGAAATCCAACATATAAAAACAACCATAATGTCAGAGTACAAAATCCCAGAATAACTCATGATGCGGAAAACAACGTGTGTGTATGATGTGCCGCTACCGCGCCAGCTCCTTCCCCTTCGATGAAGAGGTACCTGAAAACAAAACTGTAAACTGTAAGCACGAAGCTTAGTGAGTTCCCCCATCGTCCACATACCATACAATCATATAGCATACATACTGTCAGGCATTTCTGGGGTGCCCGACCTACCCGGTACGGCCATTTTGGGGTGCCGACCTACCCGTACGGCCATTCTGGGGTGCCGATCTACCCATGCGGCCATTCTGGGGTGTCGTCCTACCCATGTCAAGCCATTATGGGGTGCTGACCTACCCATGTCAAGCCATTCTGGGGTGCTGACTACCCTTCGGTCCTAACAACCGAACCTCGGGGACTATTTCACCCCCTACTACTACTATCACATATATCATAGCATAATCTACTGTCAGACATATCTGGGGTGTCCGACCTACCCTTCGGTCCTAACAACCGAATCTCGGGGACTATTCCCCCTCCTACTACCTCTACCTCATACAACATATCATGCTAGCTGCTAAACATATCATAACATACTGTTAGGCATATCTGGGGTGCCTAACCTACCCTTCGGTCCTAACAACCGAACTCTATCACTATCACATATCATATCACGCTAGCATATAACATATCAGGTAGTAGCAACACAGATGAATATCACAAAGACAAATATCTAACATACGATCCCTACTGGTGGGCCGACATTGTGGCCGTAGACCCACCGCTACTGGAAGGTAACTCACCTCGTAGTAGCTGCTGATCTGTGCGGGAACTCTCTATCTGCTGCTGCTTCGGAAATCCTCCGGCTATAAATCCCACAAAACCCATCATCAGAGTCTGATATCTACTCTTTGGGTAAAATGACCATTTTACCCCTGATCAAGTCAAGTCAAAGTCAAAGTCAACTTCCAGTTGACCTGACTCGCCGAGTTGGGCCTTCAACTCGTCGAGTCCCTATCCATTTGGTTGTCCTCACTCCCGTCCCTACTCGTCGAGTTAGGCATTGACTCGACGAGTTCTCCTTCTATTCAAATATCCAATGGTCCTTCCTCGACTCGCCGAGTTATATGAACAACTCGTCGAGTTCATCTTCATCTGATGAACACTCTGGTCTGTGACTCGCCGAGTTGTATGAACAACTCGTCGAGTCTGTTCTTGAGGCAAGAAGATTTCCTTGGACTCGCCGAGTCAGGGCATTGACTCGCCGAGTCCCTCCATTACTGAGTCTGGCTTCCGACTCACTGAGTCCACCTATGGTTTACTGCTCTACTCAGCATACTCGAAAGGGGAAAATCTGGGACTCGCAACTCGACTCGCCGAGTCCGAAGAACGACTCGTCGAGTCGTAAACATGCAATCACTATATACTCGATTCTGCTTGAATCCAGTGCATTCCATCCATAGATCTGGGTTCTTAGGGCTCGATTAACACGTAAAGTTTCCAACTTTACGTGTATATAAGCATCAATGAAGGTTAAAAGGCTCAAAATGCACTAAAAGAGTAGATCTAGGGCTTTCATGCAATATGGCTCCATAAAGGTATTAGATCTAGGCTTCTGGAACTCAAACATAGCTAGATCCGAAGGCTATTCATCTCAAAGTGTCCTCTATGCTACTACCAAGCCAAGAAATGGTTCAAGAATAGCTTTAATGGTGTTCCAATGGGGATTTAAGCATAGAAATAGAAAAGGGTCGAGTTATACCTCACTAAACTCTGAAATGGACTCAAGGCCTTTGCTCTTCTCCTTCTTCTTTGGTCCTTCTTTCCTCCTCTTCTACAAAACTTCAAGGAAAACACACAAAACACTCAAATCACCAAGGGAAGGGTTAGGGTTTCGTGAGGGACGTTCTGGTTGTGAATGGGGGCCGACATGAGGCACAAAAGGATGTTTAAATAGGGTGCAAACCCTTGAAATTAGGGTTTCATCCAGACTGGCGGACTCCCCGAGTCCAGAATATGGACTCGTCGAGTCGCCAACTTAAACGTGCTCAATATCCCGACTCTACTCGGCGAGTCGGGCCTACAACTCGCCGAGTCCAAGGCTAAAAATGCAAGATGCTTAGATCAATCTTACATACCAGGAACCAGGTGCTACAAATCTCCCCCACTTATTTTAGACTTCGTCCTCGAAGTCTGCCGCTTGCTCCTGGAAAAGCTCTGGATAGTGTTCCCTCATCTCTTCTACCGGCTCCCAAGTCCACTCCGAACGCTTACGGTGCTGCCATTGCACCTTTACTAGCTCCACCCTCTTGTTCCTCAGATCCTTCGACTTGCGATCGAGGATCGCTACTGGCCGCTCAATGTAATTCAGGCTGTAATCAACCTGAATATCCTCTAAAGGCACCACCGCTGAGTTGTCCACTAGGCACTTCCGCAGCTGGGAGACGTGGAAGGTGTTGTGGATCTGACTGAGTTCGGCTGGCAGATCCAGCCTGTACGCTACCTTGCCTACCCGGGCCAGAACCCTGAAGGGTCCAATGTACCTGGGGCCCAACTTGCCCCGTTTCCTGAATCGAATGACAACCTTCCATGGCGACACCTTCAGAAGAACCATATCCCCGACCTGGAACTCCAGGTCTGATCGGCGCTTGTCGGCATAACTATTCTGCCGACTCTGTGCAGTCTGAAGCCTGCTCCGAACCTGCTGAATCCTCTCGGTCGTCTTGAGCACCACTTCGGTGCTCCCCATGACCCTCTGGCCTACCTCACCCCAACATATCAGGGTCCTGCACCTCCTCCCGTACAACATCTCGAAGGGAGGACGATCAATACTCGCGTGGTAGCTGTTGTTGTATGAGAACTCAGCTAGAGGAAGATAGGTATCCCAGCTACCACCGAAGTCTAGCACGCACGCCCGCAACATATCCTCCAGAGTCTGGATGGTCCGCTCACTCTGACCATCGGTCTGCGGGTGAAAAGCGGTGCTAAAATGCAGACGAGTACCCAGCTCGTCATGGAACTTCTTCCAAAACCTGGAAGTAAACCGTACATCTCTGTCTGAAATCACGGAGACTGGCACTCCGTGCCGCGCCACCACCTCTCGGATGTAGATATCGGACAACTTCTCTGCCGAGATACTCTCCTGGATCAGGATAAAGTGGGCGCTCTTGGTCAATCGATCCACGATGACCCATATAGAATCTACTCCCCGCGCGGTCCTGGGATGCTTGGTGATAAAATCCATCGTAATATCTTCCCATTTCCACAGCGGAATATCCAACGGCTGTATCTTGCCGCGTGGTCTCTGATGCTCGGCCTTGACCTTCCTGCGGGTCAAGCATCGCTCCACATACCATGCCACATCCCGCTTCATGCAGGGCCACCAATAGTCCAGACGAAGATCCCTATACATCTACGTCGCCCCGGGATGAATGGAGAATCGGGATTTGTGCGCCTCCTCCATTAGAACCTGGCGCATGCCTCCGAGGTATGGAACCCACACCCTGCGGTGTAATGTCAATAATCCCCTGCTATCATAGTCGAAGGAGGAAACCTGACCCACTATATGCTCACTCTTCCGATGTTCCACCTTCATGGCCTCCTGCTGGGCCACCCGGATCCGCTCCAATAGCGGAGTCACCACTGTCATCCGCATGCAGATACCTCTGATCTGCGCCGCCTTGCGGCTAAGCGCATCGGCCACCACGTTGGCCTTCCCCGGATGGTAAAGGATCTCGCAGTCGTAATCCTTCAGCACGTCCAACCACCGACGCTGCCTCATGTTCAGATTCGGCTGATCCATGAGGTACCTCAAGCTCTTGTGCTCCGTGTAAATCGTACAACGAACCCCATAGAGGTAATGACGCCAAATTTTGAGGGCGAACACAACAGCCCCCAGCTCCAAATCATGCGTCGGGTAGTTCGCCTCGTGAGGCTTCAGCTGCCTCGACGCGTAGGCAATAACATGCCCTCTCTGCATCAATACTGCGCCCAAACCTGAGATGGACGCATCGCAGTACACAACAAAATCCTCCATGCCCTCTGGCAGGGCTAAGATTGGCGCCTCGCACAATCTCTGTCTCAGTGTCTCGAACGATGCCTGCTGCTCAGGCCCCTAACGAAAGACCACGACCTTCCTCGTTAGCCTGGTCAGGGGTAATGCTATCTTGGAGAAATCCTGGATGAATCTCCGATAGTAGCCAACTAATCCCAGGAAACTCCGAATCTCAGATGGAGACTTCGGAACCTCCCATCTCATCACGGCCTCTACCTTGGCCGGGTCGACCAAAATACCGTTCTGGTTGACAAGATGCCCAAGGAATTGCACCTCGCGCAACCAAAACTCGCACTTGGAGAACTTGGCGTACAAGCTCTCCCTCCTCAGAGTCTCCAAAACCTCTCTCAAATGCTCCTCGTGCTCCTCCTGCGTCTTGGAGTAAACCAAGATGTCATCAATAAACACTATCACAGACCGGTCTAACATCGGTCTACACACGCGGTTCATGAGGTCCATGAACGCGGCAGGAGCATTGGTGAGCCTGAAAGGCATCACCACGAACTCATAGTGGCCATAACGCGTCCGAAACGCGGTCTTCTGTACATCCTCCTCTCTGACCCTCATCTGATGATATCCTGAACGCAGATCAATCTTGGAGAACCAAGATGCTCCCTGTAGTTGGTCAAAGAGGTCGTCAATCCTCGGGAGTGGGTAACGGTTCTTCACCGTTACCTTATTCAGCTCCCTATAGTCTATACACATACGATGCGACCTGTCCTTCTTCTTCACAAACAGAATCGGGGCTCCCCAAGGCGAACTACTCGGCCTGATAAATCCCTTGTCTAGCAGCTCTTGCAGCTGCGTAGACAACTCCTGCATCTCAGGAGGAGCCAACCGATATGGTGCCTTGGCTATCGGAGCCGCACCAGGGACTAGGTCGATCCTAAACTCCACCTGTCGTTCCGGAGGTATCCCAGGTAGCTCCTCGGGGAATACGTCAGCGAACTCTCGTACTACGGGCACATCACCCACCGTCGCCTTACCCGCCTCACGGGTATCCATAACTTACGCGACATAACTTGCGCAACCCTGTTGAAGGTAACGCCTAGCTCTCGCTGCTGAACACAAGGATGGTCCTCGCTGTGGCCTCTCGCCCTGAATCACTAACTCTCCCCTACCTGGGGTCCGGACTCGCACTAGCTGCTGTGCGCAATCTATCACCGCCCCATTGGGGCTGAGCCAATCCATGCCTATAATCACCTTGTTCCCACGCAACGGAATGGGAACCAAGTCTACCAAGTAGCGCTCCTCAAATAATCTCAGCACACAATCTCTGAAGACCTCAGATGCTCGCACTGACCGGTCGTCCGCAATCTCGACCTCTAGAGGGCAATCCAACGTGCCCGGAGACTCAGAAAACTTCTTGCTAAGCGCAAGATAAACAAATGATCGGGTAGTACCCGAATCAAACAATACCTGAACTGGGATACCGTTCACATGGAACGATCCTAAACAGAGCACATATCAATATCATAAACATCACATAAATAAATCAGAGGGAAAGAATCATACCCGTCACCACATCGGGTGCCGCGCGTGCCTCCTCGGTCGTCAACTGAAAATCCCGGCTCCTCACCACTGGAGCCTCTGCCTTGGCCTACCGGCCATCTGTAATCCACAGGGTCGCTGGGGCTGGCGCCTTCATTGGCGCTGCTGCTGTCAACTCGACGAGTTCTCCTTCTATTCAAATATCCAGTGGTCCTTCCTCGACTCGCCGAGTTGTATGAACAACTCGTCGAGTTCATCTTCATCTGATGAACACTCTGGTCTGTGACTCGCCGAGTTGTATGAACAACTCGTCGAGTCTGTTCTTGAGGCAAGAAGATTTCCTTGGACTCGCCGAGTCAGGGAATTGACTCGCCGAGTCCCTCCATTACTGAGTCTGGCTTCCGACTCACTGAGTCCACCTATGGTTCACTGCTCTACTCAGCATACTCGAAAGGGGGAAAATCTGGGACTCGCAACTCGACTCGCCGAGTCCGAAGAACGACTCGCCGAGTCGTAAACATGCAATCACTATATACTCGATTCTGCTTGAATCCAGTGCATTCCATCCATAGATCTGGGTTCTTAGGGCTCGATTAACACGTAAAGTTTCCAACTTTACGTGTATATAAGCATCAATGAAGGTTAAAAGGCTCAAAATGCACTAAAAGAGTAGATCTAGGGCTTTCATGCAATATGGCTCCATAAAGGTATTAGATCTAGGCTTCTGGAACTCAAACATAGCTAGATCCGAAGGCTATTCATCTCAAAGTGTCCTCTATGCTACTACCAAGCCAAGAAATGGTTCAAGAATAGCTTTAATGGTGTTCCAATGGGGATTTAAGCATAGAAATAGAAAAGGGTCGAGTTATACCTCACTAAACTCTGAAATGGACTCAAGGCCTTTGCTCTTCTCCTTCTTCTTTGGCCCTTCCTTCCTCCTCTTCTACAAAACTTCAAGGAAAACACACAAAACACTCAAATCACCAAGGGAAGGGTTAGGGTTTCGTGAGGGACGTTCTGGTTGTGAATGGGGGCCGACATGAGGCACAAAAGGATGTTTAAATAGGGTACAAACCCTTGAAATTAGGGTTTCATCCAGACTGGCGGACTCGCCGAGTCCATAATATCGACTCGTCGAGTCGCCAACTTAAACGTGCTCAATATCCCGACTCTACTCGGCGAGTCGGGCCTACAACTCGCCGAGTCCAAGGCTAAAAATGCAAGATGCTTAGATCAATCTTACATACCAGGAACCAGGTGCTACAGAACCTTTTCAACACTTTGTCCACATAGGTGCTTTGACTAAGTCCAATTAGTCTTTTACTCCTGTTTCTCAAAATCCTTATCCCTAGGATATAGGCAGCTTCTCCAAGGTCTTTCATAGCGAAACACTTCCCAAGCCAGGACTTTACTTCTTGCAGGGTTGGGATGTCATTTCCTATGAGTAGTATGTCATCCACATACAGTACCAAAAAGCTGACTATACTCCCACTAGCCTTGATATAGACACAAGATTCATCTTCACTCCTTGAAAAGCCAAATTCTTTGATTTTCTCATCAAAGCAAAGATTCCATCTGCGAGGTGCCTGTTTTAATCCATAAATGGATTTCTCGAGCTTACACACTCTACTGGGGTACTCTGTACTGACAAAACCCTCTGGCTAAACCATGTAAACATCTTCAGCCAACTTTCCATTAAGGAAAGCGGTTTTGACATCCATTTGCCATATTTCATAATCATGAAATGCAGCAATGGCTAACAGAACCCTAATAGACTTAATCTTGGCCACTGGTGAAAAGGTCTCATCATAATCAACTCCCGGAGTTTGAGAATAACCCTTTGCAACCAGTCGTGCCTTATAAGTGTGTACATTACCATCCATGTCGGTCTTCTTCTTGAAGATCCATTTGCACCCAACTATCTTACGATCAGGTACATTGTCAACCAAGTTCCAAACTTGATTGTCATACATGGACTGTATCTCGCTATCCATAGCCTCTTTCCATTTAGCAGCCTCAGGGCCTGCCATGGCTTCCGTGTAGCTGTTAGGCTCATCCAGATTTACCAGTGTCTTATCACTGATAAGTGTCTCACCTTCTGCAGTAATATGAAAACCATAATAATGCTCAGGTGCCTTCCTAACTCTGGTGGAACGCCTCAGAGGTATAGATTCTTCAGTCGGCTCAACAGGAGTTTCCTCCTCAGGTTAAGGGCTAGGGTTTGAGGTTCGTTCACCACTTGACTCTTGAATTTCCTCAAGGTCAATTTGCCTCCCACTGTCTCCTTGGCTCATGAATTCTCTCTCTCGAAACAATCCTCTTCTTGCTACAAACACCACATTATCACTGATCTGTAGAAGATGTAACCAAAGGATTTATGTGAGTAGCCGATGAAAATACACCTTTCGCTTCGGGATTCGAGCTTATCGTGAGTCTCGCGTCTCACGAAAGCCTCGCAACCCTAAATCTTGATGTGGTCTAGATTGGGAACTTTTCCAGTCCACACCTCGTGAGGTGTTTTGGCAACCTTCTTTGTAGGGACTAGATTAAGGATATGGGCGGCAGTCTCTAAGGCATACCCCCATAATGAGATTGGTAGCGAAGCTCGACTCATCATGGAACGAACCATGTCCAACAAGGTCCGATTGCGCCTCTCAACTACACCATTCAACTGTGGTGTCCTAGGAGGTGTCAATTGTGAGACAATACCACATTCCTTAAGATAGTCAAGGAACTCAGTACTAAGATACTCACCACCACGATCGGATCGAAGCATCTTAATGTTCCTGCCCAACTGATTCTCCACTTCTTGCTTAAACTCTTTGAATTTCTCAAAGGTTTATGACTTATGCTTGATTAGGTAGACACATCCATATCTACTAAAATCATCAGTAAAAGTCACATAGAACTGATTAGCATCTCTTGTGGCGGTTCTGAAGGGTCCACACACATCCGTGTGTATGATGTCCAACAAACCTTCACCCCTAGCACAAGTGCCAGTAAAAGGTGACTTTGTCATTTTACCAAGCAAACAAGATTCACAACTATCATCTGACTTTAGGTCAAATGACTCCAAGACTCCATCCTTTTGGAGTTGGCCTATGCGTTTCTTGCTTACATGTCCAAGACGACAATGCCATAAGGATGCTTTATCTAAACTAGTGGAAGAGTTAATACACAATACATTATTTCGTACATTATCTACAACAGATACAGTTTCATACACGCCATCACAAGGTAATGCTTTAAAATAAAGAACATTATTAAAGAAAGCATCAATACTACCATTATTATTATCAAAATAAAAGGTAAAACCTTGTTTATACAATGCCTGAAAGGAAATAACATTTCTTGCCATTTCTGGCGAATAATAACATTTATTCAAATCTAATGTAAACCCACTATTTAGCACTAAGGAATAAACTCCTATCTTGGTGACAGGTGAAACTTTCCTGTTTCCCATGATCAAGTTTATCTTTCCCTGCCCCACATTCTCACTTCTTTTTAGTCTCTGCAAATCACAAAATATGTGAATACCACAACCTGTATCAAGGACCCAAGACTTAGAATGAGGTGAGTTATTAGACAATATAGTGTATATACCTACATGGTTGGGTTTTACTTTCCCATCCTTCAAATCTTGCTGGTACTTTGGGCAGTTTCGCTTCCAGTGCGACTTTTCATGGCAATAGAAGCATTCAGCCTCATTAGGGTTAGCAGAAGGAGTGACAAAACCTTTCTTGGTTTTGCTTGAAGAGGAGCCTTCAAGGGTCTTACCCTTGGTACCCTTACAAGGGTTCTTTCTCTTCTTCCCTTTGTCATGCCCGATTTCCAAGACATTGGCCGCAGTTGGAGTAGGAGTAGGAGTAGTAAGAACCGACTTACCCTTTAGACCACTTTTGGCGGTCTTCAAGAGTCCTTGAAGTTTGCTGAGGGTGACTTCTTCCTTGTTCATGTGATATGTCATGCGGAATTGATCATAACACGATGGCAAGGAGTGCAAAATGTTGTCTATTGCTAACCCCTCAGGGAAGTTCACATTCAGCTTCAGTAAACGGTCCACATACCTTTGCATTTTCTGCATGTGGCCCGTGATGGGTTCACCATCCTTCATTCGGGTTGTTATCATGGAGGAGATTATTTCATATCGCTCTTGACGAGCACTTTGATGGTAGCGGTCCATCAAGTCCTGGTGCATCTCAAAAGGATAATAGTCCTCATAGGACTTTTGGAGCTCGGCTGTCATGGTGGCCATCATGATGCATGCCACTTTTGTAGCATCTCCTTCATGTACCTCATATTCAGCAAGCTCTTCAGGAGTAGCAGTTGGCTCGGGTACCTTCAGCTCCTTGTCGAGAACATATTCTTTGTTCTCATACCGAGTGACCATCCTGATGTTTCTGATCCAATCTGTAAAGTTGGACCCATCAAAGATGACTTTCCCACAAAGATTCATGAGAGAGAAGGAGTTAGTAGGGTTTGAGCCAGAAGCATTGTTATTGGAAGACATCTGAAAAGAAGAGGGAATAGATTAGATTAGATATAGAGATAGTCCTTAACAAAACACCCAAATGTAATATTAAGGCTAGGACCCAACACAATATTTTATAACTTAGAAGAGGGATGCCGTAATCTAAGCTATAAGATATTTGAAGGTAGGTGAATGACGATTCACCAATTTCCACCATGAAAAACGAAATATTTAATTAGGTTTTAATTGGTTTATAAACTCCTAGATTCTTTGAGATTCATTGAACTTTCTTCAATGGCATGTTTCAATCTCGAGTGTGCCCTTCAAGTTTTGTGACTGGGATGCCAAGGATCACAAAACAAGGTGTGAAGTAACCATGCAAATTACTTGGTACCCTTAATGTATCACCCCTCAATCGATGTGCCGGTTAACCACACACGCTCCATCGATACTATGATAAACATTAAGTCACCCTTTACCTACCTTGTTAAGTTCAAGTTAGTGTGCCGGTTAACCACACACGCTCCACTAACGACTTAAACAAAGTGTAAAGTGTAATTTCATGGATTAGCACCTTATTCACATATTCCTAAAATAACTAAGATTGGGAATTCAATAAAGTTTAGTTACTTTAGTATTATCATTATACTTTTAATGAGAATTTATAAGTCCTTGTCCTACCCGTTCGGCTAAGGACCTTCCACCGATCAAGGAAGCGGTGGGTGAGAGTGGACACCCATTAAGTTGCCATTTTATAGGCAACAACCTTATACCCCCCTTATAGACCGGCTTCGTGAATGAGGTGTACTAGCGGTAAGACGACTTGATCTTATACATATATAAATACTATTAAACTTATAATATTATAAAGTATAAGGGTTGAATTTTAACTTTTAAAATTCTAGGGGTTGGAACTAAAGTTTTTAATATGACTTTACATGTTCCAAAACTTGAGGGCAAGTTTTGTAAACTTTCAAAAAATTTCATTTCTCATAACTTATGAGTTAATGGTTATTAAAAATGAAGACTCTTCATTTTTTGTAACCTATGTGTTCTTTTAATGGTTATTTATAAATGTGACTTTTGGTTATCCATAACTTAAGAACTAGTTATGGACTTCATCAAAACACATAAAGATCAAGAATTAATCTAATCAATTATTAGCACATAATTTCTATGATCTTCTAAACTCATATGTTTATGAATGTTCATATCAAAAATTTCAAGAATCGTAAGTACATATACAAAACTTGAAATTTTGATTACGAGCTTTTGAACAAAACTTCGATTTTCAAGTTTTTTTTGCAAAAAGTATCAAATAAACAAACCTGGCTCTGATACCACTGATGGATTTTTGAGCATTCTAACACTCCTTTGGTGTACATGCAACCCTAGAAACCTTGGATCTATGTTTGACTAAGATACATGCAAATAATTATTTTTCCAAGGTTCTTATCCTATCTAGCATGGCATGGGGAACTTGAATCAAATAAAGCTAGTAGAATTACTTACCTTGTAGTTGTAGTTGATTGCTTGGAGTTTTAGAGCCTAGCACCAATAGTGTGGATGCCTCAAATGGAAATCACAAATCACCACAAACTTGGAACTTTGAGAGAATAGTAATCACCTTCTTGAAATCGGCCCTCTTACTTTACTCACCACAACTCATGTGATTTCAAGAACCAAAGCCTCCTTTATATAGTGTGGTGGATTAGGGTTACATTCATGTAAACCCTAATACCCATGTCTTTTCATTTCCATGAGATCCATGGGTTAAAGCTCCATGGAGTATCCATGGACTTTCCATGCAAGCCTAGCCCATTCCAAATAAGCATTAGCCCACACTATATAAATACAAGAGCCCATATTTAATTAGTCATACTTTTGATCTCTAAATTAGTTCTAGATTAATTATAGATCAATACTAATTAAATAATATGATTTTATATTAATATATTAGGACTTATAATATATTAATAAATCATAACTTATACTATTCTCAAACGATTATCCATAAATTGTTCGGGTGAAGTGCAACCCAAATGGACCATGCCGGGACGGGTCAAGTACATACCAAATATAGTTATGGACTTAGACACTATATCCAACAGGTTTTGCTCCAATCCATCAATACATGCTCTCACAAGGTGTTAAACACCATACTCCTCACACAGATGAATAAAGTTGGCACCTTTGGGCTCTAGGGACCTTACAAGGTCCAGATCTGAGGTACAAACCTCAATATGTACTCAAAACACTCAAGGTCCTCATAAAAGATGGAAAAAGCCCTAGATTCCCAAAATCATGAGATCTACTAAAGAAAATGAGAAAGGTGCAAGCTTTATACCTTTCTCAGAAGCTCTAAAGTGAAACAACCATGGATCTTGCAGCTCCTTCACATCCCTTGGCTTGGAATTCTTCCTTTCTCTTCATAAGATGCACCAAACACTCAAGATTAGCTCAAAATACTCTTTCTAAGCTCAATGGTCGATTAGAGTTTATTCTCAGTGAAGGTTAGCCACAATTGAGGCTATAAGTGCACTAAAATAGGCCCCAACCCCAGGAATTTAGGGTTTCACTACACATCACCTACTCGAAGAGTCGGCTCTCGGACTCGTTGAGTCAGCTCATTAAACTTACACGGATATCTCGACTCTACTCGACGAGTTGGACTCACAACTCGTCGAGTTGCTCTGTAAATCTCAGAATTACTTCACACAATAATATACCTGAAAATCCATATGTTACAATTCTCCCCCACTTGAATTAGATTTCTCCCTTGAAATCGCTCCTTAAAAACACATAGATCAACTCATTGACCCGTGAAGCACCACCGAATGAATCTCATATCAGACCACAATTTCCTCCCAAGACGCTTGTACCCAACCAGGAACTCCAAAACCCAAGAAGGACAGACCCTTCTGTCGCTATGATACTCATTCTGGCTCCCCAGAAATTGAAAACTCTAGTGGTCGGTTTCCCTGCCAGACCGCCCTTATAAGATATCACTATGCTAAACGCTCTTCGCATAACAGACCCAGATAACTTACTGCCCCTCTGATTCTCTTGATGCGACCGATGGAATCAAGTCAATGCCCAAAAGAATTGGCTACCGATCACTCACACCCGACATATAAAACAATCTGGATCATGCTCCAAAGAATTAAAAGGTCACATCACACCAGGGTCCCATCCACTGCACTGCAATCAAAACCCTTCTGAACAATAAACTCTCAACACCCTATCCTCAGACACAAGAAAAAGATCATGCTTGCTCAGAAGTATCCTCTACCATCTAACAACAATAACCCTCAAAATGGAACCCATCTCTGAATCTGGAACCTCATTTCGCCTACTCAATACACCACTAGAGCCAAACTTAAACTCAAGAGTCTGGTCTGTTCCAGAATTGGAACCACTCGTCCCAACGAAGCTCTCAACTTATGACCCATGATCCGCAAATCGCACGTACATCGCTTCTCCAACTCCTTCAGATTGTGATAACCACACCTTAATTCAGAGTATAACGATTCCCGACCAATATGAAGACCCCAGTCTCACCCCTGGTCCGACCAGGTTCCCGAAAACTCAAATACAAAGGCTACCCAAGCCTAAAAACTCTTATGCGTCATGCTCTGACTAGCAAATAATACGGCTCCCCATAGTATCATAACATCCCCTATCGCTAACCCGTGAAGGTTACGGATCCCCGCAGGCCTACGACACTCTCTCACTGACTCATGAATACTACGGCTCCCCGCAGTATCACAACGCTCTCTCGCTGACTAGTGAATACTGTGGCTCCTTGCAGTAGCATAATACTTCTCTCTCACTAACTCGCCATGGGCTCACTCCATGGTTTTCCCTTGATATTCCAAAGTGATTACTCCCACTCGGATCCACTCACTCACTTATCACCTTATAATCTCATCCTCGAGTCATCACCCCACTGGGTTCACTACCGAACACTCCATGGTCCAACATAGATGGGTACACCCACCCACCCAGGTTAAGCATCACCACTCCTGACGACAACCGTCGTGACGA
This sequence comes from Lactuca virosa, assembly GCF_052849685.1. Taxonomy (NCBI): domain Eukaryota; kingdom Viridiplantae; phylum Streptophyta; class Magnoliopsida; order Asterales; family Asteraceae; genus Lactuca; species Lactuca virosa. The sequence goes on along the minus strand of NC_136427.1, from coordinate 14,640,880 downwards.
AACACTTTTTCTTAATGAAATTTGCATTTTTGGATACTCCCGTTCGATGAGACTTAGCTGAAGGGCTTCCGCTGGAACCGTTGCCACCTGATACTCCACTTGCCATCTCATAACTCAAGTCTCAAAATAATCCAAAATTCAGGTCATCATACTCGGATACGTCGGTACACCATCACAGAACCTAACGATGTCTTGCCTCAACCACTGATCTCCTACTTACAGCATCGCACTTATATAACGCAATGCATCCTTTTAGAATCTCACAACTGATCTTCCTCTCACACAACTCGTAACTTCGGAATATTCCGAATCTCAATTTGAAACACGGAGAAATCGACAATGACTCAGAACACGTTGATGACAATCCGAAACTCCCTCCACTAATGCTTGAAACTCATGCAAGAATACTCATAACGACCGTGAAGTTGGTTGCCAAATCAACTTCTGCCCTTTCCAAAGTGCATATAACAACCCTTACATTGAACCAGAAATTCTCAACCGTCGGAACTATCCTTACGAGCCAACCACCTCGAATTCACCAATATAACCTCGAAGAATCCCTAACCTCCAAAAGGTCTCTAACCAACGGCCACATGTCATGGAGATACTCATCCTTTCCCGAACATGCATTATCTCGCTATGCACCTCGCCCCGACCACCAATAACCCTGGTCTCATGAATCCGTACCGCAGGTCTCTATATCCAGATCTCTAATCGCTCTTGAACAAATCCCTGATCTTCCCAATAAAATACCCGGTTCTCCCCCACTTAGGGTTCGAACCATCACAATTTGGCACACCAACAATCTATTCCACAGACTGATTTACCAAGTACATCACACTTACTCTTGGAGAGTGCTACGCAACGCTCGATGGTCTTCCTGATAGATACCAAGCAACTCCAAATATCCCGAATCTCAGATAAAATCCACGAAGACTTCCCAACGTGTCATCCAAAATCTCGCACTTGACACACTACAGGACATCTCAACTGTCCCGTAGCAGCCATGACTCTCAGTCTGAAATAATGGAATATCATACTCCTCATCTTCGACTCCCCAACCAACGTCCCATCATGAGAATTATGAGGAGAACAGAGACCTCACTCCCTCACTCGATATCCATCTTAGACAATGGGAGCCACCGCCCCGATATACTCCTCTTGATCACCCGATTCTACTGCTAACATACGCCATACTATACTCTAATAGGGTATATCCTTATCCTTGATCATCTCAGTCCCCACTGATGACCCTCTCACGCTATAATATTACCTTGCGGCAGACGTACTGCCCCAATACTCTAGTGAAAAGGTCACAACCAATACCACCCCACAGGGTTTACCTCCAAGCTCAGAAACCGGAAGCTCAATATCTCTTCTGCCTCACACAGGAAACAGAAATAACGCCACTCTGGTCACAGAAAGTGACATCTCCACTATCAGCCGATTGCTCAACTCAGACTGTAACCCTCCATAAGGCATCATCTCTACTCCTCCTTGAGTCTTGCGACTCCAACTGGCCTCTCACCAGTAAAATCTCTCGGAAACTAACCCAATTTCCCCTCCTAGATAAGCTTTATTTGAGGCTTGCTCGACATGACCCTCTGGCCCCACACTCTATTACATCAGATCTCAACCTAATAATCACAACTGGACAACCGGAAAAAGGCATAAGCACTATCTACTACGAATCATGGTTCTCAACCCATGATATCTCCCCTTAATCTACCGCAATCATGGTACCCGAACCATGTTACCTCCTCTCAATCGACTAAAATCATGGTACCCGAACCATGTTATCTCCTCTCAATCCACTACTTAGAACCTCTAGAATTCTCCCTGTTTCGAGTATGGGTCCTCTGCTTTCAGTAGTACGGGCCCATACTACCTTCCACATCTACCCATACTTTCCACACGGATCATCCCAGATTTCCTAAGTAGCTGCTCACCTTCCTCGATCACCAATCTCGTTACATGCGCTCGTCCTCCGGCGCATACCCTTCCCTAAACCGCATACTCATAGGACTCAAATTATTCACTAGGCTCCCCTAGGTTCTCACATTTCTCTGCCAACAACTGCTGAAGAACTCTTATGATGCCAACCATCTACCTCTTGAATATTGCCATATTCTCTCGGTAGCTGCCTCCCGTTATCAAGAGTTCCACAAAGCACAAAGCAAGCAGCATTCGGGCATCGATTAACCTCCACCGACACTAACCCACCACTCGAGCACACAACTCAACTTGCTCCACTCACAACTCAAAGGCATCACTGAACTCAGTCTGTCCACCTCTCATGGTATCTAATTACTCTTCTCAGTAGACTCCTCGAATGCTCATCTAGGTATCTATCCTCGATTATCTCTCGACTCGGAACTCCCTCTCTAATGATTCCCGCTAGATGCTCTTACTCAGCACATACTTAAGGCACATAACATATAGCAACAATCCCTAGGCTAAGGCATCACAAATCAGGCATCTCTAGCCCTAAACATGAAGTACCTAGCCTATCCTCTAGCATGCATAAATAATATCTCATAAAGTAAACAATTTTAGGTATTCTGGGAAATCACCGTTCGGGCTCTGGCTGATTGTACACACTGCACCTTCTCATTTTTCTCTTAGAAACTCCTACTCGTTTTAGAAAAATCTTTTCTTTTTGAAAACTTTTCTCAAATCCTCAGTTTGAGTCCAGACTAACCCGAAGGTGCATCCGAATCCCTCAACCCAAGGCTCTGATACCAACTTGCAACACTGTAAATTTTTAAACAAATTTTTCATTTCAAAACACAATAAAACATAGGTCACATTTCCTCCAATTCACAAGTAACAATTATCAACACATTTTTATCTAAATTGTTTATCACGAGTCCAGGATCCTCCAAACATAACTCTTTCTCTCGTGTGTACAATCGAGCCGGGGCCTTACCGATATCATGAAAAGTACCTGAAACACATATCACATAACACGGTAAGCACGAAGCTTAGTGAGTCCCCAAAATACCACGTACTCCGCAAATAAGACCCTCCGGTCAATGTGTCTCAGTGGAGACCCTCCGATCCTACAACTCGGGTGGACCCTCCGGTCCTAACTCAGAAAAGCATAGCATAAACACAAAGCATAGAATAACCACAAGGCATAATGCATATTTCAATCACATAAATCAATGTAAGCACATATAACCACATTTACATTGAATAACATAACAACATAAGTCACAAAGACAGTATGCGCAATAACGCATATCATAGTATAACAATGAGACCCTCCGGTCAATAATGAGGACCCTCTGATCAAATATCTCTATGGAGACCCTTCGGTCACACAGTAACTACTACTCAGATATGTATAGTGAGAAAACTCACCTCGAAAGCAAGCAAGCAATTATCCTCGTACTCGAATCTCGAACTAGCCACCGCCTAAAACATAGGGTAATTATCTCAATAAATACTCGATTCTCGACTCTAAGTAAACCAAAGGTTATTCTTCCTTCTTCTAACTCATGAAGTGGGTAAAAGACCATTGTAACCCTTCATGGTCTCCATTACTCATGCTTAACCAAACCCTAAAGTCAATAGAAGTCAAACTCGAGTCAACAGTCCATGTTTGACCCGACTCGCCGAGTGCACCTTTGTCACTCGTTGAGTCCACTCGTTTCCCCAGAAGTCTCATGAAGGTCCAGCTTAGCTCGTCGAGTTGACCCCTAACTCCCCGAGTTATCGCATGATCAAGCTCATCGGGACAAACCCTAACCGAATCGTCGAGTTAGCTCATAGACTCGACGAGTCACTTTAATCTGGTTTCCCATTCAGCCGTTTTTAAGCAGATATACCACTCCAAACACTAGATCTAAGCTCCCAAGGCTCGGTTGTCACGTAAAGTTTCAAGCTTTACACTCATGCATGGTGGTTTTGCTCCAATCCACCAATACATGCTCTCACAAGGTGTTAAACACTATACTCCTCACATAGATGAATAAAGTTGGGACCTTTGGGCTCTAGGGACCTCACAAGGTCCAGATTTGAGGTTGAAACCTCAATATGAACTAAAAACACTCAAGGTACTCATAAAAGATGGAAAAAGCCTTAGATTCCCAAAATCATGAGATCTACTAAAGAAAATGAGAACGGTGCAAGCTTTATACCTTTCTCAGAAGCTCTAAAGTGAAACAACCATGGATCTTGCAGCTCCTTCACATCCCTTGGCTTGGAATTCTTCCTTTCACTTCATAAGATGCACCAAACACTCAAGATTAGCTCAAAATAATCTCTCTAAACTCAATGGTTGATTAGGGTTTATTCTCAGTGAAGGTGAGCCGCTATTGAGGCTATAAGTTCCCTTAAATAGGCCCCAACCCCAGGAATTTAGGGTTTCACTACATAGCACCTACTCGACGAGTCGGATCTCTGACTCGTCGAGTCAGCTCATTAAACTCGCACATATATCTCGACTCTACTTGACGAGTTGGACTCACAACTCGTCGAGTTGCTCCATATATCTCAGAATTACTTCACACAATAATATACCTGAAAATTCGGATGTTACAAGGCTATTCGTCATGATTTACTAATTGTTCAGTAAATATGATTAAGCTTACAAAATTAAGTATAATTCTGATACCTTGAAAAGGATTCAAAGTGTAGCAGAACGAATTCAAATTAGGTAGAAAGATAAAGGTTTTCTCCAATCTGAAAGGAAAGGAGAATACTTTAGCATCGTGTTTTATGATCATCATAATGATTATGGAACCATGTCACAATTAATCCTCTAAGGACACCTTAGTGCACTTGCATGACTAAGAAGAGGAATTATGAATTATTGAATTGGTTAAATCAAGAAGTTGAATCATACTTCGTTCCAAGATCAAGTCTTAGAGTCATACTCCAAGATTGTACATTGAGTGACATATCTTAAGTAGGTTTATAATGCCTCATGAAATGTGGAATAGAAATGTTTCTTATTCTTGCATATTTGAAATTGGTAGTTGTGATGTTTTGGATAAAACAAAGATCAACTAAGACCAATTACATGAAGTGTTGTCTTGATAAGATCTCACACTAACTCTTGAATATTTTATTATCAAGAAGTGTTTTCTGACAAGAGAATCTTATATGTCAAGAGGTCAGTGGGAGTCTTGATGATCTTGAATAGTTTCAAGTACTAATCAAGAATAAACCTTTTAGTTATCACTAGCACACGACTTAAGGTTTATAGCCTATCGTGTTGACATACTCTTCTTTCTGTGCCTGTTCCATTTGGTTTTACTATGCATATGAGTTCTACGAGTTCTCATTTGAATGCATAAGGCAAAGCACCTTGATCAATGGAAAGTACATTGATTTGTGGGGTTGAGCTGCTCAATTACTTGGAAGAAATGGTAGGACCCCTTGTGCTACCAGATGGCAAGAAATTAAGATTAAATAAGTTCAGTCCATATGAGTTTGGATTTGTCATAAACCTTGTCTTATGATAATGGTTGGAAATGATAAATTTATATGGATAGGAACATATACACCATAAAAAACTAAGTGAAAAAAGTTTTCTCTCCAATTCATGAAAATGATTGTGAGGAAATGCTTTCACTAAGTAGATTTTAAAGGGTTAGAGTTAGCAATTATGATAATTGCTTTCTCAAATTCGAGTATGACTATGGCATCCCTCTTCATAGTTCGAATTGTAAGAAATGGAAATTAGTTTGAACATTCGAGACTTATTGACTATAAGTTTCTGAAAGGTTCAAACATACACTTTTGCTATTTAATCTGAAAGGTGTATGAGCTTGAGAAGTCTGGGCAAGGACTTATCGAAGCATTACATACCAGAAATCTGAACTATGGTAAAGTCAATAAGTATTGATTTCTAAAAGTCCAACTGATTTTTGGATACATGTCAAGGCTAGTGGGAGCATAAGTGTTGTGCTAAAGTAAGAAAAATTGTTATGCTAGAAAGAGTATAATCGTTAAGCTAGTGGGAGCACAACTATTATACTAAGTATTGCAAAGTTGTAATACTATTTGTAGGAAACAGAAGTTACAAGTTTGCAAAGTTGTAAGTTTGTATATTGTTTCGCTATAGTAAGTCATAGGCAGAAAATACTGGTACTTCATTTCGAATCTAAAAACTTAGATTGAAATTTTAATTTAGTCATGGACATATGTGAATGTTATGTTGAAATGATTCAACATAAGGAAATTCTATATGTGGAAATATTATAGCGAGAGACTGGTAAAGTATCATGTCTTTATGTGAGACATTATGAATCGTGTCCCATATCCTTCGGATATAGGATCAATTACATATGCTATAATATTAATCTGTTCTAATTTTCCAAATGCCAAGGGCATTACGAGAGAAAAAGGGCTAGAACAAGATATGACTAAAAGTTGTTAAACAATTGTCAAGGACAATCTAAGTTTCACTGAGGATTGGTTGCTTGTGGACAGTTGGAAGTATAGTATAATTTTGGAAGGACAATATAGACATGTTCTGAGAAGAGGTAACTCTTGTTCAAAAGTGATAGTCAAAATGGGAATATGGAAATGTTTCCATAAGTGGAAGTTAATCATAAAATCTGTGTAAGATAAGGAACCTTAATGCAAGAAGGATGTACTTTGAATATGAGACTTCGTTTCCATGGAATTGTTGTCTGTGACTTTTGTGCATAGTCATTACAAAAGGATCGTTGGATATAAGTTTAGAATCTAACAGATCACAATAAATGGCAAGAATTTGATATTCTTATACTTACGATAAGGATTTGGAATTGTGAAATGAGTGTCATTGGAAATGTTTATAGTTGATCTATTTCACAAAGTAAGGACCATAGGTAAACATAGTGTGCATGCTTGGAGCATGGGATGACTATTGTTTTAATTCAAGTATAAAGTTGATTAGTTCAAACATTATACAATGAATAATATGTAATCAATATGGTGATTAAATAATAAGTGTTTTATTTATATTCAAAAGTTTTGAAACCATATTAGATTCGATTATTCTTGTGTTTCACTTTGCATGTTTTACTTACCGAATAACTACGTTATTCAAACATAGTCAATCATACTTTGGAAGTAAGTAATGAGGTAAGACTGTCATGAATCCGACTGTATATTGTCCAAAGTGTTTAGACATAGCAAAAGTTTGCTGCAGTGTTCATGAGTACTCCTGTAATAAGAATTGAGTATTGGATTAAACCCACGCTCATCTGAATCACTTCATGGATTTATCACGAGTGATTGTGAGACTATAATATCTTATATTCTTGAAACCAAGACATATGAGTTGTAGTTTACAAGTCGGTTGCACATTGATGATGCGTAAACGCACCAGTAAGTTGGTGTTATAAACCGTATTGTTGTGTGTGATTTGATGAGTAAATAGAGCGAACGTATGAGTTGAATTTTTTCCGTTCCTTTTACCCAATGTGGGATAAAAGCGATATCTGTGGGCCCCTCGATGATTTAGTGATGACACCCTAAGCGCTTGGCCAAGCCTGGACAGATTTGATTTGTTCAATTAGTCAGTCGTCATAAATCGGAAATCGGGAAAACAACACATGAATAGAGAGAATGATTATAATCCTTGTCTCATTTCATACAATATCTTGTATACCAGAGGAATATTTGATACCTTATCTAATGGACGCGTCAGAGTTCGAAAACGGCTTTTGAGAGCTACGATTGCTAGTCGGTTTTTGAAGTCATACTTGCAGTTATAGTTATTAGACTTATCCAAGTGGGAGACTGTTGGATTAGGTGTCTAAGCCCACAACTATAATTGGTATGTACTTGACCCGAGAGTAGCATGGTCCATTTTGGGTTGCATTCACCGGAGCAATTTCATAGGAAGGATATTTGAGAAAGAGGTTATTTGTGATTTATTAATATATTATAAGAATAATATATTAATTGAGAAATCATATTATTTAATTTTTATTGATCAAGAATTAATTTGGAATTAATTTAGTGATCAAAAGAGATTAATTAAATTAACAGGGGTTGATTATGTAAATCAGTGATACATATAGTTTGGGCTAATGATCCATGATTGATTAGTGATGGACTAAGCTTATGTGAGAATCCATGAAGTGTTAGTCTAAATGAATTATTGGATCAAAAGCCTAAGTGTATGAATTAGGGTTTACAAGTGACCCTTGGAATTCTACACTATATATGTAACCCCTAAGCCTTAAAATCGTGACACTAGTATTCTATGAAGGATATAGACGATTTTGGTGGTTCCTAACCTCTCTCTCATTGTCCTCCAATTTTTGGTAGTGTTTTGTGAACCATTTGAGGCATCACACTTGAGGTGCTAAGCTCTTGAAATGCCAAGAACTGCAAGCTACAACAAAGAGTTAATCATCTAACTTGTTTTTATGCTTCAAATATCAATGTTGTGTGCTAGTTAGGCTTCATGCTTTGGAAAATGAAAATTGAATGTATAACTAGAGAAAACTTAGAACCAAATCATTAGGGTTGTATGTGCACCATAGGAGTGTTATAGTACTTAAAACCCAACAGTTTCATACCTCTTGTTTGCATGTTTGACTTGCGTGATATGATTATAGGATTTCTGAGGATCCATACGTAGTCAGGATCTTGTAAAGTACAAATTTTTCTAGATCTGTTTAGCCTAAAATGGTTAGTTATCAAATTGGGATCTTAGAATAGTTAAGATCTTAATCATTATGTAGGAAAAATAACTTTAAAGGATAGGTAGAACCTAACTATCCTTAGGCTTTGTGATCTTTAGACTTAGGAGAAGTCCTTTAGTATGATATAGGAAGAGCCTTGCTTTAAGAGTTCATCAGAGAGGATCCTTGATTGGCCCTAAGTCAATGAACCTGGGAAGGATCCCTTCTTAGGAATCAATTGGAAATAACTTCAACTTGGAAAATACCTGAGAAAAACTCTTATTTTGCAACGTGATAATGTTGTAAACCTTGCATATTTTTTTGGAAACATCCCAACTTTATACAACACATTGGTGTCATATATCTTAGAAAATCGTTGGGGAAAATCCCAATTCAGGATAACACGCTGATGTTACAAACCTAAGTAAATTAATGGGGAGAATCCCAACTTGAGATAACATTTCAATGTTATAAACCTTAGGAAACTTTCTAGGGAAGATCCCAACTTAACATGTCAATGTTATAACCATATGTGTTTTCAGGGGAAGATCCCAACTTAAGACATGTTATAAACCTTATGTGTTTTCTGGGGAAGATCCTAACTTAAGATAACATGTCAATGTTATAAACCTTAGATTCAAACTTTAGGATCTTAACTTATGTTCAGAAATAAGAGGGTTTCCAAGTCACTGCAGCGTGAAATGATCCCCTTATTCACATCCCATAATTATATATTGTGCGTCCAAGCGAGGTGTAGAAACCTTAACTCATATGAAAGAGGTAATTAACTCTTTAAACCATGGAGGGGATTAAGTACCCTTATTCGTAAGAGAGATGATAAATCTCTATTCGTAGTTAATAGGACACTTACGTATTGCAATCGTTAAGATTCATAGAATATTGTAGCTATTGGGACTATTAAGTGCCAGGATCCTTAAATATCAAGATCCTTAGATCTTTGAGTGTCGGGATCCTCGTGTGTTAGGATCCTTATGTTCTTGCGCATCGAAATAGTTAGAATGGGGTGGTCATTAGCTTAGCTAACGCCCCTCCGATGCTTAAGTTAGTAATGGTTTTCGGGAGAGTAAATAATAATAATAATAATAATGAAAATAAAGGGTAAAAGGTAAAGAGTATGCGTACCTTAAGTTTGTTGGAAAATGACTAATCTCACTTACATGAAATAAGCTTTAAGATGTATAGCATTCCGAGATCTTAGCAAGACATTTCCATCGACAGTAGCTAGCCAATATGCCCCCTTTGCTGCTTCAGCATCTATGAGATACGGTCCTTCCCATTTAGGTGCCAATTTACCTGCACTAGGATCCTTGGTATTTTGGAATGCTTTCCTTAAGACCAAGTCTCCTACCTGGAATCTTCTGAATTTGATATTCTTGTTGCATGCATTGGTGATTCTCTGTTGATGGGCAGCGATGCGGATCTTGGCAAGATCCCTGAGTTCATCGATAGTATCAAGATCCTGGGATACGATCCTATCGTTGTTTTCCTGGTCTTGACATATATATATTGTCGTTGGGGTCACCACTTCAGTGAGGATCATCGCTTATACTCCGAACACCAAAGAGTATGGAGTTTCACCTGTGCCCACTTTGGAAGTGTACCTATCTGCCCATAGGACGAAAGGAAGTTCTTCTGCCCATCTTCTTTTCTTTTTGTATAACCTCTTCTTCAAGTTATTGACTATGATTTTGTTGCTAGATTTTGCTTGACCGTTGGCTTAAGGGTGAACAGGAGTGGACATTATACTTTTGATCCCTCAACTTGTGAAAAAGTCCCTAGTCCTCTTGCTTATGAATTAGGATCCATTGTTATATATAACTTCGGCGGGGATCCCGAACCTGGTTAGGATATTACGTTTGATAAACGACACCACCTCCTTATCTCTTACTTGAAAAAAAGCCTCAGCCTCGATCCACTTCGAGAATAGTCTGTCATTACCAGCATGAAGACTTTTCCTCCTGGTAATTTTCCTATTATATTCATCCCCCACTTCATGAATAGCTAAAGGGAGATGATAGGATGTAAAGGTTCCACTAGTTGGTGTAGGATGTTGCTATGTAGTTGACAAACATCACATCTTTGAGCATACAAGAAGTAATCTTCCTTCATGGTTGGCCAGTAGTATCCCGTGCTCAACACCTTGGAGCACAAGGATCTGCCCCCAGTATGGTTACCACAATCTCCTTCATGTATATATTTTAGAACTTTCGCAACCTCGTGTTCTTCTAGGAACCTAAGGTATGGACCTGCCATGGATTTCCTGTATATCTTACCTTGGATCATCACAAAATGTGAGACCCACATTTTGAATGATTTTTCATTTTTTTCTTCCTTCGGGATGGTACTATTTTGGAGATATTATATAATGGGTTGAATCCAAGATCTTGAGGTTGGGGAAGGATCCTTGATGCTAGGATCCTAATAAGGAACTTGAGGATATGGATATTCAATTGTAGCAACGTTGGTTGTTACCTCGTCATCGTTGCGATCCTTCAATCTTTTGGCAGGATCCTCGATTGCTGGGATCATCATGTGGCTTATCGGGATCCTGGTTTCTGGTGGGATCCTAAGAGAAGATCCTATATTGGTTAAAGCATCCGCTTCAGCGTTGTCTTCTCTAGGAACTTGGTTTAGGCTGAATGCTTCAAATTCAGAGGCTAAATTTTTGAGGATCTAGATGTATAGTGTTATTCTTTCTCTTTTTATTGCATAGGATCCAGTAAATTGGTTAGATATTAATAAGGAGTCAACATATACCTGAAGATCCTTGATCTAAAGATCCATGGATAGCTATAATCTCGTGATTAGTGCCTCTTATTCAGCCTCATTATTAGTTGCATCGAACTCACAACTGACTACCTAGGGTAGGATGTCCCCATGTGGCAACTTTAGTATGATCCCTAGTCCAGTTCCTCTTTGGTTTGATGCTCCATCTATGAATAGTGTCCATCTTCCTATGTTTTATTCTACTAGGAATCGTTTAGTTTCTATCTCTACTTCAAATTGTAGATCATTACTGAAGTCATCCATAAAGTTCATCAGTGCTTGAGACTTTATCGCGGATCTTGGCTTATACTTGATGTCGTATGTGCTTATCTTCACGGACCACTTTTCCATCCTTCCTGATATTTTTGGTTATCTCATAACATTCTTAATAGGATAATTAGTTCTTACATTTATAGGATGTGTTTCAAAGTAGTGTCTTAATTTTGTGGAAGCAGTTACTAGTGCAACTATAAGTTTTTCAAGGTGAGAGTAACGGGTCTCAGGATCCAAGAGACTTTTACTTACATAGTAGACGGGATGTTGGTCCCTGTTAAGATCCTTAGCTAAGACTACACTCACTGTGTTTGAGGATACTGAAAGGTAGAGAGAAGTGGTTCCCCACCTGATGGTTTTTCCAACAGGGGTGCTGAACTTAGGTATCTTTTAAGTTCCTGGACAGCATCTTCGCGCGCCTTAGTCCACTCGAACTATTTATTTTTTTTCAAGATGTCGTAGAAAGGTTTGCATCTTTCTGAGAATCTTGAGATGAACCTGTTTAAGGCTGCCACTCTTCCTGTTATTCTTTGAATTTCCTCTGTCGAGGATGGGGATCTTAGATCAATGATTGCTTTGATTTGCTCGTGACTTGCTACAATTCTTCTTTTTGTCACCATGTACCCAAGTAACTTTCCTGATCTCCTTCCAAAGTGACACTTGGAGGGGTTCAGCTTCATGTTATACTCGTCCAGTATGTCGAAGGCTTCTTCAAAATCCTTGAGATGGTCTTCAGCTTTCTTCGACTTGACCACCATTTCATCAATATAGACTTCCATGGTGTCCCCCATTTTTCTTTGAACATCTTGTTGATTAGCCTTTGATATGTTACACCTGTATTTTTAAGACCAACTGGCATGACATTATAACAATATATACCTGTTGGGGTTATGAAAGATATATCCTCTTGGTCAAATGGTTCCATTTGGATTTGTTGGAATGTTGTTGATGCATCCATGAATGTTAGTAACTCAGGACCAGTTGTGTTGTCTATCATGGAGTCTATGTGTGGTAGAGGGGAAGGATCATTGGTACAAGCCTTGTTGAGATCTGTATAACCCACACATACTCTCCATTTTTCCATTCTTCTTTTGTACTATGACCACGTTGGCTAGCCACCATGGGAACTTCACTTACTTGATCATTCGTGTTTTAAGAAGTTTTCTACTTCTTCTTGTATGATTTAGTTTCTCTCTGGTGTGAATTTCCTTCTCTTTTGGTGTATTGGTCTGAAAGAAGGATCAATATTAAATTTATGGGTTATTATATTTTTCCTATACATGTCATGTCATCGTGCTTCCATGCAAATGTATTGCTTCTAGCTTTGAGGAACTTTATTAGTTCTTGTTCAATTGGTTATGGTATTAAGGATCTTATGAGAACTTTGGCATCATGATCCTCAAGGCTCAGGGGTACTTCCTTTGCATCTTGTTCTCTTGTTCCTAGCACATCTTATGCCCCTGCTTTAATTGTTATGCTTGTCGTGGTATTGTTGAAGATTTCATCGAGATCTTGTAGCACTCTTTGGATTCTTATTGATCACATGTGATCTTCACTGTCCCCTATGGGGTGGGCATCTTCACACATTGATGATATTTTGATGGGTGTGCCTTCATGTCGTGAATCCATGGTCTACCTAGTATAACATTATAAGAGGATAATGTATCTATTACACAAAAACGTTGCATAGAATTTACCCCCTCAATGTAGTTAGGTAGCTTTATTTTGTCGAATGTATGTTTTGTTTCTCCACTGAATCCTGTTAATACTGAGGATCATTTGATTATTTCGGACTCTGGGATGTTCATTCTTTTTAAAGCATCCAAGAGTATAATGTTGACGGAGGATCCTCCATCGACAAGGATCCTTCTGAAGAAATGGTTGGCAATGTAAACAGTGATCACCAATCCGTCGTGGTGAGGATCCTGAATGTATTGTCTATCTGCTTCGTCGAAGGTGATCTCCTTCTTATTTGTGATTAACGAATTCTTCTGTGGCCTTTCTTATTTTTCTATTTTTGAAACCTTGGCATGCATTTTTGCTGCATAATAAGAGGTACCACAAATGTCAGATCCTCTAGATATCACATTGATTACATTGGTGTCAACAGGAGGGGATCCTAGCTTATTGAGGATATTTTGAGGATCTGAAGTGGTTTGATTTATCGAGTAAAGAAACGAGATCAAAATTGATATGAAGTAAGAACACCGAGAGTAAATATAATCTTGTTTCAGCTCATATTATGCTTTCAGATACAAAGAGATTCAGACAAAAAATATGTCAAAAAGTTCTATCTAGTCTAAGTATCCTTCCCAATTTATAGGAAAATGAAAGCACACAAAAAATACAAAGGACTAAACAATACAGTTTTGAAAACAACAATGCCTTTGTAAATAACATTACATTACATCACGAACAATCCAAAACTTACGACACCTTACAACTAACTTCGACTCTTACAATCTCCCCCTTTGTAAGCAGTGTCGAAATCAAGTTATCAAAACTTGAGCAGTCATATGTAATGTCCTTCGAATCTCTGCATACCAGTTCATGACCTTCCTCAGTTCAGCTTTATTCGCTTCATTGTTCTTCTCACAACTGTTCATACGCACAATTAAGTTTGTATACTGAGCAGTTGTGTATATTTCAACGTCACTTGATTGAAACAAGAACTTCGTTTGTTTTCCCTTCTTGCTCTTTCCAACGAAAACGACTCCAAATGGCTTCAGACATATCTCACCATCAACATACATCTTAAAATCAGCTTGACTCTTCAACGCTGACTGAGGAACTGTGATTTCTTTTCCCATTGACAATGCTAACTCAACATCAGTCAATGCTAGACAATCATAATAATTGTCAATGAATAGCTTGATATGGCCTAACCCCAGCCGTCGTACTTCTTTACTTGTTCCCTGTAGTTTCGAAGCATCCATGTCTTTGAGTATGTTCGCAACTTGAAGCAGATCATTCAAGTTCATCAGAGGAAAATCTGCAATCGAGAAGTCAAGAGCAACATTGTTTGCCCTCACAACATGGTATCGAAAATTTTGCAGCATATTCTCGAACAACACATCCTTTGTTATACTTATCACTCGAACAATCTTCACGAGTGACCATACTTCCTCCTGATCTTTTCCCAACACAGCATGAAATCTTAGCTTCATATGAATAAAGTCATCTTTATCCTTGAATTGATCAACAATCTTGTACTGAGTAGTGAGAAACATCATTTTATTGATAGGAAAATCGAATTGATTCATGTCAGAGTTCTCGATAGCATAACTTTTCCTTGGCTTCTTCTCAAACTTATACATCTCATTGTAAGCAACTCTAGCTTCGATATTTTCATAACTATGCAGTTTCCTTGGATCTCCTTTGTCCAAAGTAGGAGGATCATTTTTTCGAAGCCTCAAAATACTTTGAATCTGACATTGTTTCTCTTCTTTGAATCTGACGTTGTTTCTCTATTTTGAAAAAAAGGCAACTCTTGTTCAGAAGTGATGGTCAAAATGGTAATATGGAATTGTTTCCATAGGTGGAAGTTATTCTTTGAATCTGTGTAAGATTAGAGAAATCAATGCAAGAAGGATGTTCAAAGGAATGTACTTTGAATTTGAGACTTCGTTTCCATGGAATTGATCTCCATTGGAATTCTTTGTAATGTTTGTTGCCAAGTCTTTGTGACTTTTGGGTATAGTCATTACAAGAGGATCAGTGCATATAAGTTTAGAATCTAACATATTACAGTAAATGACAAGAGGATTGGGATTGTGAAATGAGCATCATTGAAATGCTGTCAATCGATCTGTTTCACAAAGAGAGGACCACATGTAAACATAGTGTGCATACTTGGAGTATGGCATAGCTATTGTTTGGACGAACATAGTGTGCATGCTTGGAGCATGGCATGACTATTGTTTCAATTCAAGTATTAAGTTGATTAATCGAAACATGAATAATGAGTAATCAATATGGTGCTTAGATAAAAGGTGTTTTTATTTACACTCAAAGTGTTGGGGCCATACAGGATTAGTATTATTTTTGTGTTTCACTTTGCATGTTTTGACTTCCAGAATAACTAGGTCATTCTTCCCGAATGACTAAGTTATTCAAACCATCCACAGTCGGTCATACGTTGGAAGTAGATATGAATCAAGACTGTCATGAATTTGGCTTGTATGATTTGTCTAATGTGCATTAGACATAGCAGTGGTTGCTGCAACATTCATGAGTGCTCATAAGGCCTGAGTATTGGATTCAACCCACGCTCATTTGGATTCACTTCATGGATTTTATCATGAGTGAATCGTGAGACGATAATATCTTATATTCTTCAAACCTAGAGATATGAGTTGTTGACTATGAGTTGGTTATACATTGATTGCACGAAAATGCATTGGTAACTCGATGTTATAAAACATGCCTTTGTGTATGATTCAACAAGTAGTCAGTACAAGCATATGAGTCGAAGTTTATTCATTCCTTTTACCCTCAAAGGGATAAAAGTGATATTTGTGGGCCCCTCGATGATTTAGTGATGACAAAATGTAAGTGCTCGGTCGGGCCTAGACTGATTTGATTTGTTCAATTAGTCAGTCGTCATAAATCGGAAATCGGGAAACAACAAATGGACAGAGAGAATGATTATAATCCATGTCTCAGTCCATATAATATCTAGAATGGAGGAATATATGATCACTTATCTAATGGACGCGTCATTGATTTGTTCAGAGTTCGGCAGCAGCTTTTAAGAGCTACGATTGCTGGTCAGGTTATGAAGAAGTACTTGCAATAATAGTTATCAGACTTATCCAAGTGGGAGACTGTTGGATTAGTGTCTAAGTCCATAACTATAATTGGTATATTCTTGACCCGACCCGGCATGGTCAATTTGGGTTGAATGGCATCATGCATTTGGATAGACTAAAATGAGAGAAATAACACTTAAGGTTTATTAATATATTATAAGTTCTAATATATTAATAAGATTATTTAATTGGTATTGATCAAGAATTAATCTAGAATTAATTAAGTGATCAAAAGAAGACTAATTAAATATATGGGTTGATTATGTAAATCATCCATACTTATATAGTGGGCTAATGCTCCATGGATTATCAAGTTGGGCTAAAGCCCATAGGATGCTCCATGGTGTATTTGAACCCATGGATCCAAGGAAATGGAAAGACATGACAATTAGGGTTTACCCTAATTGTGACTAACTATATAATGATCTTATTATTGAAGAAATCGGGCACTAGAAAAACAAGTGAGGGCAAACCGATTTTAGAAGTGTTCTACTTTCTCTCAAGTTATTCCAAGTGTTCATGATGTTGTGTGAACCATTTGACGTGTCACACTTGGGGCACTAGGCTCTTGAGCTCCATGGAATCAAGCACCAAACAAGAGGTATGTAATTCTACTAGAATTTATATTATGTGTACTTTATATTATGCTAGTTAGAACAATACCTTGGAAAATTGATATTTGCATGTATAATAGAGAAAACATAGATCCAATGTATTTAGGGTTGCATGTACACCATAGGAGTGTTAGAATGCTCAAAACCCAACAGTGGTATCAGAGCCAGGTTTGTTTTCAATTATACTTGATGCTATTTGCAAGAAAAATCGTTTTTTTGGAATCTGTCAGTTCACCACGAGGTGGTAAATTTTACCACGAGGTGGTCACTGTTCACTGAAAAAAAAAATAGTTTTTGGCCTGTTTTGGAATAGAATCATTACCACAAAGTGTTTTGTTCTTAAAACTTGATTTTGATGTTATGATAATGTTTATTCTCATCCAAATAAATGGTTATTATCAAAATTTCAAGTTTTATATGGTTTATTTATGATTTTTGAAATTGTTGATATGCATGTTCATGAACTTATGAGTTTAGAAGATCATAGGATTTATTTGTAACTTGTTTGTTAGTATAATTCTTGATCTCAATGAAATTGTACGGACTCCATAACTTGTCCTCAAGTTATGGATTACCAAAAGTTTTTTGTGTTTCCTTGGTTTATGAGTTAGTTTAGATTAAAAAAAAATTGTGTTTTAGTTGTTTTCAATCCAAATTAATCTAAAAGGAGTTCATAAAATGTGTTTTTGTAACTTGTCCTCAAGTTACATAAAAGGTCACATTAATGTATCTTAAAACTCATAAAAGGTGTCATAGGTTACACAAAAATGAAGAGTCTTTTTCATTAAATTGTTTTATGACTCCATAACTTGTCCTCAATTTATGGATGTTTAAGAGTCACTTCTTTAAAAGTGTTATTAAAGAATAAGAGGTTACATAAAAGTGAAGAGTCTTCATTTTAATGAACCATTAAACTCATAAGTTATGAAATGAAAAGTCTTGAATAGTTTCAAAACTTGCCCTCAAGTTTTAGAATTTGTAAAGTTACCCCTCATGTATACTTTAATTCCAAATTGAACCTTAGAATTTTAAAAGTTTAAAATTCAACCCTTATACTATTATTATAATTTTAATTATATAGATATGTATAAGATAAAGTCAGTCTTACCGTTAGTAGGCCTCATTCAGAAGCCGGTCTATAAGGGGGTATAAGGTTACTGCCTATAAAATGGCAGTTTCATGGGTGTCCACTCTCACCCACCGCTTCCTTGACTGGTGGAGGGTCGTTAGCCGAACGGGTAAGAAAGGACTATAATTCTCCCTTCATTAAAATTATAATGATAAATACTAAGTAACTAAACACTTATTAATTTCCAATCTTAGTTACTTAGGAAAATGTGAAATAGGTGCTAACCCATGAAATTACACTTTGTACCTTACCAAGTCGTTAGTAGAACGTGTATGGTTAACCGGCACACTAATAAGGACTAGTAAGAGTGGCAAAGGGTAACTTGACTTTATTATAGATTGGTGGAGCGTGTGTGGTTAACCGGCACATCGATTAGGTGATAAAGTTAAGGTTACCAAGTCAATTTGCATGGTTATTCACACCTTGTTTGTGATCCTCGGCATCCCAGTCACAAACTTAAGAGGGCACAATCGAGATTCAAACATGCCATTGAAAGTTCAATGTATCTCAAAAGATCTAGGAGTTTCATATCCAATTAAAACTTAATTATATTTCGTTTTTCATGGTGGAAATTGGTAAATCGTCATTTACCTACCTTCAACTATTTTATAACTCGGATTACGGCATCCCTCTTCCAGTTATAAATAGGTTGTTGGATCCTAGCCTTAATATTTCATATTGGGTGTTATATTAAGGACTTTAAATCAACTAACTTGAATTTCTCCCTTATAGATGTCTCCTTCAGACAACTATGGTCTTCCCAAATCTTTAGGAACAAGCTATCCTAATGAAGATGATATCCCAAATGGCAATCAAGGTGAAAGATCAATCCCTTTGTGGTGCATTAGTGGGACTGGAAATCATACTTCACTTCCTCCACCTCCTCCAATAAATCTCCCTATCCCACAAGTTTCAAGACTTGATAAGTTCTAAGTCACTCAATCCCTATTGGCAAACAAAGTCTATATGTGCTTAGGTCTTGGAGATTAAGTCACATATTGACAAGCCGGGAGAGTCGGGTGTCGAAGTCGCGAGGTAGCTGGCTGTTGACTTGATTCTTCAGTCACTCCCTGATGACAGATCACGACATGACCCTTTAATGATCTTATCTATTTGCTTGGTGCTGCTGAATTAGCAATGATTTGGAACACTGGTAAAGCAAATTTGATTAGAAGATCGACTTCCCAAAACTTCATGGACATTGACAATGGTAACACTGGAAATCCAGAAAAACATTCTCTTCCCAATAGAAAGGGATCGGCCATAGTCAACTCGGTTAACCAAATGGTAAAGAGAAAGGCTAAGTCTGAGATAGTCCCATGTACCATTCCCAAAGAGTCCATATGTGCCTATTGCCAAAGGAAATGGGCATTGGTTGCGAAGCTACCGAATTTACCTGAAACCTCATAAGGATGGTAAAGTCAAAAGTTTGACTCTACTTCAGGTAAAGTCCGTTATCTAACTCTATTAAGTCTCTTTTGGAGATTCTTAATACATGATGTAATGTAATCACATTTTGATGTTTTGGAAGAATCAAAGGAAGCTTATAGTATGATTATGCTGATTCTGATCGCGAAGATGGATTTCGATCGCATGGTCCGATGATCAGAATTTTAAGCTGCTGCATAACAGTTATGATATATATTGCTTAGGAATAGACAACAAAATGCTTTTCATATGTATTTGCATTGTAAGGATATGTTTTTCCGCAAGGTTTTAAAATAAAAAAAATGTTTTATTTATTTTAAGTATCCTTACAATGGCATTTGTGGAAAAAATTGTTGTTTATATGTTTCCATTGATAAGCAATATTGGTAAATGGGTTTGATTCTTTCATTTGTGGTAGTGTCATAATTTACCAAATAAGGAAAGATTCTCATCACCCAAGTTTCAATTCGATAGAAACTTGGAATCATGCAAGTTGTATTGTATGATGAATGAGAATTTTCAACTTTGGGAAATTAAGACTAAGACCTTGTTCACATGTATGTATGAGTCAAGTGAAGGACTAAAGGATTGGGTACACTTGGTTGTGTGTTGGTCAGTGTGACAACCATCAAAATTCGAGTTAGTTTTAGATTTGACTAAACTTAGTTGCACGTATAGGCACGACACATACTAGACTTAGTAACTAGAAGCTAAGTTATAACCTACTAGAAACTTGGAAACAATTAGGAACAATGGATAATGTGCTTGGATTTCACATTTGTATGTGAATTCTACAACTACTTAACTCTAGTGACTATCCATATTTGGGTCACTCTTTGACTCGAACACCTTTTCATGAATCATATACACCCATCTTGCACTTGACCTAGTAATAGAAATTAGGTCATAATCTCATAGAAACTTGAGTCAAAGTTGAAAACTAGGACTAGTATACTTGATTCCTCAATTTCGCTTGAATCTCGAAACCACTACATAGAATGCGAATAAACCGATCAAATAAGTTACAAATATTATTTATAACTATAAAAGAGTTATAATACCACATGATAAATTGAAGTCTCAAAGATTCTATTGATTTTGATATCTAAAGATTTATTAAATCTCAAAACCCTAAATGCCCTAAAACCTAAATTTTATAATATTTGACATCAAGAATTCTATAAAACTAGCTATGAAACTTATAATATTATCTTAAAACAATTTAATTCAGGGAAATATAATCAAGGAAAATAAAAATTTAAGTCATTAACATTCATCCTTAATTTATAAGTCAAAAATCAAGTTTTCATGAATAAAAACTTGATTTTAGTGCACATTTTATATAAAATTTAGATATTTTATAAAATAACTTAAATTTTATAAAACAAAATGAATGAGAAAGGGGTATTATACTCAAAATTTCGGACCCCTCTCTTCCCATATCTCTCTCTCACACTCTCATTCTCCAACACACACACATCTCTCTTCTTTCTCTCTCTAGAAAACTCTCTCTACCTTCTCTCTAATATTTTTTTCTCCAAACACCACAACCACAGCCTCTTAACCACGAAATTATGGAGATTCATAAGGGTTTTTCAAGCCACAAATAAATTTAAGGTAAAGAACATACATCTCTTGAAGATCCACAACAATGATTTAAGCCATGCATGTGCATTTTACTTCAAAAACCGGCTTCTACTTCTTCATCTTCTTCAAAGTTGTTTTCTTTTTGTTAAAATGGTTTTTAGAACATAATGGATGTGTTTTAACACCATGCATGTATGATAAACAAGGTTGCATGTTCATGATCATAGTGCAAAAATCGATTTTAAGGATTAAAACATCAAACTCAAGTTAAGAGTTTTTGAGAAACAAAATTTTGTTCATAAATGCATGTATACATTTTGATAAGTTTTAATCTTTTGATCTCTGGAAACATGACTAGAATATAAGTTTATAATGATATCTTTTAAAATATTTCAAAAGATTTACTCAAAGAAATGATGAAAACTCACTTTTCTAACCAATCACCATGCATGCAATCTACCAGATTTCTTTACCTGACTTTAAACTGCCATATCTCACTCATTTCTTAACCAAAATTCGAGATTCTTTTTCTGAAATATAATATTTTGAGTTAGCTTTCAAACCCATCTGACCTCACTGGAAAATTCAAATATTTCGATTTTTAGCAATTTTTACAAAACTGTTGCTCAATCAGCACCTTTTTGTGAATGCTAGTTTTGTATTGCATGTTAAAAGGTCTTATTCACCACTAAAAATCAAGTAAAAATTTATTTGAGCACTTAACATCATGTATTAAGAGTTATAAAAAGATCTTCATTCAAAAGCCTTTGGAACATGTTGCAAAATTTCTCAAAATAACATCAATAATCTTTACCAAAATCACAAGAATCAAGTTTTCTCTATAATTGTTTGAGCCTTTAGGCATGTTTTTCGACATCAAAAGAAAGAAAAAAAAATTTCATTGTTATTAAATTGTTTGAAGTTAAATTCTGGAAATTTTCAGCTCAATATATATTTTCTTTATTTTTACATGAAAATAATAAGAAAATACAGTGTTAAAGCATATAAAATACTTACACTTGTAAATAAATTCTGAAAATATTTGTGGATGACCCTTTAAGTTAATAAACATCTCTCATGAAGTTGCAACGAGTTTTGTTACTGTTTAGTATGGTTTTTAATTTTCTTTTTATTTAGCTATAATAAATCATAAAAGCACTTTAGGGAATGTGAAAATATTATTTATTATTTTTCGCAGCTTGTACCTTACATTTAAGACTCAGAAAAATATTTCAGGAATTTTTCAAAATGTATATCTATTTTTCCATTATTTTTGTGTTTATAATGGATTAAAAACAGGAAAAATAGTTTTACTCATCCAAAATTCATGAAAATTTACCAGAAACTCTTAAAATATGTTAGGATGATACATAAAAATTTTGATGATTTTTATCTTCTGTATGCTATTTTTCTTCTATTTTCCCAATATTTAATACACTTAAATGTACAAAAATCATAAAATTGGGTTAAACAGTTTATAAATCCATTTTTATATTTTTCCCAGCTTAATTATGTGTAATAACACTTGTAAAAAAAGGTTTTGTGAATTTTTGAAACTGTTATCTATTTATTTCTATTTTTATAGAATAAATACACAAAAATCAGAAACATTGTGTTAAACTTTTTGGAAACACATATTAATATTTTTCCCAGATTATGTACACTGTAAAACAGTTACACAAAAACTATAAGAATTTTTAATGATAATTTACTAATTTTCCATGATTTTATGATTATTCAAGGAATTAAATGGTGAAAAATAGTTAGACAAATCAAAAATTCAAGAAAATTTATCTTAAAGTCTTTGACTTCAATTAAAACTGAAATACAAAGTTTGGGAAATTTAGAACTAAATTGATTTAGTTTTTGAATATTTAATCATTAGAACACCTCTTAAAATGTTAAATATTAACATTTCAATAATGGGAATTTTCCACTTAAATTGTTATATAACAATTGATTCATTGAAATTTAATTTTCACAGAAAAATGTTTGTAACTTATCAATATTAAATTTTGACACATTATTGGCATAATTCTATTGTAGTAGTAAGTATACTAGTATTAGATTTCAATTAGAGACTCATTAGTGTGTAACATCGTTGTAGGAAAACGATAGTGGTACGAGTGGAGCGTAGATCAAGGCATCATTTGCATCATCTCAATGCATTGTGAGTATTCACGCACTCCCCTATTTTCGGTTTTTAAATATTTTGGGGTGGAAAAGCATGTCCTAAACTATTTATATTCATTGTATTTATTTGACTCGTATAAACTTGGTTGCTATATTTTGCATATTGTGAGTATTCACGCACTCCCCTATTTTCGGTTTTTATGTTTTGGGGTGGAAAAGCATGTCCGAAAAACTATTTATTGTTCGTTGTATTTAAATTGATTTGTATCAAACTTGATTGCTATATTTTGCTATATCTCTCTATGTATGTCTATGCAACACGGAACATGAGAACTTATCGTCTTAAGGCCCTTCCCTTACACTTTTCTCTAACCATTAACTCTTTGAGCCAATGGTCATTGTGGATAGCGCTATTAGGAATTGACAACTCCTCACTCGCCCGATTGTTGGAGTGCATGATACCATATAAGCTATGGAACGATAAGCATAGATCTTGATAGGGCTTCAGTCATAGGCTTGGTTGAGAACTCATTGTTTGCTCATACACATACAAACTCGTTACTTATTATAGCAATAAACTTTGTATCTCATTATAACAACGAACTTTTGTTACTAAATACTTATTTACTTGTTTTAGCAAGAAATTTGGTTGCTTTTTATAGTAACAAACTTGTTTGCTCATTGTAGCAATGAAACTTGTTTACTCATTTGAGTAACAAAATTTGTTTCCCATGAGGATATGAACGTTGCATCTCTTTTGGGCAACATACTTTATTTCTCATGATGACAATAAACTTTCTTTATACAAACTTATTTACTCATTTTAGCAATATATTTTTATTTATGGAAACTTATATCAAAATTTTGATTTCGATTCATGGAACCAATATTTTTTTTATTTTATCTGTGAGTACTCACCAACTATTTTTATAATTGACGCTCGTTTTACATGCTTTTTCAGGAATCATCGAGTAAGTGGCACTTAGGGACACATCACTTTTAGGAGCATTCGCATGTGTTGTATTTCAATTTACATTGTAATTTCTTTTAAAAGTTGTTCAAACCCATTGTAAATTTGTAATGATTTTTAATACTATGGTTGGTGTTGTCTTTTAACTTTTGCTATGAAACCCTTTATACTGCCACGCCTCGTGTTTCCGCTTTAGCGGGGTGTGACAGTCAGGTCCACCACAAAGGTTGATAAGATTATTCGTTATGATTTACTAAAGTTTAGTAAATATGGTTATGCTTACAAGTTTAAGTGTAATTCTGAAACATTGGAAAGGTTTCAATGTATGACAGAACGGATAAGAAGAATCAAATAAGGCAGCAAGATTAAAGTTTCTCCAATCTGAAGAGATGGGAGAGTACTTGAGTATCTTGTTTTATGATTATCTTAGTGATTATGAAACCATATCACAATTGATCCTCTAAGGACACCTTAGTTCATTTGTTTGGCTAAGGAGAGGAATCATGAATTGTTGAAATGGTTAAAACAAAATATAAATCATATTTCGTTCCAAAATCAAGTCTTAGAGTCATACTCTAAGATTGTAACTTGAGTGACATAGTCTTTAGAAAGTTTTTAACTCTTGTCAAATGTAGAGTAAGATGTTTCCTATTCTTGTACATTTGAGATTGGTAAGTTGTGATGTTTTGGATAAGACAAAGACCAACTAAGACCAATTGTGAGAAGTGTTTAACTTGATAAGAATCTGCACTAACTCTTGAATATTTGTTTTATCAAGGAATGGTTCTTGACAAACAGAATCTTATATGCCAAGAGGTCAGTGGGAGTCTTAAAGATCTTGAGATAGTTTCAAGAACTAATCAAGAGGATTGTTAATCACTAGCCCACGACTTGAGGTTTGTAACCTATCGTGTTGACATATTCTTATTTTTGTGTCTATTCCAGTTAAAAGTTGACTATGCTTGTGAGTTCGATGAGTTCTCAATTGTTAGCATAACAACCTGGAAGCAATGGTAGGCCCTTGTGCTGCCGGGTGGCAAGAAATTAAGATTGAACAAGTTCAGTCCATATGTGTTTGGATTTGTCACTAACCTTGTCTTGTGATTATGGTTATGACAAATTCACATGGATAGGAACACTTACACCATAAAATCTAAGTGTCATAAGGTTTCTCTTCGATTCATGAAAATGATGGTGAGGAAACGCTTTCACTAAATAGATTTTAAGTAGATAGCAGTTGTGATATTTGCATTCTCATGTCGTTAGTGGAGCGTGTGTGGTTAACCGACACACTAACTAGTGAGAATTGTAAAAGGTCTAGACAAATATGTGAGCTATCTAAGGAAAGGTGTATGATTTTGATAAAGTGTTATCAAAGCAATCTCGTATCAGAAATCTGAACTTTGGTAAGAAAGACAGTAAAGTGTTGATTTCTAGAGGTCCAGTTGATTTCTGGATACATGTCAAAGCTAGTGGGAGCATAAGTGTTATGTTGGTAAGATAATAATCATTATGCTAGTGGGAGCATGATGATTATGTTGCAAACTAGCAATGTTAATTATAAAAACCAAAAGTTTCAATTCACTTTGAAAAGTTGTTTTCTTATAATTAAGGGAGAGGATTTTATACTTCATTCCAATTCTACAAGCTTAGATTGAGATTTTAATCAACTTTAGTCAAGAATATATATGAATGTTATGCTGGAATGGTTCAACATAAGGAAATTCTATATATGTTGCGTTCTCAAAATTCGTTTATGATTACGGCATCCTCAATTTCACGGCCAGAAAAGACCGATTTGTTTATGCTTTGTTTTTAAAATCAGAGTAATCTTTTATAGAAAACAGATGCGGAATTTGTTCCCAAAACAAAATATGATAAGAATTTATCAAATCATTTCTTTAAAGAAATGTATTTTCATTATATAACAAAATCTCGGGATGTCATGTTCAATACAGACCAAAAGCATAAACGGATCAAAATAGACCTTACAACAGTTATTTATAACTACTGGCCTATAATCCATTATCTCTCGTCATGTCAACCAACTTATGCCCTTGCGCCACTACCTGTAATACAAAGAAACTGAGTGGGTCAGGCTTGGGAGCCTGGTGAGCATATAGGGTTTTCAACCCACAATAATATAATTATTATATTTAATCATCAAACAATCAACCCAATTACCCATCCCCATTATCTTCTTTATTTCTTAAGGTTTTACCCTAAGAATCAAATATCCTTCATTCATCCATTCCTAAGGATTGACCTAAGGAATTGGCACAAAATCCATTGCTACATAAGGCACATCTACCAACTTTATCCTTTAAGCGCCTCTGCCAGGATTACAACATTCACTATTAGGCGCCACTGCCTGGATTACGACATACACTATTAGGCGCATCTGCCAACATTACGACATACACTATTAGGCGCATCTGCCAACATTATCCTTTAAGTGCATCTGCCAGGATTACGACATTCTCTATTTGGCGCATCTGCCGACCTTATCCTATAAGCGCATCTGCCAGGATTATCCTATAAGCGCATCTGCTAGTATTATGACATTTACTATTTAGCGCATATGCTAAGATTATCTATAACATCTTTCATACCACATCACTTATCTACCCATGTTTTACCCGACATATTCGTAGATATAAATTACATATATGGTTTAGTTCATTTAAAAACCTGTATAAAACATTCATTCCAACAACCATCTCAAGTAAACAAACAACGTATAAACACATAGCACGTATTTCATAGCAAATACTTCATATCTATGCGGTAGAAGAAAGTAACTACACACTCACACAAAACATATACTTAATACCTCCAAACAATACTTGTATTAAAATCGTATTTTGAAAGGGACTATACACTCACACATATAAACAACAATATATATAAACACATATCACGTATTTCATAGCAAATACTTAATATTTATGTGTTAGAAGAAAATAACCACACACTCACTTGATCAGAAGATGATCGGGCAGCACTACGGCTCTAAGAGTAGTATTTCTTCGGTGAAACTAGAAGATCTTCACACACCGGGCTTCTCGCGAGCAGAGCTTCGGCTCGGAAACTCTTTTCTTCTCGGGATCTTCGGGCTCCGGGACTTGCTTCGGGTCTCGGGATGATACCGGGGCTTCGGGGGGTTAAAATAGGGCTTAGAGAGGGTATCGGGAGTGGGAGAGAAGAGATAGAGCAACCAAAATCGGCTGACCCACGATTTCTATTTATAGGGTGAATTTTTTGAGTTCACCTCGTGAGTTTCTAATATTCACCTCGTGAACTGGCTCACCTCGTGAGCTCGATACGTCATTGCGTTCGTCACGGCCACGTACCCTGGAAGACGTCCATCATCTGTTCACCTCGTGAGTCACTAATGCTCACCTCGTGAACTGACTCACCTCGTGAGCCACATATGCTCACCTCGTGAGCTCTGACACAGCCTTGGGGTTCACGCCCCGAACTTCAGAAATTCATAACTTTCGCATACGAGCTCCGTTTTCGACGTTCTTTATATCCACACGTAGGTGAGATTATGCTCTACAACTCTCGTTTAGACTTCGTCGGCTAATTTTGACTTTATTTTTAATATATTTTATTATATTATTTTTAGTAGGTCGGGACAGGAAAACTCAGTAAGAAATCCATAACTTCTTCGTCTGACGTCTGTTTTCGTCTGTCTTTTTACCGTTGGACTAATATCAACGAGATCTTCAATTCTCGTTTAGATTGTTTCGGCTAAATCTCGCTCGATCTCATATTCGAACTTCGGGCTGTACACTGCTAAGCCGAAACTTCGAAAAATCATAACTTCCTCATACGAAGTCAGATTTGGGCGTTCTTTTCACGCACGCTCTCGGTTTAACGTATTCTACGACTTTCGTTTAGATCGCTAAGGCCAAATATCGCTCTAACGTAAATTCACTATTTACGTCGCGCTCTATCGTACCGGTTTTGTCGCGAAACTTCGACATGTCATAACTTCTTCGTTATAACTCGGATTTCGGCATTCTTTATATTTTCGGAAACCTTGAGACATATACTACAACTTGGTTAAGATTAATCCTTCTAAATAATCTTCCATCAAAAGTCATTTTTGATGCTTATCGTCTCTAAATTGACTAGCCCGGATCTACGGGCGTTACACATATTGACATATTTTAGAAAAAAGGCAACTCTTGTTCAGAAGTGATGGTCAAAATGGTAATATGGAATTGTTTCCATAGGTGGATGTTATTCTTTGAATCTGTGTAAGATTAGAGAACTTAATGCAAGAAGGATGTTCAAAGGAATGTACTTTGAATTTGAGACTTCGTTTCCATGGAATTGATCTCCATTGGAATTCTTTGTAATGTTTGTTGCCAAGTCTTTGTGACTTTTGGGTATAGTCATTACACGAGGATCAGTGCATATAAGTTTAGAATCTAACATATTACAGTAAATGACAAGAGGATTGGGATTGTGAAATGAGCATCATTGAAATGTTGTCAATCGGTCTGTTTCACAAAGAGAGGACCACATGTAAACATAGTGTGCATATTTGGAGTATGGCATAGCTATTGTTTGGACGAACATAGTGTGCATGCTTGGAGCATGTCATGACTATTGTTTCAATTCAAGTATTAAGTTGATTAATCGAAACATGAATAATGAGTAGGGCTGTAAACGAACTGAACGTTCAGCGAACTGTTCATGAACCGTTCGGCGGGAAGTTCGTTTACGTTCGTTTATTTAATAAACAAACGAACATGAACACAAATTATCGTTCGTTTAGTTAAACGAACGAACATGAACAATGGTCTCGCTCGTTCAATTATGTTCGTGAACGTTCGTTTATGTTGTCTGTTTACGTTCGTTTATGTTCGTTCATATAAGTTCATTTTTTGTTCACATATGTTTAATTGTGTTTGATTACATTAGTGTATTATATGTTAATTTATGTTTATATATCTTCAGTTATGTTTTTTTTTATCTCTGTTCATTTATGTTTGTTTGTTTATGTTCGTTTAGCATGTTCACGAACATAAACGAACGAACATGAACAATGTAATTTGTTAAACGAACGAACATGAACAAGAAAACTCGTTCGTTTATCCGTTCGTGTTCGTTTATTTGTTCGGCTAACTTAAACGAATGAACATGAACAAGCCCCGTTCCTGTTCGTTCGGTTCGTTTACATCCCTAATAATGAGTAATCAATATGGTGCTTAGATAAAAGGTGTTTTTATTTACACTCAAAGTGTTGGGGCCATACAGGATTAGTATTATTTTTGTGTTTCACTTTGCATGCTTTGACTTCCAGAATAACTAGGACATTCTTCCCGAATGACTAAGTTATTCAAACCATCCACAGTCGGTCATATGTTGGAAGTAGATATGAATCAAGATTGTCATGAATTTGGCTTGTATGATTTGTCTAATGTGCATTAGACATAGCAGTGGTTGCTGCAACATTCATGAGTGCTTATAAGGCCTGAGTATTGGATTCAACCCACGCTCATTTGGATTCACTTCATGGATTTTATCACGAGTGAATCCTGAGACGATAATATCTAATATTCTTCAAACCTAGAGATATGAGTTGTTGACTATGAGTTGGTTATACATTTATTGCACGAAAACGCATTGGTAACTCGATGTTATAAAACGTGCCTTTGTGTATGATTCAACAAGTAGTCAGTACAAGCATATGAGTCGAAGTTTATCCATTCCTTTTACCCTCAAAGGGATAAAAACGATATTTGTGGGCCCCTCGATGATTTAGTGATGACAAAATGTAAGTGCTCGGTCGGGCCTGGACTGATTTGATTTGTTCAATTAGTCAGTCGTCATAAATCGGAAATCGGGAAAACAACAAATGGACAGAGAGAATGATTATAATCCATGTCTCAGTCCATATGATATCTAGAATGGAGGACTATATGATCACTTATCTAATGGACGCGTCATTGATTTGTTCAGAGTTCGGCAACAGCTTTTAAGAGCAACGACTGCTGGTCAGGTTATGAAGGCGTACTTGCAATAATGTTATTAGACTTATCCAAGTGGGAGACTGTTGGATTAGTGTCTAAGTCCATAACTATAATTGGCATATTCTTGACCCGACCCGGCATGGTCCATTTGGGTTGTATGGCATCATGCATTTGGATAGACTAAAATGAGAGAAATAACACTTAAGGTTTATTAATATATTATAAGTTCTAATATATTAATAAGATTATTTAATTAGTATTGATCAAGAATTAATCTAGAATTAATTAAGTGATCAAAAGAAGACTAATTAAATATATGGGTTGATTGTGTAAATTATCCATACTTATATAGTGGGCTAATGCTCCATGGATTATCAAGTTGGGCTAAAGCCCATAGGATGCTCCATGGATGCTCCATGGTGTATTTAAACCCATGGATCCAAGGAAATGGAAAGCCATGACAATTAGGGTTTACCCTAATTGTGACTAACTATATAATGATCTTATTATTGAAGAAATCGGGCACTAGAAAAACAAGTGAGGGCAAACCAATTTTAGAAGTGTTCTACTTTCTCTCAAGTTATTCCAAGTGTTCATGATGTTGTGTGAACCATTTGAGGTGTCACACTTGGGGAACTAGGCTCTTGTGCTCCATCGAATCAAGCACCAAACAAGAGGTATGTAATTCTACTAGAATTTATATTATATGTACTTTATATTATGCTAGTTAGAACAATACCTTGGAAAATTGATATTTGCATGTATAATAGAGAAAACATAGATCCAAGGTATTTAGGGTTGCATGTACACCATAGGAGTGTTAGAATGATCAAAACCCAACAGTGGTATCAGAGCCAGGTTTGTTTTCAATTATACTTGATGTTATTTGCAAGAAAAATCGTTTTTTTGGAATCTGACCGTTCACCACGAGGTGGTAAATTTTACCACGAGGTGGTCACTGTTCACCGAAAAAAAATTAGTTTTTGGCCTGTTTTGGATTAGAATCATTACCACAAAGTGTTTTATTCTTAAAACTTGATTTTGATGTTATGGTAATGTTTATTCTTATCCAAATAAATGGTTATTATCAAAATTTCAAGTTTAATATGGTTTATTTATGATTTTTGAAATTGTTGATATGCATGTTCATGAACTTATGAGTTTAGAAGATCATAGGAATTATTTGTAACTTGTTTGTTTGTATAATTCTTTATCTCAATGAAATTGTCTGGACTCCATAACTTGTCCTCAAGTTATGGATTACCAAAAGTTTTTTGTGTTTCCTTGGTTTATGAGTTAGTTTAGATTAAAAAAAATTGTGTTTTATTTGTTTTCAATCCAAATTAATCTAAAAGGAGTTCATAAAATGTGTTTTTGTAACTTTTCCACAAGTTACATAAAAGTTCACATTTATGTATCTTAAACTCATAAAAGGTGTCATAGGTTACACACAATTGAAGAGTCTTTTTCATTAAATTGTTTTATGACTCCATAACTTGTCCTCAGGTTATGGATGTTTAAGAGTCACTTCTTTAAAAGTGTTATTAAAGAATAAGAGGTTACATAAAAGTGAAGAGTCTTCATTTTAATGAACCATTAAACTCATAAGTTATGAAATTAAAAGTCTTGAATAGTTTCAAAACTTGCCCTCAAGTTTCAGAATTTGTAAAGTTACCCCTCATGTATACTTTAATTCCAAATTGAACCTTAGAATTTTAAAACTTTAAAATTCAACACTTATACTATTATTATAATTTTAATTATATAGATATGTATAAGATAAAGTCAGTCTTTCCGTTAGTAGGCCTCATTCACGAAGTCGGTCTATAAGGGGGGTATAAGGTTACTGCCTATAAAATGGCAGTTTAATGGGTATCCACTCTCACCCACCGCTTCCTTGACTGGTGGAGGGTTGTTAGCCGAACGGGTAAGAAAGGACTATAATTCTCCCTTCATTAAAATTATAATGATAAATACTAAGTAACTAAACACTTATTAATTCCCAATCTTAGTTACTTAGGAAAATGTGAAATAGGTGGTAACCCATGAAATTACACTTTGTACCTTACCAAGTCGTTAGTGGAGCGTGTGTGGTTAATCGGCACACTAATAAGGACTAGTAAGAGTGGCAAAGGGTAACTTGACTTTATTATAGATCGGTGAAGCGTGTGTAGTTAACCGTCACATCGATTAGGTGATAAAGTTAAGGGTACCAAGTCAATTTGCATGGTTATTCACAGCTTGTTTGTGATCCTCGGCATCCCAGTCACAAACTTGAGAGGGCACAATCGAGATTCAAACATGCCATTGAAAGTTCAATGTATCTCAAACGATCTAGGAGTTTCATATCCAATTAAAACTTAATTATATTTCGTTTTTCATGGTGGAAATTCGTAAATCGTCATTT
Source organism: Lactuca virosa (assembly GCF_052849685.1). Lineage (NCBI taxonomy): Eukaryota > Viridiplantae > Streptophyta > Magnoliopsida > Asterales > Asteraceae > Lactuca > Lactuca virosa. Next base: position 14,608,115 of record NC_136427.1, on the reverse strand, counting down.
ACCTACCTTCAACTATTTTATAACTCGGATTACGGCATCCCTCTTCCAGTTATAAATAGGTTGTTGGATCCTAGCCTTAATATTTCATATTGGGTGTTATATTAAGGACTTTAAATAAACTAACTTGAATTTCTCCCTTATAGATGTCTCCTTCAGACAACTATGGTCTTCCCAAATCTTTAGGAACAAGCTATCCTAATGAAGATGATATCCCAAATGGCAATCAAGGTGAAAGATCAATCCCTTTGTTGTGCATTAGTGGGACTGGAAATCATACTTCACTTCCTCCACCTCCTCCAATAAATCTCCCTATCCCACAAGTTTCAAGACTTGATAAGTTCTAAGTCACTCAATCCCTATTGGCAAACAAAGTCTATATGTGCTTAGGTCTTGGAGATTAAGTCACATATTGACAAGTCGGGAGAGTCGGGTGTCGAAGTCTCGAGGTAGCTGGTTGTTGACTTGGTTCTTCAGTCACTCCCTGATGACAGATCACGACATGACCCTTTAATGATCTTATCTATTTGCTTGGTGCTGCTGAATCAGCAATGATTTGGAACACTGGTAAAGCAAATTTGATTAGAAGATCGACTTCCCAAAACTTCATGGACATTGACAATGGTAACACTGGAAATCCAGAAAAACTTTCTCTTCCCAATGGAAAGGGATCGGCCATAGTCAACTCGGTTGACAAAATGGTAAAGAGAAAGGCTAAGTCTGAGATAGTCCCATGTACCATTCCCAAAGAGTCCATATGTGCCTATTGCCAAAGGAAAGGGGCATTGGTTGCAAAGCTGGCGAATTTACTTGAAACCTCATAAGGATGGTAAAGTTAAAAGCTTGACTCTACTTCAGGTAAAGTCCGTTATCTAACTCTATTAAGTCACTTTTGGAGATTCTTAATACATGATGTAATGTAATCACATTTTGATGTTTTGGAAGAATCAAAGGAAGCTTATAGTATGATTATGCTGATTCTGATCGCGAAGTTGGATTTCAATCGCATGGTCCGATGATCAGAATTTTAAGCTGTTGCATAAGAGTTATGATATATATTGCTTAGGAATAGACAACAAAATGTTTTTCATATGTATTTGCATTGTAAGGATATGTTTTTCCGCAAGTTTTTAAAATAAAAAAAATGGTTTTATTTATTTTAAGTATCCTTACAATGGAATTTGGGGAAAAAATTGTTGTTTATATGTTTCCATTGATAAGCAATATTGGTAAATGGGTTTGATTCTTTCATTTGTGGTAGTGTCATAATTTACCAAATAAGGAAAGATTCTCATCACCCGAGTTTCAATTGGATAGAAACTTGGAATCATGCAAGTTGTATTGTGTGATGAATGAGAATTTTCATCTTTGGGAAATTAAGACTAAGACCTTGTTCACATGTATGTGTGAGTCAAGTGAAGGACTAAAGGATTGGGTACACTTGGTTGTGTGCTGGTCAGGTCCACCACAAAGGTTGATAAGATTATTCGTTATGATTTACTAAAGTTTAAGTGTAATTCTGAAACATTGGAAAGGTTTCAATGTATGACAGAACGGATAAGAAGAATCAAATAAGGCAGGAAGATAAAAGTTTCTCCAATCTGAAGAGATGGGAGAGTACTTGAGTATCTTGTTTTATGATTATCTTAGTGATTATGAAACCATATCACAATTGATCCTCTAAAGACACCTTAGTTCATTTGTTTGGCTAAGGAGAGGAATCATGATCAGATTGAATGTAACTGTGTCCATCATTTTGCTGTAGGAAGTAGTGGAACCATGGACAGCCAAGACATCGGAACCTCAAACGAACTAAACCTTACATTCGACAATACTGAATGTTTCAGAGCAATAATCAACATCTTGAGTTCTTCTGGATAAACAGAGACATCACCATCAACTTGATAATTTGTACTTTGGATCTTCATGATGGGTTGAGAAGATACTGTTGGGTTTCGAGCAATACATCATTCCTATGGTGTACATGCAAACCCTAATAGCTTTTGGATCTAGTTTGTCTAATGAAGATGCAATTGAATATCCAAAGCTATAAACCCACAGCTATCATATAAGAACTGAAATAAGGGTTTAGTAATTACCTTTGATTGTTATACAATAATAACAATCAATTCCTTGCTTTGATTGGCTTCAGAAAGCTTAGTGCCTCAAGTGTTGCACCTCTAATGGAGTCACAAACACCACTAAGCAATTAGATGAAGGAGAGAAGAGAGGGGAGGCACCAAAAACGGCTAGAAACCCTAAAGGAACACTTAGCCACGTTTTTGGGGCATAGGGGTCCTTTATATACGTGTAGGCTATTAGGGTTTGCAACTAGGAAACCCTAATCTGACTGCTTAGGCCCTAAGCAGCCCATGGACTCTTTTAACATATCCCTTGGACGAATTCCTTATGGGCTTCCCATAGAATTCGTCCAACCTATATATTATTAGGTGATCCATAGCCCAATTGTAATTATCTTATAATTACAACTCCAGTCCCCTAAGTTTAATTAATCTCTTTTGGTCACAAAATTAATTCTTGACTAATATTAATTAAACAATATGATTTCTCCTTTAATATATTATTCTTATAATATATTAATAAATCATAATTAAACCTTTCTCTCCTTAATTCATCCTACATATTGCTATGGTGAAGGCAACCCAAAAGGACCATGCTCACAATCGGGTCAAGTACATACCAAAATAGTTATGGGCTTAGACACTAATCCAACAGTCTCCCACTTGGATAAGTCTAATAACTATTTTGCATAACTTCAGAACCTGATCAGCAATCGTAGCTTTCAAAAGCCGCTGTCAACTCTGATCTTATCAGATATGCTTGTCCTTTAGATAAGGGATCATATATTTCTCCATTCTACAAGATATCGTATAGACATGAGACATGGATTTAAATCATTCTCTCTGTCTATGTATTGTTTCCCGACATCTGATTTATGACGACTGACAACAGACTACAATTGAACACATCAACTTAGTCCCGGCTTGGCCAAGCGCTTTGGGTGTCATCACTAAATCATCGAGGGGCCCACAGATATCGCTTTTATCCCACTTTGGGTAAAAGGAATGGATAAACTTCGACTCAAATGCTTGCTTGCACCTACTAATCGAATCACACACAACAGTAAGTTTTATAACACCAAGTTACTGGTGCGTTTAGTTATCATCAATGTGCAACCGACCAGCAAATAACAACTTACACGTCTCGGTTTCAAGAATATACAATGTTATCATCTCACTAATCACCTATGATAAATCCATGAAGTGATTCAAGTAAGCGTGGGTTTAATCTAATACTTTAATCTTATCAAAGCACTCATGAACTCTGCAGCAAACTTGTGCTATGTCTAAACACTTTAGACAATCTACAGACAAATTCATGACAGTCTTCCTTCATACCTACTTCCAACGTATGACCGACTGTGGAGGTTTGAATAACCCAGTTATTCTGGAAGTCAAAACATGCAAAGTGAAACGCAATAATAATATTAATCCTATATGGCCCCAAAACTTTTGAGCGTAAATAAAAACACTTTTATTTAAACATCATATTGATTACTCATTATTCATTGCTTACTGTTTCAGAAAATCAACTTATTACTCGAATTATAACCACAATTGTCCCATGCTCCAAGCATGCACACTTTGGTTTCCTATGGTCCATACTTTGTGAAATAGATCAATTGAAAAACTTTTCCAATGAAACTCATTTCACAATCCCCAATCCTTATTATTAGTATAAGAATACCAAATTCTTGCCACATTTAGAATATGTCAGATTCTAACATTTTATGCAATGATTCTTGCGTAATGTCATATCACAAAAGTCACCAAGACCCGACTAATGAAATTACAAGGTATTCTATCGGAAATTGTTACAAGACAATTCCATAGACGTGAAGTCTCACATTCAAAGTACATTCCTTTGAACATCTTTCTCGCATAAAAGTTTCTAATCTAGACATATTTCTTAATATCCAAATCCCATTAATGGAAACATTTCCATATTTGCCATATGACAACTCATTCTTAATAGAATCTTATCTATTCATAATAATGTCAATATAGTCCATCCAGTACTATACTTCCAACTACTCACAAGCGACAAATCCTCAGTGAACCTCAGATCGTCCTTTGATAGTTGTTTAATTATTTTAGTCAAAACCGAATCTAGTCCTTTTTCCCTCTTAATGCCCTAGGCATTTGGAAAATTTTAGAATGGTCAAATATTATAGCATATGCAATCGATCCTATACCCGAAGCGTATTGGACACGATGCATAATGTCTCACATAAAGATGTGATACTTTATCAGCCTTCTGCCATAATATTTTATGTGCCCTGTTCCCACAATTCGAACTATGAAGAGTGATGCCATAATCATAATCGAATTTTAAGAATGCACTATGTATCCTTGACTAAATTTATTAACGTTTCTCGATCTAAGCTTTAGAATTTTGAAACGAAGTATAATATTCTCTCCCTTAATTATAACAAAACAACTTTTCAACCCTTGCAACTTTGCAAAGTGAATCTTTGTTTTCTATAACTAATATTGCTAACTTGCAATACTTACCATAATAATCATGCTCCCACTAACATGATGATTATTTTCTTACCAGCATAACACTTATGCTCCCACTAGCTTTGATCAGAAAACAATTGAACTTCTAGAAAACAATGCTTATTGAATTTCTCAAGTTCATATTTCTAATACCTAATGCTTTGATAAGTTTTTATCTAAGATTTTTAAGCTCATACACCTTTGCCTTAGATAGCTCACATGTGTGTCTAAACAATTCAAAATTTATGTTACTAAGTCCCAAATGTTCAAACTAATTGCCAAATCTCACAATTCGAACTATGAAGAGGGATGTCGTAATCATAATCGAATTTGAGAATACAATTTTCACAATTGCTGTCTTCTTAAAATCTCTCTTAGTGAAAGCATTTCCTCACAATCATTTTCATGAAGGAGGGAGACCTTATGACACTTAGATTCTAAAGTGTATGTGTTCCTATCCATTTGAATTTGTCATGACAATAATCGTAAGACAATGTTCGTGACAAATCTAACTCATATGGACTGAACTTGTTCAATCTCGATTTCCTGCCTCATGGTAGCACGAATGCCCAACATTGCTTCCAGGACGTTGAGTAGTTCACCCTTTCCTATCAATGTACTTTCCATTGATTAGGGTGCCTTGCCTTTATGCAATCAATTCATAGAACTCATATTGCATAGTTGACTTCATCTGGAATGGCGCAGAAACAAAATTATGTCAACACGATAGGTTGCCAACCTCAAGTCGTGTGCTAGTGATTAACTATCGGTTTATTCTTGATTTGTTCTTGAAACTTTTCAAGACAATTGAGACTCCCACTGACCTCTTGACATATATGATTCTCTTGTCAGGAACCTTTCCTAGACAAAACAAATATTTAAGAGTTAGTGTAGTTCTTATCAAGACAAAACACTTTACATAATTGGTCCTAGTTGGTCTTTGTCTTATCCAAGATAGCACAACTTACCAATTTCAAATGTGCAAGAATAAGAAAGGCTTTTCCAAACTCCACATTTGATGAGTGTTATAAACCTACTTAAGACTTGTCACTCAATTCACAATCTTGGAATATAACTCTAAGACTTGATATTGGAACGAACTATGATTGACTTCTTGATTTTATCCATTTCTACAATTCTCGATTCCTCTTCTTAGACATACAAATGCACTAAGACTCACTTGGAGGATCAATTGAGATATGGTTCTTAATCATTAAGACTTACCATAAAACACAATAAAAGGTACTCTCCCTTCTTCTTAGAATAGAGAAACTTTTATCTTTCTGCCTACTTGATTCTTCTTATTCGTTCTGCTATTGATTGAAACTCTTTCAATCAACTCAGAATTATACTTAATCTTATAAGTATAACCATATTTACTAAACTTTAGTAAATCATGACGAATATCTTTATCACTCTTGTGATGGACTTGATCAACGCACAACCTAGTGTACTTGATCTCCTAGTCCTTTTCTTGACACTTTGTCAAAAATAGTCTAATTTCCAAATATGAATTTTCTCATTCATCACGCAACCTAGTTGTATGATTCCAAGTTTATGTCCAATTGAAACTTGGGCGATGAGAATCTTCCCTTATTTGGCAAATTCTCGACATTTCCACAAATAACATAATTAAGAATCAAATCCGTTATTGCTAATAATAGAAACAATTAAACATCAATTTTTCATACACACCATTGCAAGGATAAATAAATAAGACAAAATCAAAATTTATTTTATTGCGGAAAAATTTGTCCTTACAATGCAATTCAACTGAAAAACTATGATATTTCATATTTCTTATCATTCTGTCCTAACTCTAGAGTAGCAGCTCAAAAAATCTGATCTTCGAATCCATGCGATCGAAATCCATTTCTTCATGATCAGATTCAGCACGCTTCTTCCTTAAGCTTCTTTTCTTTTCTTCGATCCTACAAAACATCAAAATGTAATCTTATCACATCATGTATCAAGAATCAAAAAAATAGGAACTTACATAGTTAGTTAGTGGATTTTACCTAAAGTAGAGCCATACGTCTTGACTCTCCCATTTCTTAGATCTCTCAGGTAAACAGGGCAGCTTCATCTCCAATGCCCCTTCTCTTGGCAGTAGAAGCAAATGGACTCTTTTGGAATGGCACAAGGAACTATCTCAGAATTTACCTTTTCTGGATTTCCAATGTCACCATTTTCAATGTCCGTCGAAGTTTGGGAGTTTGATTCACCAGACAAATTTGCTTGATCAGTATGCCAAATCATTGCTGATTCAGCAGCTATAAGCAAATAGGTCAAATCAATGAGGGTCACGTCATGGTCCATCATATAGTACTCTCTGACGAACTCACTATATGATTCAGGAAGCGACTGAAGAACCCAGTCAACAGCCAACTCACCTGAAATCTCGACACCCAACATCCTTAACCTGTCAATGTGTGACTTTATCTCCAAGACGTGTGCACACACAGGTTTCCCATCTTCGTGTTTACTTGCCAATAGGGCTTGAGTGAGCTTGAACTTTTCAAGCCTTTGAACTTGTGGGTTAGGGAGAATAATTGGAGGAGGTGGAGGAAGTGAAGCATGACTCTCATTTCCTTGATCGTATCGTGGAACGTCATCTTCATTTGGAAAGCTTGTTCCAAGGGACATGGGAAGACCATTGTAAGATTTAGACATCTACAAAACGGGAGAAAATTCAAGTTAGTTGATAAGAATCCTTGATGTAACACCCAAATGAAACATCAAGGCTAGGATCCAACACAACATTCTACAACCTAGAAGAGGGATGTCGTAATCTAGTTGCAGAATATTTGAAGGTAGGCAAATGACGATTTACCAACTCCCACCATGAAAAACAAAAATGAAGTTTAAGTTTTAAATGAATTGAAACTCCTAGATCTTTTGAGATTCATTGAACTTTTCAATGGCATGTTTAATCTCGATTATTCCCTTCTATTTGTGACTGGGATGCCGAGGATCACAAATAAGGTGTGAATAACCATGCGAATCTACGTGGTGCACTCAATGTCTCTATCACCTAATGAATGTGCCGGTTAGCCACACACGCTCCATTGATCTATGATAAACATCGAGCCACCCTTTCCCACCAATGTCAATCCCAAATTAGTGTGCCGGTTAGCCACGCACGCTCCACTAACGTTTGACAAGAGTACAAAGTGTAATTCCATGGAATAGCATCATTTTTCACATTTTACCCTAAAGTAACTAAGATTGGGAATTTGTAAAAGCATTTAGTTACTTTGTACTTCATTATACTTATAATGGAAGGTTTCGTCCTATCCTACCCGTTCGGCTAACGACCCTCCACTCGTCAAGAGTGCGGTGGGTAAGAGTGGATACCCATTCAATCGCCATTTTATAGGCAATTTCCTTAAACACCCCTTATAGACCAGCTTCGTGAATGAGCTCTACTAACGGTAAGACTGGCTGTTTACTCATACATATATATAATATTAGACTTTTAATGTTATATATAGTAGAGGGTGTATTTTACACTTTTAAAATACTAGGTGGTCTAATTTAATAAATTATACTTTTAATTTAATTAAATGTAAACCAAAACTTTATGGTTTTATTAAATCTCTTTTAATTATACACCTTAATTAATTAATAAAACCATAAGGGTGTAATTTGAACTTTTTCAAAAAATACTAGGGTTTTAGAATTTAAATATTACATAATTAAACTATTAATCAAAATTTTAAATTCCAAAACTTGAGGGCAAGTTTTGAAACATTTCAAAACATTAGGGTTTAACTATTTAAATTTCAAAAAACAAAACTTTTAAGTTCAAATTTAAACTATAAAACTTACAGGGAGTAATTTGAAACTATTCAAACTTTGTCAAGAACATTCTAGATCAACAATTCAAATAAGGCAATTATATAGTTTTGACCTAGTCTAATTTCTTGCAAGATAATACACCAAATAATTCAAATAATTAAATTTAATCATATAAGGAAGTAATTATTCAATTAATATGAAATTATCTTTTATTTTGGCAAAGATAATCACCCAATATCATAAAAATCCGATTTCTATCAATAAAAAACGTTTTGGTAATTATTCCACAGCAAAAATAGGCAAGAAACCCGAAAAATCCTCCATCTGACCCTTTGACTCGTCGAGTCAGGCTTGGACTCGTCGAGTTCACTTTGGACTCGGCGAGTCAAGTCGAAAAACCTCAAAAAAAACGATTTTCAGCCATAATTCGATCAAATAAGCATCAAATTCACTAACAAACAGCTCTAGGCTCTGATACCACTGTTGGGTTTCGAGCAATACATCATTCCTATGGTGTACATGCAAACCCTAATAGCTTTTGGATCTAGTTTGTCTAATGAACATGCAATTGAATATCCAAAGCTATAAACCCTAGATCTATCATATAAGAACTGAAATAAGGGTTTAGTAATTACCTTTGATTGTTATACAGTAATAACAATCAATTCCTTGCTTTGATTGGCTTCAGAAAGCTTAGTGCCTCAAGTGTTGCACCTCTAATGGAGTCACAAACACCACTAAGCAATTGGATGAAGGAGAGAAGAGAGGGGAGGCACCAAAAACGGCTGGAAACCCTAAAGGAACACTTAGCCACGTTTTTGGGGCATAGGGGTCCTTTATATACATGTAGGCTATTAGGGTTTGCAACTAGGAAACCCTAATCTGACTGCTTAGGCCCTAAGCAGCCCATGGACTCTTTTAACATATCCCTTGGACGAATTCCTTATGGGCTTCCCATAGAATTCGTCCAACCTATATATTATTAGGTGATCCATAGCCCAATTGTAATTATCTTATAATTACAACTCCAGTCCCCTAAGTTTAATTAATCTCTTTTAGTCACAAAATTAATTCTTAATTAATTCTTGACTAATATTAATTAAACAATATGATTTCTCCTTTAATATATTATTCTTATAATATATTAATAAATCATAATTAAACCTTTCTCTCCTTAATTCATCCTACATGTTGCTATGGTGAAGGCAACCCAAAAGGACCATGCTCACAATCGGGTCAAGTACATACCAAAATAGTTATGGACTTAGACACTAATCCAACAGATACGTATTCAGTAGTGTTAGATTGAGGAGCAGCCATTACTAGGGTTTTCTTGAAGGCTTTGAAGACCAGAGAGAAAAAGAGGGCACTGATCGTGTTTGATTAAGTTTGGAAAGCGTAAAGTTGGAATGAATACCCAATTGCCCCTTTTATATGTATCCCTAATTTGAATTTCAAACGGTTACCATCAATAAGCATAACATGTGTCCCTTGAAAATCGCACCATTAGCCGTCATATACGTCATGTCAGAAAAAGTGTGTGGCACGATATTCGACAAATGCGCACAGTTACCAAACCATCACATCAAAAGTCTCTTCGTGAGTACCCAGTAGATAAGGATCAAAACCTTTGGAATGGAGGTTTAGCTCTTTCGTTTTTGGGTTTGAAAACGAAGTCATGTGCCAGACTTTCGAAATCATCAACCTGAGTTGGTAATACTCAGAACCTCAAGGATTTCGTGAGTGCTGTGTGCCAAAGAAAAAGATAAGAAGAAAAATAAGAAAAATGTGGATCTGTGATGTCAAAAACATATTTTCGACATAAAAGTAGATAAATCCCGGGCAAAGATTGCTTCGCTAATCATCAAGAGAGATGATCAACAGCTTGTGTGGTTTCCCGTGAATTACAATCGAATACTTTATGAGAAGTATCGAAGGGCTTCTTTTAGTATGGCTTTGAAGGTAGCTTAAAATTTCGTTACAATGCACACTAAACATAAGTATGACAAGTTGTAAACAAAACTACATGTTTGACCAGTGTAGTCAGTGACAAGTAAGCTTTGAAAATTTTATCAAGTAACGAAGATTAAGAATGATACTCATACTGAAATCATATTCTTGAAACCAAAATTCGACCTAAATCGTGTTGGTTAACAAATGACGTGGGTGTCGAACATTTGATCAAGATTACTATTCAAGAAAAGAATATGATTTTGAGTATCGAAAGCAGGTACTGAAACAAAGGTTTCGTCATTTCTGGAACAAAGTTCCCCGTCAATTCCTTAAGTTGGTTCGACACTTAGGGTTTCACTTTCATCACGGTCTCATGATGTTAGATCATAAACACAGAGTTTTGATATGTCTAGATCGTGATTGGTTTTTACCAGAGATCTCTTGGACATATGTCATTGTGTGTGAATGTGTAAGAATTTTAGGATGAAAAAGATTGGGTAAAAGAAACGAATGTACCTCTGCTTTGATTTTGACCATGCAGTAAACTCTTAACTCATATGAGAAGAGTAAGGTAGCTCATGAATGAATGAGAATATATCCTTATTGGGAAGGAATTCTCAAAATGAGAAAACCATTAAGGCTTCGAAAATCATAGCATTATCGAGGCTTTGGTCAACAGGCTGCAGCATGCTTCTAGGGACATCTTAACTAGTACAAAGTTTTTGAATGTATACCTTCCCTTAAAGTAGCAAGCAAGTATGCCAAAAACTTTCCAATCTCCATGATGTTGAGTATAAACTTAGCGACATCTACACGGTGAGTGTAAAAAATATATATATACAAGATAAAGAAAATATTTTTGGTTTTTTTTTTAGAAAAAGAAAATAACAAAAACAATAAAATCTTTTTGATATTTTTGAATTTTTCAAAATGGAAACACAAACAAAAAAAATTATTTTTGGTATTTTTGGATTTTTCGGCATAAAAGTAACAAAAATAAAACACAAATATTTTTGTTGTTTTTGATTTTTTCGATAGAAAAGTAACGAAATTTTTTTTATACAAACTTAACGAAAATTTGTAATTAAGTGGTTTGTACACAATGTCAAAATCGAAGAGTGTCGAAGCGCTGAACGTGAACAGTAACCTCTGAATGACAAGATGTCTCCTCTGAACGAACACTCAGCACCTCTGAATCAACACTTTTGCACCTTTTTCTCTTGTCATTCTTTCGAAATCAATCCTGGAACCGAATTTCCTTCGATCATTCTGTAGCATCCCAATTTTCAAGTCCAAAAATTTCTTTTTAATTAACGGACTCATAAAAACATTCATAAGAAAATACTGTGAAAACACATCATCTCATAAAACAATGTATCATGTCTGAAAACCTAGGTCGTAAAATAATAACATATCAGAGTACAATCCCAGAAAACTCCATGCGGAAATCATGTGTGTGTGATGCGCTGCTACACTGCCGGCTCCTTCCCCTTAGACGAAGAGGTACCTGAAACCAAAACTAAAACTGTAAGCACAAAGCTTAGTGAGTTCCCCCATCATACCACATACCATACAGACATATCGCATTCATACTGTCGGGCAATTCTGGGGTGCCCGACCTACCCAGTACGGCCATTATGGGGTGCCGACCTACCCGTGTCAAGCCATTCTGGGGTGCTGACCTACCCATGTCAAGCCATTCTGGGGTGCTGACCTACCCTTCGGTCCTATCAACCGAACCTCGGGGACTATTCCACCCCCTACTGCTACTATCACATATATCATAACGTAAACATACTGTCAGACGTTTCTGGGGTGTCCGACTCACCCTTCGGTCCTAACAACCGATCTTGAGGACTATTCCCTCCCTACTACCACTATCACATATAACATATCATGCCAGCATATAATCATATCAGCACATACTGTCAGACATATATGGGGTGTCTGACCTACCCTCCGGTCCTAACAACCGGACTCTACTACTGTCACATATACATATCATGCTAGCATATAACATATCAGGTAGTACCAAACCTAGATGAATATCACAAAGACAATCATCCAACATACAACTCCTACTGGTGGGCTGGCATTGTGGCCGTAGACCCACCGCTACTGGAAGGTAACTCACCTCGAACAAGTAGCTGCTGATAATCTGTGCGGGAAATCTCTGTCTGCTGCTACTCCGGAAATCCTCCGGCTATAATCCCCACAAAACACTTAATCAGAGTCTGATATCTATTCTTAGGGTAAAATGACCATTTACCCCTGACCAAGTCCAAGTCAAAGTCAAAGTCAACTTCCAGTTGACCCGACTCGCCGAGTTGGGCCGCCAACTCGTCGAGTCCCTATCTCTTCAACTGTCCTCATCCACGTCTCTACTCGTCGAGTTTAGCGACGACTCGACGAGTTCCTCTTCGATATGAACATCGAATCAACCTTCATCCGACTCACCGAGTTGTATGAACAACTCGTCGAGTTCACCTTCATCTGATGAACAAGTTCTGACCTTGACTCGCCGAGTTGTATGAACAACTCGTCGAGTTCATCTTCAACCATAAGGAGATTGCCTTGGACTCGCCGAGTCTGTTCTAGCACTCGTCGATTCCCATGAACTCCAGGTCTAAGGCTAAGACCAATACATTGGGTCACTCCTTCGGACCTTCTACAACCTTTCTAACACCCAACTGAGTTCTTTTGACCCTCAACAGTCATGGGACTTTATGTCTTGGACTCGTCGAGTCCCAAGAACGGACTCGCCGAGTCGATAACGTCCACACCCTAAATCCTCGATTTCTGATGTACAACCTTTGACCAAAAGATAGATCCAAGACCCTAAGCTCGATCTATCACGTAAAGTTTCGAACTTTACGTGCATGCATGGGACTTTTGAGCCTAAAAGGCTCTAAAATGGCTCTTATGTTGCATGGGGCCTTCCTTGAGTGCAAAAGCAACCCAAATCTGCCTTGTGACCCCTCCCAAGAATTAGATCCGAAGTCTTGACCCCCAACCATGTTTGCAATCATGGTTGGCTACCTCATATGGCTTAAAAAACCCTAAATCTTCCCCAAAAAGGGATCTAAGAAACAAGCAAGCAAGGTACAGACTTTATACCTTTCAAAGACTGCAAATGATGAACCAAACTCGAATCCTTCAGTCTCCTCTTGATCCTTCTATGCTCTTCCTCCTTCCTTGAGGTCAAAACCCACAAAATTCACTCAAAAGCCTTAGATATTGCACCAAAACACTTAGGGTTTGCTATGGAGGGTTTCTGGGAGCATAAAGGGGCGATGGAGGCTGTATAAGGTTGTTTAAATAGGGTGAAAACCCTCAGATTAGGGTTTTGTCCAGTCAGAGCCTACTCGTCGAGTCCGGGACCCGACTCAACGAGTCCATCACTTAAATCTCGCGTCTCATCCCGCTTCTACTCGGCGAGTTGGGCCTTCAACTCGCCGAGTCCCAGGCCAAAAACGCAACATTACTTAAATAAAATACATACCAGGAACCAGGTGCTACAAATCTCCCCCACTTATTTTAGACTTCGTCCTCGAAGTCTGCTGCTCGATCCTGGAATAGCTCTGGGTAATGCTCCATCATCTCATCCACCGGCTCCCAGGTCCATTCCGAGCCCTTCCGGTGCTGCCATTGCACCTTCACGAGCTCCACCCTCTTTTTCCTCAGATCCTTTGACTTCCGGTCGAGAATCGCTACAGGCCGCTCAATGTAATTCAGGCTGTCATCGACCTGAATATCCTCTAATGGTACCACTGCCGAGTCGTCCACCAAACATTTCTGTAACTGGGAGACGTGAAAAGTGCTATGAATCTGACTGAGTTCGCTGGCAGATCCAACCTATATGCCACCTTACCCACCCGGGCTATAACCCTGAAGGGTCCAATATACCTGGGAACCAACTTGCCCCGCTTCCTGAGTCGGATGATGCCCTTCCATGGCGACACCTTCAGGAGAACCATATCCCCGACCTGAAACTTCAGGTCCGATCGGCGCTTGTCGGCTTAACTTTTCTGCCGACTCTGAGCAGTCTGAAGCCTGCTCCGAACCTGCTGAATCCTCTCTGTTGTCTTGAGCACCACTTCGGTGCTCCCCATGACCCTCTGGCCAACCTCACCCCAACATATCGGGGTTCTGCACTTCCTCCCGTATAACATCTCGAAGGGAGGACAGTCGATACTCGCATGATAGCTATTATCATACGAGAACTTCTCCAACGGAAGGTAGGTATCCCAGCTACCTCCAAAGTCTAAAACACATGCCCGCAGCATATCCTCTAGCGTCTGGATGGTCCGCTCGCTCTGACCATCCGTCTGCGGGTGAAAGGCGGTGCTAAAATGCAGACGAGTACCCAGCTCGTCATGAAACTTATTCCAAAACCTGGAAGTGAACCGCACATCCCTGTCGGAAATCACTGAAACTGGCACTCCGTGCCGAGCTACCACCTCTCGGATATAGATGTCGGCCAACTTTTCGGCCGAAATGCTCCCTTGTATCGGTATGAAATGGGCACTCTTGGTCAACCGATCCATGATTACCCAAATCGAATCCACTCCCCGTGCAGTCTTGGGAAGCTTGGTAATGAAATCCATGGTAATATCTTCCCATTTCCACAAGGGAATATCTAACGGCTGCATCTTGTCGTGTGGCCTCTGGTGCTCGGGCTTGACCTTCCTGCAGGTCAAGCACCGCTCCACATACCATGCTACGTCCCGCTTCATCCAGGGCCACCAATAATCATGACGAAGATCTCTATACATCTTCGTCGCTCCGGGATGGATAGAAAATCTGGATTTTTGTGCCTCCTCCATCAGGATCTGGCGCACGCCTCCATGATAAGGGACCCACACCCTACGGTGAAGAGTCAATAACCCTCGGCTATCATAGTCGAAGGAGGAAACCTGGCCCACTATACGCTCGCTCTTCCGATGTTCCTCCTTCATAGCCTCCTGTTGAGCCTCCCGGATCCGCTCCAACAGTGGAGTCACCACTGTCATCCTCAGACAGATGTCCCTGATTGGTGCTGCCTTGCGGCTAAGCGCATCGGCCACGACATTGGCCTTCCCCGGGTGGTAGAGGATCTCGCAATCATAATCCTTCACCACATCCAGCCACTGATGCTGCCTCATGTTCAGGTTCGGCTGATCCATGAGGTACCTCAAACTCTTGTGGTCTGTGTAAATGGTACAACGAACACCATAGAGGTAATGATGCCAAATCTTGAGGGCAAAAACAATAGCCCCCAGCTCCAAATCATGCGTCGGGTAATTTGTCTCGTGAGGCTTCAGCTGCCTCGAAGCGTATGCAATAACATGCCCTCTCTGCATCAGTACCGCGCCTAAACCTGAGATGGACGCATCACAATATACCACAAAATCCTCCATGCCCACTGGCAGGGCTAAGATTAGCGCCTCGCACAATCTCTGTCTCAGTGTCTCGAATGCGGCCTACTGCTCAGGCCCCCAGCGAAAGACCACAGCTTTCCTCGTCAGCCTGGTCAGGGGCACGGCTATCTTGGAGAAGTCCTGAATGAATCTCTGATAGTAGCCTGCCAATCCCAGAAAGCTCTGAATCTCAGATGGAGACCTCGGGACTTCCCACCTCATCACGGCCTCAACCTTGGCCGGGTCCACCGATATCCCGTTCTGGTTGACAAGGTGCCCGAGAAACTACACCTCGCACAACCAGAACTCACACTTGGAGAACTTAGCATACAAGCTCTCCCTTCTCAGAGTCTCCAGAACCTCTCGTAGATGCTCCTCATGCTGCTCTCGCGTCTTGGAGTAAACCAAGATATCATCAATAAACACTAATACAGACCGGCCTAACATCGGTCTACATACGCGGTTCATGAGGTCCATGAACGCGGCAGGAGCATTGGTGAGCCCGAAACGCATCACTACAAACTCATAGTGGCCATAGCGTGTCCGAAACGCAGTCTTCTATACATCCTCCTCTCTGACCCTCATCTGATGATACCCTGATCGCAAATCAATCTTGGAGAACCAAGATGCTCCCTGTAGCTGGTCAAAGAGGTCATCAATCCTTGGGAGTGGGTAACGGTTCTTCACCGTTACCTTATTCAGCTCCCTATAATCTATACACATCCGATGCGACCCGTCCTTCTTCTTCACAAATAGAATCGGGGCTCCCCAGGGTGAACTGCTCGGTCTAATGAAACCCTTGTCTAACAGCTCCTACAGCTGTGTAGACAACTCCTGCATCTCAGGAGGAGCCAACCGATACGGTGCCTTGGCTATCGGAGCCGCACCAGGGGTTAGTTTAATCTTGAACTCTACCTGCCTCTCCGAAGGTATCCCAGGCAACTCCTCGGGGAATACATCCGCAAACTCTCGTACCACGGGCACATCGCTCACTGTTGCCTTACCCATCTCCAGGGTATCCATCACATAGCCAACAAATCTTGTGCAACCCTGCTGAAGGTAACGCCTAGCTCTCGCTGCTGAACATAAAGTTGGTCCTTGGTGTGGCCTCTCGCCCTGAATCACCAGCTCTCTCCCACTTCGGGTCCTGATCCGCACCAACTGCTGCGCACAGTCAATCACTGCCCCATTGGGGCTTAGCCAATCCATACCGATAATAACCTTGTTCCCCCGTAAAGGTATGGGAACCAGATCTACCAGATAACGCTCCTCAAACAGTCGCAGGACGCAATCTCGGTAGACCTCTGATGCTCGCACTGACCGGTCGTCCGTAATCTCGACCTCTAGAGGGCAATCCAACGTGCCCGACGACTCAGGAAAGTTCTTCCTAAGCGCAAGAGAGACAAACGCTCGGGTAGCACCCGAATCAAACAACACCTGAACTGGGATACCGTTCACATGGAACGAGCCTAAACAGAGCACATACATAACATATCAAAATCACAACAGCATATCATAAAAGCATAAACAAGAAGTCGTACCCGTCACCACATCGGGTGCAGCGCGTGCCTCCTCGGCTATCAACTGAAATTCCCGGCTCCGCACCACTGGAGCCTCTGTCTTGGCCTTCCGGCCATCTGCAACCCGCGCTGTCGCTGAAACCGGCGCCACTGCTGGCGCTACTGTCAACCTCGGGCAATTGGCCTTTTGTAGCCCCTCTGATTGCAATGGAAGAAAATCAGGTCTGTCATCTGTACTGTGGGGGCGGGGGCAGTACAATCCCTGCCAAAGTGCCCCGTCTTGCCGCACTTGTAGCAGCCTGACGATCCTGCTCTACAAGCTCCCTCATGCAGCCTGCCACACTTCCTGCAGCGGCTCTGGCCCGACTGGCCTTTCGACCTAACGTCGGATCCCTTGGGTTTCTTCCTCGAAACCCCTGTAACCTGCTCAGACTCAGCTTTCCTCTTCCTCACATGCTCCAAATCGAGCTCCCTCTCCCGCGCCCTGGCAATCATGGACTCCAAGGTCGGGCAGGCTGAGTAGCTGACATGCTCCCGAATATCAGCCATCAACATATCATGGTAGCGGGTTTTCCGCATCTCCTCATCCCCCGCATACTGGGGTACCAACAATGCTCTCTCCCGGAACTTGGCGGTGATCTCCGCCACAGTCTCCATAGTCTGCCTCATATCCAAAAACTCTCTGGCCAGCTGCTGAAGCTCTACAGCCGGCGCAAACTTAGCTCTGAATCTGGTCACGAAATCTGACCACGTCATAGCCTCGACGGCTGGGGCTCCCAATGAGTCACCAATCGACTCCCACCAGTCTCTAGCTCTATCCCTCAAACATCCCGCAGCAAAGCGGACCTTCGACCCTTCCGGGCAGAAGCTCGTCAACTGCGCAGACTCAATGTCTGCGATCCATCTCCTGGCAGCGATGGGGTCTTTCACCCCGTGATAATCCGGCGCACCACTCCCACGGAAGTCCTTAAAAGACAGTATGTGCGTGCTCGTCTAGCTAGACGCCATATCACTCCTGAATGCCCGGAGGCGATCCTCCATCAGCTCAACAATCCCTTCCTTGATCGACCCGAAAATGACCGGGGTCGACTCAAGAATGCCTCTCGTGATCTCAGAAGCGATGAACTCGCGCAGCCCGTCATCAACCTGCTCGGATCCTGCACCCGAGCCTGATCCTGATCTTGATCCGGAACCTCCTGCTCCATGTCGCGTGGTCACCATGCTGAAAATACACGCATAAATGTCAGGATCATACATACTCTCGAGAGGTCTAACATACTCTCCAAGGTTCCCGGTTCTGTCTCAACCTTCCTTGATTCGAGTACGGATCCTCTGCTTCCAGTAGTACGGGCTCATACTACCTTTCACATCTATCCATACTTTCCTCAAGGACTGTCTCGACTTCACCAGGTCCCTTAACCAATATCCCTTTCAATCTAGTCTCATCCCAGGCTTTCCTGGGGCACTCTCTGACCTACTCTCCGCCATCAGCTGCACTAGGAGTCCCTACTTCCCTTCCCTAACTAGCTTGCGAGTACTGTTAAATATCCGCTCACTAGTTAGTTAAAGTTAGCCAGGACCCCTTAAGCACAAAGCAAGCAGCATTCGTGAATCGAGTAACCGCATCAGGCATAACCTAATCAGGCTATCCTACTGCTGACTAAACAGTCCTAGCATACAGCTCGTACAACAGGCATATAAGGAATCCTTCCTAGATCCTCGGCCCTACTCTAGCATCCAGTTCTCAGAATCATATACATTAGGCATACAAGGCATCCTCCTAGATCCTTAGCCCTAATCTAGCATGAAGTCCTTAGAATCATATATCATATAACTTATTATAACAGGTATGGGTATCTTGGGGAAAACTTACTTGAGCTCGGCTGGTCGCACGCATCACACACCTTGTTCTTTCTCAAAACCCTTTGACTCAGATTTTAGAAAACCATTTTCTTTGTAAAAATCTTTTAAATCCCTCGGTTTGAGTCCAGACACTCCCGAGGGTGTCCGAATCCCTCAAACCAGGGCTCTGATACCAACTTGTAACATCCCAATTTTCAAGTCCAAAAATTTCTTTTTAATTAACGGACTCATAAAAACATTCATAAGAAAATAATGTGAAAACACATCATCTCATAAAACAATGTATCATGTCTGAAAACCCAGGTCGTAAAATAATAACATATCAGAGTACAATCCCAGAAAACTCCATGCGGAAATCATGTGTGTGTGTGTGATACGCTGCTACACTGCCGGCTCCTTCCCCTTAGACGAAGAGGTACCTGAAACCAAAACTAAAACTGTAAACACAAAGCTTAGTGAGTTCCCCCATCATACCCCATACCATACAGACATATCGCATTCATACTGCCGGGCAATTCTGGGGTGCCCGACCTACCCAGTACGGCCATTCTGGGGTGCCGACCTACCCGTGTCAAGCCATTCTGGGGTGCTGACCTACCCATGTCAAGCCATTATGGGGTGCTGACCTACCCTTCGGTCCTATCAACCGAACCTCGGGGACTATTCCACCCCCTACTGCTACTATCACATATATCATAACGTAAACATACTGTCAGACGTTTCTGGGGTGTCCGACTCACCCTTCGGTCCTAACAACTGATCTTGAGGACTATTCCCTCCCTACTACCACTATCACATATAAAATATCATGCCAGCATATAATCATATCAGCACATACTATCAGACATATCTGGGGTGTCTGACCTACCCTCCAGTCCTAACAACCGGACTCTACTATTGTCACATATACATATCATGCTAGCATATAACATATCAGGTAGTAGCAAACCTAGATGAATATCACAAATACAATCATCCAACATACAACTCCTACTGGTGGGCCAGCATTGTGGCCGTAGACCCACCGCTACTGGAAGGTAACTCACCTCGAACAAGTAGTTGCTGATAATCTGTGCGGGAAATCTCTGTCTGCTGCTGCTCCGGAAATCCTCCGGCTATAATCCCCACAAAACACTTAATCAGAGTCTGATATCTATTCTTAGGGTAAAATGACCATTTACCCCTGACCAAGTCCAAGTCAAAGTCAAAGTCAACTTCCAGTTGACCCGACTCGCCGAGTTGGGCCGCCAACTCGTCGAGTCCCTATCTCTTCAACTGTCCTCATCTACGTCTCTACTCGTCGAGTTTAGCGACGACTCGACGAGTTCCTCTTCGATATGAACATCGAATGAACCTTCATCCGACTCGCCGAGTTGTATGAACAACTCGTCGAGTTCACCTTCATCTGATGAACAAGTTCTGACCTTGACTCGTCGAGTTGTATGAACAACTCGTCGAGTTCATCTTCAACCATATGGAGATTGCCTTGGACTCGCCGAGTCTGTTCTAGCACTCGTCGAGTCCGTTCTAGCACTCGTCGAGTCCCATGAACTCCAGGTCTAAGGCTAAGTCCAATACATTGGGTCACTCCTTCGGACCTTCTACAACCTTTCTAACACCCAACTGAGTTCTTTTGACCCTCAATAGTCATGGGACTTTATGCCTTGGACACGTCGAGTCCCAAGAACGGACTCGCCGAGTCGATAACGTCCACACCCTAAGTCCTCGATTTCTGATGTACAACCTTTGACCAAAAGATAGATCCAACCCCCTAAGCTCGATCTAGCACGTAAAGTTTCGAACTTTACGTGCATGCATGGGACTTTTGAGCCTAAAAGGCTCTAAAATGGCTCTTATGTTGCATGGGGCCTTCCTTGAGTGCAAAAGCAACCCAAATCTGCCTTGTGACCCCTCCCAAGACTTAGATCCGAAGTCTTGACCCCCAACCATGTTTGCAATCATGGTTGGCTACCTCATATGGCTTAAAAAGCCCTAAATCTTCCCCAAAAAGGGATCTAAAAAACAAGCAAGCAAGGTACAGAGTTTATACCTTTCAAAGACTGCAAATGATGAACCAAACTCAAATCCTTTAGTCTCCTCTTGATCCTTCTATGCTCTTCCTCCTTCCTTGAGGTCAAAACCCACAAAAATCACTCAAAAGCCTTAGATCTTGCACCAAAACACTTAAGGTTTGCTATGGAGGGTTTCTGGGAGCATAAAGGGGCGATGGAGGCTGTATAAGGTTGTTTAAATAGGGTGCAAACCCTCAGATTAAGGTTTTGTCCAGTCAGAGCCTACTCGTCGAGTCCGGGACCCGACTCGACGAGTCCATCACTTAAATCCCGCGTCTCATCCCGCTTCTACTCGGCGAGTTGGGCCTTCAACTCGCCGAGTCCCAGGCCAAAAATGCAACATTACTTAAATAAAATAAATACCAGGAACCAGGTGCTACACATTCCTAGACCCCCCAAAATTCTCACAATGACTTTTCATCTAAAGGCTATGTGAAAATATCAGCAAGTTGATCAGTGGTTTTCACAAAGTGAACTTCGATATTGCCATCCTCAACATGATCTTTTATAAAGTGATTACAAAGAGCAATGTGCTTGGTTATTAAATGTTGCACAGGATTGTGACAAATGCGTATAGAACTTTGTGAATCACAATACAACGAAATTTTCTTCATGTTGATTGCATAATCACGCAGTTGGCTTTGAATCCAAATGATTTGTGAAGTGCAAGCTGCAGCAGCAACATACTCTGCTTCTGTTGTGGAAATTGAAACACATGTTCGCGTTTTCGATTGCCAGCTTACTAACTTCCCATCCAGTAGTTGACATCCGCCACTTGTGCTTTTTCTATCAAGATTGCAACCTCCTAAATCAGCATCTTAAAATGCTTGTATGAAGAATCCAGTTTTCGAATGATACCACAATGCTAACGAAATTGAGCCTTTGAGATATCGAAAAATATTCTTCACTGCAGTTAAGTGTGGTTCTCTAGGATTCGATTGATATCTATCACAATTACAAACAGAAAACATAATGTCAGGTCGACTTGTCGTAATGTAAAGTAACGAACCTATCATGCTTCTATATAAAGTAAGATCAATAGCTGGTTTATCTAACGAAGGAGAGAGCCTTGTTCCAACCGCCATATGTACTCGTAATTTCGTGCTATTCGTCAACCCAAATTTTTCAAGCAAATTCTTTGTGTATTTTTATTGATTGATAAAAATTCCTTCTCTACTTTGATGAACATTCAATCCCAGAAAGTTGTTTATTTTTCCCATCATGCTCATCTCAAATTGGCTTTTCATCAGATTTTCGAAATCTCTAGACAAAGCAGGGTCAATCGAGCCAAAAATAATATCATCGACATATATTTGAACAAGCATAAGATGATCCCCAACTTTCTTTCGAAATAACATGGGATCAATTGATCCTTGTTTAAATTCTGATTGTTTTTAGAAAGAGGTTAGAGTAGCATACCATGCTCTTGGTGCTTGTTTTAACTCATATACAGCTTTATCTAAGATATAACAATGATTAGGGAATTCTTCGTTAATAAAACTTGGAGGTTGTTTAACATACATAGTTTCTTCAAGTTCCCCATTGAGAAAAGCACATTTGACATCCATCTGATAGACATCAAAATCCTTTTGTGGTGCATAGGCCAAAAATATTCTAACAACCTCGAGTCTTGCGACAGGGGCAAATTCCTCATAGTCTATACCTTCTTGTTGCGAATAACCTTTAACTACAAGCCTAGCTTTGTTTCGAACAACATTGCCATCTTTAACAATTTTATTTTTAAAAATCTACTTTAATCCCACAATCGAAACATCTTTCGGTTTGCGAATCAAACGTCAAACTTTGTTTCGTTCAAATTCAGCAAGTTCAGATTGCATGGAAACAACCCAGTCAGGATGTTCCATCGCAGCCTTGGCTGATTTTGGTTCAATTTTTGAAATAAAGACATTGATCATAAAAACTTTTTGATGAATATTCAGTATCTCGTTTTTAGCACGAAGTTGAGCTCTTGTTAGAACTCCATCTTGAGGATCACCAAGAACTTGTTCATTTGGATGATTTCTTGTCCATTTGTCCAATGGTGGATATGTTGGATCAAAATCCAATGGTGCATCTTCGAACATTTCATCATTCTCTGAACATACAACAGAATTATTATCATTTAGATCATGAAAAGTTTCATATTGACTATTATTCGACATATTTAGCTCCCCCTCGACAATTTCATTTTCAGGTTGCTCCCCCTCAACATCATCATTCATTATCCTATTCTCCCCCTCGAAAGAATGCTCCCCCTCAACATGAGAATTCGAATGCAAGTACTCCCCCCCCCCCCACTTGATCATTTTGCATACTTTCGCTATTTCCAGGAGAATTTGTTGTCGAGTTTAAGTCAACAACATCTTGAGTAACTGTCAAAAAATCAGAATGCTTTGATGATTCAAGAAGTTCATTATCCTGATCATTGACTTTAGCATCAGCAGCCCTATCTGGAAAACCAAAATTTAAATCATAATCAAAATCAGACAAATTAAGGCTTTCAGATTCATCTTTGATTCATTAATTATTGGTTTTTGTTCGAAACACTTTTTAACTTGTTTGATATAATAATCATCGAAAGTAAGATTGAATGTTTCTTCAATTTTCTAAGTTCGTCTATTCAACACTCGATACACAACTGAATTGTGAGAATAACCCAAGAAAATCCCTTCGTCAGCTTTAGACTGAAATTTCGAAAGATTATCCTTGAGATTCATGATAAAACACCTACAACCAAAAACATGAAAGAATTTGACATTAGGTTTTCGGTTATTGATAATTTCATAAGGAGTAATGTTGAATCTTCGATGAATGAACGATCTATTTTGTGTAAAACATGCAGTAGAGACTGCTTCTGCCCAAAGATATTGAGGAAGATTCGCATATTTGAGCATCGTTCTTGCAGCTTCACAAAGAGAACGATTTCGCCTTTCAACAACCCCATTCTGTTGAGGTGTGTAGGGTGAAGAAAAATTATGCAAAATTCCTTTTTCTATTAAAAATGAATCAAGAATATTGTTCTTAAATTTGGTACCATTGTCACTCTTGATTTTTCGAACTTTCTTCTTCAAACTTGTTTCCACCTTCTTGATAAAATCAATCGTTATTAGAGCAACTTCAGATTTTAACCTGAGAAAATAAAACCAAGTAAATCGATAAAAATCATCAAAAATGACTAAAATGTACCGTTTCTTGTTAAGACTTTCAACAGTCGATGGTCCACAAAGATCAATATGAAGAAGTTCCAATGGTTCAATAATTTTCGAATCGATGACAATTGGATATCCTTGACAATGTTGTTTCTCTTGTTCGCAAGATGCACACAAAGTATCATTATGAAATTTTAATACAGGTAAGCCTCGAACAAGATCATTTACCACCAATTTGTTAAGATTTCGAAAGTTCAAATGAGAAAGGCGTCGATGCCAATGCCAGCTAACATCTGATGAAGCTTTCGAAAGTAAGCACACAGAGGGAACGCCAACAATTGGCTTTATGTCGAGAGTGAACATATCTCCTTTTCTTTTCGATATGAACAAAATTTCGTTTGTATTGACATTCGAAATAATGCTTCCTTCTTCATTAAACACCACTTGATTTCCACTGCCCACAACAAGTTGTGAAACACTAATCAAATTATGTTGAAGACCTTCGACATAAGCAACGCGATTAATAGTGAACTTCCCATTAGTTAATTTACCATATCCCTTGACTTGACACTTTTGATTGTTACCAAACTTCACAACTCCAGCATTTTCCAAACTTCGATAATCACGCAAATTCTCTTTCCTTCCAGTCATGGTACGAGAGCAACCACTATCAATATACCATTTTTCATCATATTGCTCGTCACATAGAACCTGCAATCAGTGAAAGAATTTAGGTACCCAAGGTTGTTTGGGTCCTTTATGATTAGTTTGAAACACATTATGAAATGAAGATCCTAAAATCCAATTACGAACTTTAGATTTGACACTATCAATTAAGTCCACTTCATTTGGTAAAGGCTCAGAAATATAACATTTCGAATGTTTAGGACTTTCACTAACTTTCGCCTTTTTCTTCTCAGATTGTGACTTTGTTGCCTTGTCCTTTCAAAACAGGGCGCCATGCTTTGACTGAAGATGTCGATGCTTTCGATGATGAACTGACATTCGACATTTCGTTCAAATACTTTTCATAAGCATTTTTGATTTGTTGTTGAGAGTATTTTCCTGTTTGATAAGACTTCCCTCTGCCTTCAAGCCAGTGATCTATGTTTTTCGCATTTGATTGACCCTTGACATACGAAACTTCGAAAGCTTGTTTCACTGGAGGATTAGGAAAATTTGGTGGTTGAGGTTTGAATTTGACATTTCATTTTGAATGAAATCGATCAAACTTTTGTTTTTCAACCTTTGACTCAAAACGTTGTTGAGTAAGATTTTGATGTTGAAAAGATGATGAATTACTTTTAGATGGAAATGATTTTTAAAAACCATTATTGGAAAACCTTGTTCGATTCATAGAATGAAACTTCTTTAAAGATGGCGAATTTGACAAATTTGAGAATTTCTTTTCATAAGATGTTGGATTATGATTTCGTGACAAAAACTTTGTTTCTAGATTTTTTATTTTTGAAAAATCATTTTGTGAAGTTGATTGAGACAAATGCTTTTTAGACAGAGCGGGATTTTTCTTTCTAACTGAACTTGATGAAGACATTGTCTTATCCTTTGCATACATTGTCTTTTCATTCTTTTTCTTTTGCAAATCATTTTGTTTCTTTCGAGACTCAACAATTTGCCAAAAAAATTTATTTCGTGCTTGTCTCGTTGAAATTCCATTTTCTTTTGAAAAATTGTCAATTTGATCTTTAAATTCTTGTGAGTTTATTTTCACATTTTGTGATTCAACTTCCAATGGTGTTTTAACTTGTTTCGAAATTTTTGATTTTTCTACCCATGTTCGTTGAGGTTTTTGTCTTTGAAAAGCATATGAATTCTTTGTTAGATTATTTTCTACAGTACTTTGATTAGAGAAAAAACCTTCATTCGATGTTTGCTTATTATCTTCTTCTACCAATTTATGAAATTCAGGCTTGATGTTATCAACATTCCCACTAGTAACAAATACTTGATTTGGAAAGACGACATCATCTGAGCACTTGAAATTTGGATACACTATGGTATTTGTTTCGAGATAATGAGCACCTTTTTCTTCCAACACTTTGTCGAATTTCTCTGTTTCACCAAACACCTAATCAACAACAACTCTTGGAATTGCATTTTCTTTCGAAACATCAGCTGTTGCGGTTGTTCCTTTCGAAATTTCATCATCATCCTCCTCATCATCACTACTGTCAGTTTGACTATCTCTGACATTTACATGATCGAAATCACAAACTTTCAAAGTGGAGGCTTGATCAGTGTTAGTCTTAACTAACGAAACATTATATTTTTCTTTGCCTTTATTCAAAGATGTGACATTAATGACAGACAACTGAGAACAATCGATAGACCCTTCTTCCTCAATTTCACTAATTTCGCTAACATTATCAGAATAATCTTCAATATCAGGAAAATTAGATTGAGAATCAGATTTCGAATTCTCAGTTCTTTTCAAAATCTTTATTTGTTCATTCTTGGTTAAGGTTTCATTCACAACGTCAACTAATTCATTAGCATCCAAATATTCATCAATTTTCACAATTCCATAAGCAAACCTATTATCAGGAACTTTATCAAACTCAACTATAGTCTTTTCACAATCATAGGACACACAATCAATCTTTTATCTTTCAAAAGCTAAGAATGGTAATAACTTCCTATGTTGCTCTTTGCTTATATTAAAAGAATGATGTAAAGCAGTTAACTTTGCATATAGTCTCTTAGCTGAATTATAATAAATGTTTCTCTGAGCCAACAATATTCGAACCTCATTATTCAAATTGTCCCTATCACACATGAGATTAGTAATTTGCAAATCAAGATATTCTACTCTCATTTTCTTGGAATCCAACTGCTTCTATGTCTTTAGTAATTGTGTACTAGATTTCTTAGCCTCATTGCTACCAGAGATAACCAAATTATCAAAATAAGCAACAGTATCATCAAAAGCAGTTAATTCAATATCGTAAGCAGTCAAATGAATATTAAAAGATTGAAGTATATAACGTACCTTCGTGGTCATTGGTGATTTGTCTCCACTCTTCGTCATAAAACATCGACTAGTAACATTCTCTCCATCTTCTTCCTCAAACTTTGCATACATCGCCCCATGCGTAGGATTACGCATTTCGTCATCATCAGAGCCTGATGACTACACTTGATACTTTCCTTCATCATCATCCTCTCCTCTTGCCACCAAAGACAACCCTTTTTCTTTTGCACTCACTTCCTCCAGTCGCTCGACATAATATGCTTATTCTTTGATCTTATTTTTCTTCTCCTCTTTCTTTTGAAGCATACAGTCACTTGCCATGTGATTTGTGCCATGAAAATAGTGACACTCGACACCAGAATCGCCTTTTAGCTTCTTTTCCACTTTCGAATCTTCAAACTTTGATTCCTTCTTTTCGAACTTCTTCTCCTCATTCACTTTTCCAGCAAAACTCACTTTTGCTTCACCAGTCCTTGCTTTCGAACCAAATGGCTTTTTATAAAATTTCTTCACTTTGTTATTGAAGTAAAAAGCAATGGCTTCGTCATCCGAGTTAACTATCAAGGCTTCATCATCAGAACTCTCCTTCTCATTTGCTTCTTTCTCAGACACTTTCGAAACTAAAGCTAGTGGTCCACCTAAGCTTATCTTCGATTCTTCAGCCATCTCAAGAACTTCTAACTCATGAGTTTTCAGCAAGTTGTAAAGATCATTCAGAGTTGATGTATCGAAGCTTTGTTGAGTCTTCACCATTAGACTCACATTTCGCCATTCTTTTCATAATCCCATAACAAAAGTGAGATTAAACTTCGTGGTTGACTTGCTTATTCCATTGCGATTGCATTTGTAGATGAGTTCGTTCAAGCGATCATAGTAAAGTTTGATAGATTTGCCTTCCGTTTGTTTAAACTCTTTCAATTCCACCAAACAATGCTTCAAAAAATTCATTTTCGTCTTCTCACTCCCTTGAAACTTCTCTTTGAGAGTATTCCAGATTTCTTTTGCAGATTTGCAACTACGAACGTAGTTATAGACAACCGGAGGAAGAGCACCATGAAGCTCTCTGATACACCTCTTCTCATTCTTCTTCAGCCTCGTTGTTTGCTCATTAACACTTTGAGTTGTTGTAGAGGAACCAATTGCTTGAACATTTACTGGAGGAAGAACATTTCCAGTAATACAATCCCAAAGCTCTTCATCTAGTCCATTCAGATAAATTTCCATGCGGTCAGCCCATTGATCATAATATTCTGGAATAAGCATAGGAATCTTTGTTGAAGATCCCAACAGATGAGAAAAAGACGTCATCGTGTTCATATTGAAGTTCGCCATTGATGTGCGGACGAATTCTCATAAAAACTTCACAAATTTGAGAATTAATGGATGAATTGAATAGAAAAAGCAAGCAGAACACTCGATTAAACAAACTAGTTGCAGAATCGAATCACAACTGAAGATCAAGGATGATGTTCAGTATCAAAGGTACGGAAATTTTTGAATCCAAGACGAGACTCAAAATACGATTGATATTGAATGAAAATCAGATAATTGCAGTATGATTCCTGCTCTGATACGAATTGAAGTGGTTTGATTTATCGAGTAAATAAACGAGATCAAATTTGATATGAAGTAAGAACACCGAGAGTAAATATAATCTTGTTTCAACTCATATTATGCTTTCAGATACAAAGAGATTCAGACAGAAAATATGTCAAAAGTTATATCTAGTCTAAGTATCCTTCCCTATTTATAGGAAAGTGAAAGCACACAAAAAATACAAAGGAGTAAATGACATTATATTACATCACGAACGATCCAAAACTTTCGTCACCTTATAACTAGCTGCGACACTTATAGGATCCTGATCTTTCTCTTTGGATATTTCCTTTATTCTTCCAAGGATTACTTTGAGGTATCCTTTACTTAAGAGGTAGTTGTTCTCCTTCTTGAGAGCTATCCAATCCTTTATTATATGACCAAAGTCTTCATGGTATGCACACCATTTGGATTTGCCTTTCCAAGTGGTGGATTTTTCTCCCTTCCTTGGCCATCTTGCTTTGTCACCAAGATCCTGCATAGAAAATATTATACCTAAAATATCCACAGAAAAGCAATAGCCAGTAATCTTAGCAAATTTTTCTTCCTCTCCTTCATCTTCAAGGGAATTAACCCTACGATGATCAGGTTTGGAATATGGTTTTGTCTTATAGGATCTATGTGCCAATGAGTCGGCTTTTCTATTAGGGTGATCGTATGCGCTTGGTGGGTTGCTCCTTTTCTGGATCTCCTTGTCTTCTTCGAGCTTTATGAATCTTAATGATGTGCTTCAGACCTCATTCATTCTCTTGCATGGGGTCATTACAAGGTCTTCGTAGAAAGGAGAGTCCTTTTTTAAGCTTGTTTTAAAGGCTTCGACTGCAGTCGCCATATCAATGTTGGGGATACTCAGAGCTTCCCTGCCAAACCTACTCATAAAAGTCCTAAGGGATTCCTTAGGATCCTAAATCACTCCATAAAGATCACTAGTCGTCTTTTCGAGTGTTCTGCTACAAGAAAATTGATTGTTGAATAAATTAACTAGGTGATCAAATGAAGTAATAGAGTAAGGAGGAATGTTAAGAAGCCATTTTAAAGTTGATGTCGTGAGGGTCGAACCAAAATCCTTGCACAGGCATGCTTCCTTCAAGTGTGTAGGAATGGGAATGATCTCCGTTCTTTCCCTATACTGTTTCAAATGCTCCTTAGGATCCATGGTCCCATCATAAGGCTTCATGTTGGGCATTTTGAAGCGCATTGGGACTTCGGTATCAGCTATTGCGGGAGCAAATCTTGAGATCCTGTGGCTTGTGGGGGATACTTCTGGTATAGGTTGGACTACTCCAGGCACGCTTGAGATCATTTGTCTTAATTGTTGAAGCTCCTTAGCCATGATCAAGCTTAAACATGTATCAAGGTCCATACAGTTAGTGTTAAAATCATTATTATTCACGAAGTTACCAGGATCCTTTGTGTTTGGCGTAACGAAGGTTTCATCGGGATCGTGAATCACATGAGATCGCTCGTTAGAAGCTGCACCCCAGGCGGGAGCAGATGTCGGTATCAAGGATCCTATCTCCTGGTGATTTCCATAGGATCCTGTATTGTCAAAGTTCGGGATCTTAGGTTTCAAGATCGAGGGTGCTTCTTCTTGGGGTTTATGGATCTCCGCCCTTATTCTCTCCACTTCTTTGAGTATTGTCCTATTGTCCTCCTGATGTTGGGTCACTTGGCTTTCGAATCTCCTCATCATAACAAAGACCTCATTGTTGGAGGTTGCTATAGGGGGATCCAGGGATCCTTGAGTAACAACTGGAGGAGTGCTTTTTTTCTGTGCATCGGAAGTCTTTTGTGACCTCCGAATGGAGGTGGTGGAAGGTTTTTGGAGGAAATGCTAGGAATGGGCGAGGAAGATACGGTTGGTTGTGTAGACATGATTTTCCGAAAGGTTTTGAACACCACGGCCCCACGGTAGGCGCCAAATTGTTTTGGTCAAAAATAAACTAGGTAGAATCTAACCAAATTTTATGACAGGTTGTGATGTTCGTGGTAAATCAAGTAAGAAATGATAATCAAAGTGACACAAGTGAGTTACAAGGAAAGCCCCTTGATCCTTGATAGGAACTCCGGCATAAAACCTTAGGAGGTGATAATAATCATCTACCTTGATGATTTTACTGATATAAAATGTTCATTTACAGAGATGAATGTGTAAATGTAAGTACAAGTATCATGGATGAGCTTCGTGTATCCCTAGTGTGTTATTTACATGTTCTATTTGTAGCCTAATGCTAATAAAAATAAGTCTGATAATTTCGGGATCCTCCAGAATCAGTCTACGAACGTTATTTGACTTGGTATTCCGGGTCTTTTGCCTGGTTGAGATGAGTATCCGTTGAGAATGGATTTTGTCTTGACTCGTTTTGCACATGTGAGAAAAATAGAGAAAATATAGTGGTTATATGTGTTAGAAATATTAGTAATATTGGTCAGGATCTCGAGATATGTTTAAGGATCCTGACGCTTCAGAAGTATTTGAGGATCCTGGATATGAGTCAAGGATCCTGACCCCTAACATAAAGTTAGCATTTTCCTTTCACCACATCAATTTGAAACTCCTAACTTTTCATATTTCTATATAATATACTTTCTAACTTAAATATGTTATTACTTATAAATATTATCATAAATGGAAGACTTCTTGAATTATCAATAACTTTAATATAGTGTTAAATGCATAACCTAAATTAATATATCAAACAAACTTAAAAATATAGTGTAAAATTTAAAACCTAAAGTGAAATATCAAATAAAGTTTTAAAAAAACTCAATGTAAATTTTTGACAAGAGTTTAAAGGAAAATATTAAATATAATAAACTCAAAAGAACATAAATCTAAAAGTAAAATTAATTAAAATATCTCCAAAAACAATTTTTTATAATAACTGAAATTCATTTAAGTTGTTTTAAATTAATTTATAATAATAATAGTTAAAATAATTTAAAGTTATAAATTTAATTATGTTACATCATAAACAATGATTGATAATTTAAATAATCATCATGATGAAATTAAAACGTTGTCAATTTTTTTAAAGTTAATAAATCATTACATTAGTTAAGTAAAAAATATGAGAAATATAACTAATTTTATACACACGTAAAGCGTGAGTTTACCATTAAATGATTTGATTTTAGTAAGTGTTATATTATCTATTGTTCAAATTAATTATAATGTTACATTAACTAAATGTCTAGATGTAATAATAATTATTTTTAGTTAATATAAATGACGTAAATATTTTCAATGACATATGATTACTGTTTTGGTCAAAAATTACACAAGTATAAATCAACCAAATTGAATGAGAGGTTGTGATCTTCGAATTGTGCAATAGAGAAAGGTAAAGAGAATGACACGATTGTTTACAAGGAAAGCCCTTGATCTTTGTTAGGATATACGGCATAAAACCTTGGGAGGTGATAATGATCACCTGCCCTGATGATTTTATTAATATAAAAAAATCATTACAGAGAGTATTTCAATAAGAACAAGTGAAAACGTTCGTAGAGTAAGCTAAGAGTAAATAGAGTGTGTCGTGTGTGAGATGCATGTGTCAATTTAAAGTCTAAACTAGCTAACAAGATGTTCGATATTCTCGGGATCCTCTATGACCAGCTTGAACGTTTTTTGACTTAGTATTCTGGGTCTTTAGTATAGTTGAGACGACTCTCTTCTGCACTTGTGTTAATTAAGAACGAAATATAACCGTTATAAATGTTAGTAATTAATAATAACGATAATAATCAGGATCCTAAGATAGTTGAGGATCCTGAAAATCTGATGAGGTCTGAGGATCCTGAATGCTTTGAGGATCCTGGCCCTAACAATTGCCCCAAAGTTATTCCTGAAAATATAGGAGTTAATTTCGAGAATATTAAAGGGATAAATTAAATTAAATAGGTAAAAGGAGAGAGAGAAAAGTAATTTTCAAAATTAACCCTTAACGGCTAGGTAATTTTTAAATCTAACGGGTGGATAACTAGCCGTTAATGGTCAAATCAACCTCAAATCTTCAATATAAATAGAGGTGATCAGTTCCACAATTCTCTTTACTCGTCTCGATTTTATTTGCTTTCTTTTTACTATCGGTGATTTCGATAAAGGTAACATCCTCTCTGCCTCATCTCTTTTCTACCAAATTTTCGATCATGGGTAAAAAGATAACCCTTTCTCGCAAGAAGATCCTAGGTCTTCCTGAGGACGATTTCATCTATCAAGGAGTCTTGTCTTATGACGAGACGTGCTCCTTCGATGATGGTGATATCGAATCATTGAAGGCTAGTGGTTACTTCCTCCTGAAGCAGTCTTCAGGCCTTATGACCCTTTGATCCAACTAGACTTCATCTCCTCTTCTTGGGTGTGCTTTCCGGAGTATCCCTTTTCTGTTTTAGGCCTTAAATTCCCTTTTTCCGGAGTGGTCACGGAGTTTTTCGAGATCATGAAACTTTCTTTCGTCCAAGTGATGCCTATCATTTGGAGGTTCCTATACTGGGTTGAGTGTCTGAATCAAACACAGGATCTGGGCATGGGTCTAGCTGAATTCGCCCATGTCTATGATCTCTCAACTTTCGGCAATTCTCGCTTCCTGTTCAAGGTCAAGAGTGGCAAGCCTCCTCTTGTGTTAAAAACAAAACACAATGATGGGGCTTGGAAGGGGAGATACTTCTTTGTCAAGCGTGACTGTATTCCTGGCGGAGATCTCTTACCCAAAGATTGGGTTAAGAAGGGTAGGATATCAATACTTCTCCTTGTGATCTTGAAATCTTATTCATATTTTGTTTTTTTGTTACATGATTCAAGCTCGGGGAGCTCGTTGTTGCTTCTAAGGACACAGAGGATAAGATTCTTAATTTTCTTTCTCTCCCGGAGGCAGATAGATCTCTCAGACTTGATCAATCCAGTCTCCAAGAAGGATCTTCCAACACAGCTTCTATGGCTACAGGTATATCTTTCTTTGTTTTTTATTTGAATTGTTGTCTTAGGATATTCGATCTCAACAGGATCCTTGTTTCTTGTGCAGGTTCAAGGACTGTACGCTCTAGTGCTCGCTTCGCTTTGACTAACCTCGACGATGACATGACCAGTGGCTTGGTCAGGATCAAGCAGGAGAAGCCCTCTGCTCTCCCTCCTTCAAAGAAAGCCCAGCTTGACCTGGTTGTGAAGACTCCAGGATCCCGAAACAGGAAGACTTATGAGGCTACAGATTCCAGCCTAGAGAACCTCATCATCGAGGATGCTCTTGGGAAGTTGACCTCATTTTCCGAGGCTGTAAGTTTCCTTTGTATAAGAATTATTTGTTGGGTTTTAGGTACTATTACACTCCTATGGTGCATATACAACCCTAATAGCTTTGGATCTAAGATTTCTCTAGTTATACATGCAACAAAAATTTCCAAAGCATGAAGCCTACAACTAGCATACAATTTGACATATGAATCATCAAAGTAAGTTAGAAGATTACCTCTGTGTTGTAGCTTGTAGGAATTGTTCTTTCAAGAGCCTAGCACTTCAAGTGTGATCCCTCAAATGTCTTATAACAAACCAAGAACAAAAGGAGGAACTTGAGATAGAGGTTTGGAGACACAAAAATCGTGCAAGGCTTCTTAGAATCACTAGTGCACGATTTTTGGTTTAGGGATTACATTTATATAGTGTAGAATCCAAGAGTTAAACCCTAATCCACTTCCTTGGGCCTTAATCCGATAATCCATATGATAAGCCCTTTGGACTAACTCTTCATGGAGTCTTACATGAACTTAGTCCATTACTAATCAATATGGATCATTAGCCCAAACTATATATATAACTGATTTACACAATTAGTCCCCGTTAATTTAATTAGTCTCTTTTGATCACGAAATTAATTCCAAATTAATTATTGATCAATACTAATTAAATAATAAAATTTCTCAAT
Source organism: Lactuca virosa (assembly GCF_052849685.1). Classification (NCBI taxonomy): domain Eukaryota; kingdom Viridiplantae; phylum Streptophyta; class Magnoliopsida; order Asterales; family Asteraceae; genus Lactuca; species Lactuca virosa. Next base: position 14,573,272 of record NC_136427.1, on the reverse strand, counting down.
TAATATATTATACTTATAATATATTAATAAAGCACATTAACCTCTTTCTCAAATATCCATCCTATCAAATTGTTCCAGAGTGTTACAACCCAAATGGACCATGCTGTATCGGGTCAAGTACATACCAATTATAGTTATGGGCTTAGACACATAATCCGACATTATTTATGTTAGTTTATCATACCTGTTTCTTCTTCTGCTGATGTTTGCGTTTCTTTTAGGTCTCCACTCATGTTTCTTAGTTCACCAATGATCTCAGGATCCGTGCTGAGAAAGCTAAGTCTGCTCTAAAAGAGCAGGAGAAAATATGGAGGACCACCAATGAGGATCTTCTCTGGAGGGTTTGAGCAAACAGGAGGCTGGGAAGGAGGAGGAGCATTCTATAGAGCTTGAGGAGGTGATTATCCATGTGAAGGCAAGTGTTGCGGAGGATCTTGAGCATTCAGGATCCTGGAATGAAGTAGGATGGCGCGAGGCACTAGCCAAACTAACTGGAAAGTCTGTCACCACTGCTGAGGATCCTGCAGCACAGCCAAAAGTGGAGAAGAAGGAGAAGAAGGCTGATGAGGACCAGGCTAAGGTCTAGGCCTTTTAGTTGGTTAGGGTAGTGTAGTTTCTTGATGTAACCATTTGACTCCAGTAGGACTGTTGTTAGGGCCATGATCCTTACGATATTCAGGATCCTCAAATATCCAGGATCCTTAGCTACATCAAGATCTCGGCTAATTACCGTTATTATTTTTATTAATATTTATAACGGTCATATTTTGTCTATAACTAACACGTGTGCAGAAGTAGTCAAGGGAAGACCAATTCTCAATGAAGAGTCATCTCAACTATGCTAAAGACCCGAAATACTTGTTCAAATAATGTTCATGAAGTTGGTCATAAGAGGATCCCAGAAATATCGTACATCTTGTTGGCTAGTTTAGACTATAAATTGACACTTGTAATCTGCACAAGAGACACTGTTCTTTAGTATGAGCTTACTCTACGAAATTATTTATTCATTCTTACTAAGAAATCACTGTAATCTTTATTTTATATCAATAAAATCATCAAGGAAGATGATCATTATCACCTCCCAAGGTTTTATGCCGGAGATCCTAGCAAGGATCAAGGGCTTTCCTTGTAAACCATTGTGTCACTTTCTTTTACCATTTGCTATTACACAATCTGAACATCACAGCCTCTCATTCAATTTGGTTGATTAGTACTTGTGTAATTTTTTACCAAAACAATTTGGCACCCACAGTGGGGCTGTGGTGTTCAAAATCCTCGAAAAAATCATGTCTACACAACCGATCCTATCTTCATCCTCTGCTCCTTACATTCCAACCAAAAACCTACCACCTCCTCTGAGTAGGCCCCCTGCTAAGAGGAAAATGCCTGACACTTCCAAGAAAAACACCCCTCCGGTCACTAACCAAGGAAGTTTGGGATCCTCAGGACTCCAGGATTCAACTGCCTCGGTCACTACTGTAGAACTCTTCGCTATTATGAGGAAAATGACGCAACAGGTGACCCACCAGCAGGAGGAGAATAGAGCTTTGATCAAAGAAGTGGAAGGGATGCAGGCGGAATTCCAGAAGTCCCAGGGAACAACGCCCACGGTTGTATAACCAAGGATCCTAAACTCTGGCGATACAAGATCCTCAGAGAATCACTAGAAGAACACAGTTCCTGCCACTGTGGCGTTGCCCTGGGGGAAAACTATAGACAACCGAGCATCTATGATCAATGATCTCAATGAGCACTTCAATACTCCTAGAAACCTTGATTCTAATAACTCCTTAAACAACAATACTATTAATACTAACTGTACTAATATTGATGCAGGAATAAATCCAAACATGGCCAGGGAACTTCAGCAACTAAGGCAGATTATCTCAAGTGTACCTGGAGTGGTCCAACCCATACCGGAAGCATCTCCTACAAGTCACAGGATCTCGATATTTGCTCCCGCGATAGCTGATACCGAAGTTCCTAAGCGCTTCCAAACTCCCAGCATGAAGTTATACGATGGAACTACAGATCCTGAAGAGCATATAGCCCAATATACAGAAAGGATGGAGATCATTCCTATCCCATGGCACTTGAAGGAAGCTTGCCTATGTAAAGGCTTTGGTTCGACCCTTACAGGATCAGCCCTCAAATGGTTGCTAAACGTTCCCCCATACTCTATTACTTCATTCGCACACTTAGTCAATATCATTAATAACCAGTTTTCTTGCAGCAGAACCTTCGAAAAGATCACCAGCGATCCCTACCGAGTGATTCAGGATCCTAATGAGAAACTTAGGGACTTCGTTAACATGTTTTTCAAGGAAGCTTTGAGCATCCCCAACATCGACATGGACTCCGCTGTAGAAGCCTTCAAAATGGGACTTAGGAAGGATTCACCCTTCTATGAAGACCTTCTGATAACCCCATGCAAAATATTGGATGAAGTCAGGTGTCGGGCGTTGAGTTTCATAAGGCTCAAAGAGGATAGAGAAATTCAAAAGAGAAGCAACCCTTCGAGTCAATATGAGAATCCTAACAGAAAGGCTGAATCCTCGACCCCTTGAAGACGAAGCCCTATTCCAAATCGGATCATCATAGGGTTAATGCCCTTGAAGACGAAGGGGAAGAGGAGGAGCTTCCTAAGATCACTAACTATTGTTTTTTTGTGGATGTTTCAGGTATAATTCATGTTATGCAGGATCTTGGAGACAAAGTGAGATGGAAAAAGAGGGACAACAAGTCCACCGCTTGGAAAGACAAGTCCAAAATGTGTGCTTACCACGAAGACTTTGGCGACATGACGAAGGACTGCATAGCCCTAAGAAAACAAATCAGCTACCTCCTTAGTAAAGGACACCTCAAAGAGATCCTCGGGAGAAAAAGATAAAAATCCAAGGAGAACAACGAGGATAATCGCAGGATCCCAGAGAAACCAGGATCCCCACCCTCTGATGCTAAGATAATTAACGTCATATCGGGTGGATCTAAACATCTGTGGTACTTCTTATTCTTAGGTGCAAAGACACGCCAAAGTCTCTGAAACCGAGAAGGAAGACAGGCCACGGAGAAATACCAAGGTCACCAATGAGAAGGAAATCACGTTCGACGAGACGGACAGGGAAGGAATTCAGGATCCTCACCATGACGGACTCGTAATAACGTTGTATATGGCCAACCATTTCGTCAGAAGGATCCTCGTTGACGGAGGATCCTCGGTCAATATCATACTCCTAGACGCACTAAAGAGGATGAACATCCTAGAATCAGAGATAGTCAAGAAATCCTCAGTCCTCATAGGATGTAGCGGGGAAACGAAACACGCGATTGGAGAGATAAAGCTACCAATATACATAGAAGGGGTAAACTCTATACAAAATTTCTATATTATTGACACCCTCTCTTCTTATAATGTGATACTAGGTAGGCCATGGATCCATGAGATGAAAGCAGTGCCATCAACTTATCATCAGTGCGTGAAAATGCCTACTCCAGGGGGGACAGTAAAGATCATGGGAGATCAACAAGAGTTGAAGGAATGCTATAAAACCTATATGAAATCTACGACCTAACCTCGGCAAGCATAGCAATTAAGACAGGGGCACGGCATATTCTAGAAACAAAGGACCAGGACGTGAAGGAAGTGCCCCTGGGTATTGAGGATCCTGAAGCCAAAGTTCTTATAGGATCCTCAATGCCTGACTATATCGAACAAGATCTACTGAACTTCCTAAGAACCAGAAGCAAGACATGCATATGGAAACACGAAGATATGACAGGTATAGACAATAGTATTATTACTCATAAACTTAATATTGATCCTTCTTTCAGACTAATACACCAAAAGAGAAGGAAGTTTGCACCTGAAAGGAACCAGATCATTCAAGAAGAGGCAGAGAAGCTCCTCAAGACAAGGATGATCAAGTAAGTGAAGTTCCTAAGATGGCTAGCTAATGTGATTTTCGTACAAAAGAAAAACGGAAAATAGCGAGTGTGTGTAGATTACACGGATCTTAACAAGCCTTATCCTAAGGTTCCTTTCCCTCTACCGCATATTGAATCTATGATAGATGTGACGGCTGGCCATGAATTCTTGACTTTCATGGATGCTTCAGCAGGATTCCAACAAATCCAAATGGAACCATCAGACCAAGAGGATACTGCATTCATAACACCAACAGGTATATATTGTTACACCGCAATGCCTTTTGGTCTTAAAAATGCAGGTGCAACGTATCAAAGGTTGGTGAATCAGATGTTCAAAGACAAGCTGGGGGACACCATGGAAGTTTATATTAACGACATGGTAGTGAAGTCAATGAAAGCTGAAGATCACCTTAGAGACCTTAAGGAAGCATTTGACATCCTAAACGAATACAATATAAAGCTGAACCCACTCAAATGTCACTTTGGAATGAAGTCAGGCAAGTTCCTTGGATACATGGTAACCAAGAGAGGGATAGAAGCAAGCCTGGAACAAATTAAAGCAATCATGGAGCTAAGATCCCCATCTTCAACAAAAGACATCCAAAGGCTAACCGGAAGAGTACCAGCACTCAACAGGTTCATTACAAGATCCTCATAAAGGTGCAAGCCCTTCTATGATATCTTAACGGAGATCAGCATCCTATCTACTATGTAAGTAACAGTCTCTTGGATCCTAAGACCAAATACTCTCACCTCAAAAAATTAATTCTTGCCTTACTAACCGCTTCTACTAAACTAAGACATTATTCTGAAACACATACTATACACGTAAAAACTAACTATCCTCTTAAGAATGTCATGAGAAAACCAGAAATGTCAGGAAGGATGGAAAAATGGTCGGTGAAGTTGAGCACATTTGACATCAGATACGAACCAAGATCTGCCATAAAATCACAAGCATTAACAGACTTTGTGGCTGACTTTAGTGATGATCTACAAAACAAAGTAGATAGGGAAGCCAAGCAACTCCTAGAAGATGAACACCTGGGAAAATAGACGTTGTTCACAGATGGAGCTTCAAATCAGAAAGGAACAGGCCTATAGATCATACTAAAGTCGCCAAAGGGGGGCATCATACCCCAGGTAGTTAGTTGTGAATTCAACACTACCAACAACGAAGCAGAATACAAAGCACTCATCATGGGACCAGAATTAGCTAAGGACCTTCAAATCAAGGATCTTCAGGTATTTGTTGATTCTTTATTACTAACCAATTACTACAATGGATCTTATGCGGTGAAAGGTGAAAAATTAGCATTATACCTAGAGATCCTCAAAAAAATTGCCTCTGGTTTCGAAAACTTTAACCTAACCCAAGTTCCCAGAGAGGAAAACACAGAAGCATATGCATTAGCCAATTTAGGATCCTCCTTTAGAATCCCACCGGAGACGAAAATTCTTATAACACAAATAATAATCCCAGCCATAGAAACCCTCTCCGACAAATCAGAAGATCTTAAACATCCGACAAGCGTAGCAGCTATTGAAGATCTTGACCCTATGATCCTTTCTTAAAGGGATCCCAACGAACAGGGTCCTCAAAGAAATCCGTGATCATGGACCCAACCCATTATGGAGTATCTCAAAAATGGCACAATCACAACAGAAGAAAAAAGCAAAGAAGAATTCAGAATGAGAGTCTCAAGATTCGTTTTAATCCGAGGTAAACTTTACAAAAACATCTATGGTAGGTCCATACCTTATATGCATGGAGGATCCCGAAACTGTAGAAGTCTTAAAGGATATACACGAAGGAGATTGTGGCAATCACACCGGGGGCAGATCCTTATGCTCCAAAATACTAAGAACAGGATAATACTGGCCAACCATGAAGAAAGACTCCTTTCTACATGCTCAAAAGTGTGATGTTTGCCAAAGACACAGCAACATCCTGCATCAACCGGCAGAACCTCTACGTCCTATTATCTCCCCATGGCCATTCATGAAATGGGGGATGGATATAGTAGGAAAATTACCAGTGGCCCCAGGAGGAAAAGTCTTCATGCTGGTGATGACTGATTACTTCTCCAAATAGATCGAAGCTGAAGCTTTCGTTCAGGTAAGAGACAAAGAGGTAGTATCATTTATTAAACGTAATATCTTGACCAGGTTTGGGATCCCGGCAGATATCATATGCGACAATGGATCCCAATTTATTAGAAAAATGATAAGAGATTTTTCACAAGCTGGGGGATCAAAATGATAATGTCCACTCATGTTCATCCCTAAGCTAATGGTCAAGCGGAGTCCAGCAACAAAATCATAGTTAACAATTTGAAGAAAATGCTGGACAAAAAGAATGGAAGATGGGCAGAAGAACTTCCTTTCGTTTTGTGGGCATATAGAACCACTTCCAAAGTGGCTACAGGTCAGACCCCCTCTTCTTTGGTGTTTGGGACAGAAGCAGTAATCCCTACTGAAGTAGTGATCCCGACGGCAAGATACTTGCTGCAAGACCAAGAGAATAACGATAGGATCCTAGCACAGGATCTTGACACTATTGAAGAGCTTAGAGATCTTGCCAAAATACGCATTGCTACTCATCAACAAAGAATCACCAAGGCTTACAATAGGAATATAAGGTTCAGAAGGTTTCAAATAGGAGACTTGGTATTAAGGAAAACATTTCAAAACACCAAGGATCCTAGTGTAGGAAAATCGGCTCCCAAATGGGAAGGAACGTATCTTATAGATGCTGAAGCATGAAAAGGAGCATATTGGCTAGCAACACTCGAAGGAGACGTTCTGCCAAGATCCTGGAATGCTATACACCTTAAAGTACACTACATGTAAGTAGGGTCGATTGATCCACAACGAATCCAAGGTACACATGTTCTTTACCTTAAAAAGATTTGTTACTGATTTTCTCCTCGAATACGCTACTACCTTAAGCATCAGAGGGGCCTTAGCTAGACTAACACCCACCCCTAGCTAACGTTTGCTATGCAGAAGAACGTACGGCTAAGGATCCTCAACACTGAAGATCTTGAAGTATCAGGATCCTCAAATTCGAACGCCCTAAAACACAAGGATCTTAACACCTGAAGATCTCAATACTTGGTAAACTCCATTATATTTAACAATGCAATCTCTAAACTATCATATACATAAGCTAAAGACTGATCATCTCTCCCACGCTTAAGGGTACTTAACCCCCTCTAAGGTTCAAAGATCTAATTACCTCTTTCACACGAACTAAGGTTTATACACCTCACCTACACGCATGATATCTAACTGTGGGATACGGGTAAGAGGATCATTTCACGATTTAGTGGCTTGGAAACCCTCTTATCTTTGAACATAAGTTGAGATCCTTAAGGTTTATAACATTTTCATGTTATCCAAAAATCGGGATCCTACCCCAGTAACTACTTAAGGCTTATAACATTTTCATGTTATCAAATATTGGGATTTCGCCCCAGGAATTACATAAGGTCTATAACATCTTCATGTTATCACACATTGGAAATTTTCCCCAAAGAATACAGTCGAATTGTAACATTTTCATGTTATCTATCCGATGAATTGGGATTCTCCCCAGAATATAACATTAACATGTTATCTAATTTGTCAAAGTCTATAATCTAAACAGGTTATCCTAAGGGGAAATTTCCCTTATGAGATCTAATATCCTTATTAGGATCTCTGACAGTAAGGATCCTTGCCCTTAAGGATCGTCATCGGCCTTTGTTGGTAAAGAACCTCATTCTCAGGAGTGAACCTACGTTCTCTCCTAAGTTGGAATTTACCCTCAGTAAAATTTAAAATTCAAAGACTCATGAAGCTCAAAGAGGAACTCGGAGACAATCAGGTTCCATCTTTCCTTAACTTTGAAGTTTAAAAATTAAGGATCCTAAACCAACCGCTGACCTATGAACTTTCGTCACTTCGGAGTCATTCGCTATTTTGATAGTTTTGAAGAAGTTTCGAAAGCATATTAAAAACTCTTAAGAATTGCAAGTTAATCATTAAACTTCTAAAAGAAACTTTTAGATTACTTAACAAAGTCGGTTATGGTTATTTTTCAACTAATCCTTATCAAGCCATTTTGTTTTAAGAATTATTCACTTTTTCAGGATCCTAACCATGCAAAGACTTTAGTGTTGTATTATGCAGGAAACGTAGAAAGACGAAAGAAAGATCAACCATTATATTCAAAATAAAAAGGCATACAGCCTTACAAGAGTCATGCGTCAAAAGGTTATGCTACCCTAATCACCTAAAAGGCCTAGATCTTATCCTGGTCATCATCGGCCTTCTTCTCTTCCCCCCCCCCCCCGGGTCAGTCGCAGTACAGCATCCTGACTGACGGTAGGAGGCTTGCCAGTTAATTTGGCCAGTGCCTCGCGCCAACCAACCACGCCCCAGGATCCTACATTTTTAAGATCCTTAGCAAGACGGATCTTGGCCTCCCAAACGGCCACCGCAGCACTGACCTTTACGTCGGAGATCACCTCCTCCATCTCGTGTACATGCTCCTCCTTTCTCTAAGCCTTTTCCTTAATAAGCAGCTCCACCCTCCTCAGAAGATCCTCGTTGGTCGTCTTCCACATCTTCTCATGTCCCTAAAGCGCTTATTCGGCCCTCTCCTCCCAGATCCTTAGATCAGCGGAAACATGATCAGAGACCTATAATATATACATACACACACACACACACACATATATATATATATATATATATATATATATATATATATATATATATATATATATATATATATATGTATATATATATATATATGTATATATATAGTAAGTCAGCGAAAAACAAAATGAATAATGGAGCGAGAATGAAATCAACACTTACAGCTTGAGAGAAAGAGACCAACTTCTGGAGCGCTTCCTTAGCTCCAAGGCTCTCCAAAGATAAACCTGTGGATTCAGCAGTTTTCCTCTTCCGAGATCCCAGAGTTTTCACTGTCAAATCCACTGTCGACCTTTTAGGAGGAAAAGAGGACGAACTCTTCTCCTTCTTCACCACCAGCTGATCTCCTGACATAGCCGTATCAAGATCAACAAGAGTGAAGCGAGCACTGGAGCGAGTGACCTTGGATTCTGTATACGGAAAAAGATTATTGAATATCCTCATCACAAACAAGAAAAAATTAAGGATCCTTACCCGTCGACATGAGTTCAGTAGCAGAGGAGCTTTCTTGCGGGACGGCTTGATCAAATCGGAAGGATCTCTCGACTTCAGGCAAGGCCAACAACTTCTCAATCTTCTCTTCAGAATCCTTAGCGACGGGAACAAGCTCCTCGAACTTGAAGGCTGCAAAGAAACAAACAAAATAAGATAAAAATTACAGGATCATAATGTAAAGCATTGAAATCCTACCCTTCTTAGCCCAATCTTTGGGCAAAAGATCCCCATTGGGAACAAATTCATGCCTCACAAAGAGGTATCTCCCTTTCCAAGCCCCGTCATTGTGCTTGGTTTTCAAGATTAGAGAAGATTTGAGGGTTTTGACCTTGAGAAGGAAACAAGAATTCCCAAAGGTTGTGAGATCGTATACGCAGGCCAACTCAGAAAGGCCTATGTCAAGACCTTTTGATTGATTTATCTGGTCGACCCAATATAGGATCCTCCAGAAAATTGGCATGGCCTGGATATACGAAATACTAGTCACCCTAAAAAATTCGGAGATGATCCTAGGGAAAGGGTATCTCAAGCCTAAGGATAAAGGATACTCAGGAAAGCACACCCAAGTGGGAGAGACGAAATCGGGCTGAATCAGAGGGTCGAAGGGCCTGAAAACAGCACTGGGAGGAAAGGCCACATTGAGTTTTAGAGATTCAATGTCATAATCGCGAAAAGAGCATGTCTCCTTATAAGAGAGGATCCCTTGGTCAATAAAGTCATCATCGGGAAGGGCCAAGATGCTTTTACGAGAGACGGCCATTTTTGACCCATGGTAGAAAGAATAAAAGCCTGGAAGAAAACTTACCTTCTAATCGCAAGATGGCACGAAAAAAGCAATGAAGAACGGATAGGAGGTTATGAAACGGATCCCTCATATTTACACTGGACCAATAAATATGATTTGACTGCTAACGGCTAGTAAACTATCTGTTGGGATTTAAATTACCTAGCCGTTATGGGTTAAACTGAAAATTACTATTCTCTCTCCTTTTACCTATTTACTTTAAGTTATTCCTTTAATATTTACAAAACTAACCCCGATATTTTCAGGAATAACTTGGGGGCAATTGTTAGGGTCAGGATCCTTATGATATTCAGGATCCTCAAATATCCAGGATCCTCAGCTACATCAGGGTCCCGGCTAATTTCCGTTATTATTTCTATTAATATTTATAACGGTCATATTTTGTCTATAACTAACACGTGTGCAGAAGTAGTCAAGGGAAGACCAATTCTCAATGAATAATCATCTCAACTATGTTAAAGACCCGGAATACTTGGTCAAATAACGTTTATGAAGGTAGTCATAAGATGATCCCGGAAATATCAGACATCTTGTTGGCTAGTTTAGACTATAAATTGACACTTGTAATTTGCACACGAGACACTTTTCTTTAGTCTCAGCTTACTCTGCGAAATTCTTTATTCATTCTTACTAAGAACTCACTGTAATCTTTACTTTATATCAATAAAATCATCAAGGAAGGTGATCATTATCACCTCCCAAGGTTTTATGTTGGAGATCCTAGCAAGGATCAAGGGCTTTCCTTGTAAACCATTGTATCACTTTCTTTTACCTTTTTCTATTACACAATCTGAACATCACAGCCTCTCACTCAATTTGGTTGATTAGTACTTGTGTAATTTTTGACCAAAACAACTGTAATCCTTTTATTTTGAATACAATGGTTAATCTTTCCTTTATCTTTCTATGTTTCCTTTACCTGCATAATATGATATTAAGATCTTTGCGTAGTTAGGATACTAAAAATAGTAAATAATTTTCAAGATAAATTTCTTTTGACAAATAATAGATAAAATGATTTGATAAGGATTGAATTAGTTAAACAACTAAAAGTAATAACTTAAAATAATAAGAACTGACTTTGTTAAGCAATTTAAAATGTTAAAAGTTTCTTTAAAAATTTGATGACTGACTTGTAATCCTTAAGAGTTTCAAATAAATTTTATAATAAAATAAGTGTAAAAGAATTTGTTAAGAACTAATTTTGGTAAATCTAAGTGCTTTAAAACTTCTTTAAAGATATCAATTTAAAATAGTAAATGACTCTGAAGTGATGAAAGTTTATAAATCAACAATTGGTTTAGGATCCTGAAAAGTTTAAGATCCTTAATTTTACTTAAAAAATTTTAAAGTTAAGAACAAGGAAAGATGAAACCTGATTGTATTCGAGTTTTTCCTTAAGCTTCATAAGTTTTTCAATCTTAGAATTTACTGAGGATAAATCTCAACTTAGGAAAGAACTTAGGATCGTTGTTGACTTCTGATGATAAGATTCTTACTGATGAGGATCCTTATCGATAAGGATCCTTAATGATGAGGATCCTTAAGGATGAGATCATACGGAGGAATTCCTTTCTTAGGATAACCTGTTTAGGTTATAGACTTTGACAAAATTCTTGGGTAGCACCATAAGTTCAATTGATAACACGTTAATGTTATATACTGGGGAGGATCCCAACTTGTGACATATTTCATGGGAAAGATCCCTACTTATGATAACATGAAAATGTTATGATTCGTGTGTATTTTATAGGGAAAGATCCCAAAGTGTGATAACATGAAAATGTTATAAACCTTAAGGATCTTAACTTATGTTCAAAGATAAGAGGGTTTCCAAGCCACTTCATCGTGAAATCATGCCCTTATTCGTATCTCATAGTTAGATAGTGTGCGTTCAAGCGAGGTGTATAAACCTTAGTTCGTGTGAAAGAGGTAATTAACTCTTTAAACCTTAGAGGGGATTAAGTACCCTTAAGCGTAGGAGAGATGATCAGTCTCTAGCTTGTGTATATGATAGTTTAAAGATCATACCATTGATATAATGGAATTGTCCAAGTGTTAATATGATGAGATCTTCGTGTGTCAAGATCCTTATGTTTCAGGATCTTCGACCTTGAGGATCATTATGTTTCAGGATCATTGCTTATGGAGATCCTTAGTTGTATGTTGTTCTGCATAGAAAACGTTAGCTAGGGTGGGTGTTAGTCTAGATAACACCCCTCCGATGCTTAAGTTAGTAATGTATTCGAGGGGAGAAAATAAGTAATGATGAAAAGTTTAAGGTAAAGAACATGTGCACCTCGGTTTTGTTGAAGATCAATTGATCTTATTTACATATAGTATACTTTGAGATGTATAGCATTCCAGGATCTTGGCAAAATGTCTCCTTCGAGTGTTGCTAGCTAATATGATCCTTTTCTTGCTTCAGCATCTATGAGATATGGTCCTTCCCACTTAGGAGCTAATTTACCTGGACTAGGATCCTTGGTGTTTTGGAATGTTTTCCTTAATACTAAGTCTCTTATTTAGAATCTTCTGAATTTTATGTCCTTGTTGTAAGCCTTGGTGATCCTTTTTTGATGAGCAGCAATGCGTGTCTTGGCAAGATCTCTGAGTTCGTCAACAGTGTCAAGATCCTGGGCTAGGATCCTGTCATTGTTTTCTTGATTTTGGAAGAGGAATATCTTGCTTTTGGGATCACTACTTCGGCAGGAATCATTGCTTCTATCCCAAACACCAAGGAGTAAGGGGTCTGACATGTGGCTACTTTGGAAGTAGTCCTATCTGCCCATAGGACGAAAGGAAGCTCTTCTTCCCATCTTCCTTTCTTTTCATCTAGCCTTTTCTTCAAGTTGTTTACTATGATATTGTTGCTAGATTCTGCTTGACCATTAGCTTAGGCGTGAACAGGAGTGGACATTATCATTTTGATTCCCCAACTCGTGCAAAAGTCTCTTGTCCTCTTGCTTATGAATTGGGATCCATTGTCACATATGATTTCAGCAGGGATCCCGAACCTGGTCAAGATATTACGTTTAATAAACTACCTCTTTATCTCTAACCTGAATGAAGGCTTCAGCTTCGATCCACTTCGAGAAGTAATCAGTCATCACCAACATGAAGACTTTTCCTCCTGGAGCTATTGGTAATTTTCCTACTATATCCATTCCATATATCATGAATGGCCATGGAGAGATAATAGCATGTAGAGGTTCCGCCGATTGAAGTAGGATGTTGCAATGTCTTTGGAAAGCACCACACTTTTGAGCATGTAGAAAAGAATCTCTCTTCATGGTTGTCCAGTAGTATCTTATTCTCAATACCTTGGAGCATAAGGATTTGCCCCCGGTGTGATTGCAACAGTCTCCTTCATGTATGTCCTTCAAGACTTTTGCAGCTTCAGGATCTTCCAAGCATCTGAGGTATGGACCTTCCAAAGACTTTTTATAGAGTTTACCTTGGATTATTATGAATCTTGAGACTCTTGTTCTGAATGCTCTTTCGCTTTTTTCTTCTATTGGGAACGTGCCATTTTGGAGATACTCCATAATGGGTTGGATCCATGATTTGTGGACTTCTTCGAGGATCCTGTTCGTCGGGATCCCTTTGAGGAGGGATCTGAGGGTCAGGATCTCTGATGGCTGCTACACTTATTGGTTCTTCATGATCATCGAGTTTGTTGGAAAGGGCTTCTATAGTTGGAGTTATTACGTGGGTTATAGGGATCTTCATTTATGGTGGGATCCTTAGGGAGGATCCTAAGTTTGCTAATATATCTGTTTCTGTGTTTTCTTCTCTGGGAACTTGGGTTAGGCTAAAGTTTTCAAAATTAGAGGCTCATTTTTTTAGTATCTCGAGGTATAATGCTAATCTTTCACCTTTCACTGTATAAGATCCATTGAAGTGATTAGTTAATAATAAAGAATCAACAAATACCTAAAGATCCTTGATTTGAAGATCCTTAGCCAATTGTATTCCATGATGAGTGCTTCATATTCCGCTTCGTTGTTGGTTGCGTTGAATTCGCAACTAATTTCCTGGGGTAGGATGTCCCCCTGTGGCGATTTTAGTATGATCCCTAGCCCGGTTCCTTTTTGATTTGAAGCTCCGTCCGTGAATAGTGTCTATTTTCCCAAATGTTCATCTTCTAGGAGTTTTTTAGCTTCAATGTCTACTTTGTTTTGTAGATCATCACTAAAGCCAGCCACAAAGTCTGCTAATGTTTGTGACTTTATGGCGGATCTTGGCTCATATTTGATGTCAAACGTGCTTAACTTCACGGACCATTTTACCATCCTTCCTGGCATCTCTGGTTTTCTCATCACATTTTTAATAGGATAATTAGTTTTCACATGTATAGTATGTGTCTCGAAATAATGTCTTAACTTAGTAGAAGCAGTTACCAATGCAAGAATTGATTTTTCGAGATGAGAATACCTGGTCTCAGGATCCAGAAGACTTTTACTTACATAGTAGATAGGATGTTGGTCTCCGTTAAGATCCTTGGCTAGGACAGCACTTACCGCACTTGAGGATACCGAGAGGTAGAGGAGAAGTGGTTCTCCATCTATAGGCTTCACCAGCAGTGGCGCGGAACTTAAGTATCTTTTGAGTTCCTTAAAAGCTTCTTCGTGTTCTTTGGTCCATTCAAACTTCTTGTTCTTATTCAAGATATCATAGAAGGGCTTACACCTTTCTCAGGATCTTAAAATGAACCTGCTGAGTGATGCTACTCTTCCGGTTAGCTTTTGGATGTTTTTGTTGAAGATGGAGATTTCAGCTTGATGATTGCTTTGATCTGCTCCAGGCTTGCTTCTATTCCTCTCTTAGTTACCATATACCCAAGGAACTTGCCTGAATTCATCCCAAAGTGGCGTTAAGATGGATTCAACTTCATCTGGTATTCGTCTAGAATGTCGAAGGCTACTTTGAGATCCCTGAGATGATCTTCAGCATTCATGGACTTCACCACCATGTTGTCAATGTAGACCTCCATGGTGTCCCTGTAACATCCCGATTTCTAGGAATGAGATTTAGGGGTTTGTAAACTTCATAAAGTCTACTCGATGAGTTGGAGGCCCCAACTCATCGTGTAGAAACCAAGAAGGGTCGTGTATTCCGGAGAACCTACTCAACGAGTTGGAGGACCCAACTCGACAAGTTGGAGCTGATTATGAAAACCCTAATTTTAGGGTTTGCAACCTATTTAAAGATCCTTATGTCCTCTCTCCATCCTACCTTACCACCTTATCGTTTAGAATCAAACCTTAATTGAGCTAACCTTCCATTTTGAGTGTGTGTAAGGCTAAAGAGTGTGTATTTGGTGCATTTCTTGAAGATTTAATAGCTTGGAGTGAGAAGGAGGTTGTAGATCGAGCATCTACTTCGTTTTGGCAACCAATATGAGGTGTAAAGCTAATACCTTGACCTCTTCATGCTTAGATCTTCTATTATGAACGTTTATGGTCATTTTTGGGGTATAATGGAGTCACTCTTGGGTTTGAGCTTGTCACAAGGACATGGTTCAGATCTGGACTCCTCTAGGCCTCCTTAGGCCTAAAGACTTGGACTTTATCAATCTATGGCCATCCTCCATACCCTAAACTTCTTATCAAGCTTGGTTTTAGCATTTTAGTCTCTTGAGGCTTTTCATGCACGTAAATTTGGTAACTTTACATGGTAACTACACCCTAGGAGGCTAGATCTACAGTTTGGAGCCTTGGTTTCGCTTAAAAGCGTCTGAATGAGAAAAGGGTTGAAGGAACTCGACGAGTTGCTTCGCCAACTCGACGAGTTGGTTAGGGTTTTCCTGATCTTTTGGACACTACATGTACTCGACGAGTTGTTTGGCAACTCGGCGAGTTCACTCGATTTTTCATGATTTTTCTGAGTTCTGAAGGAACTCGACGAGTTGCTATATGCAATCGACGAGTTGCGTCAACATGGACTGTTGACCTTGACCGTTGACTTTGACTTTGACCAAGGGTTGACCAAGTTTGACTTCTGAGGGTACTTTGGTAATTTGGGATTTTGATAGAATTAGTCATATGGTGGTTAAAGGCGGTTAAGTTCGTAGCTGTGATTCCGGAGTTGGATATTGTCGCTACAACACTACTGTGAGGTGAGTTCTCCTCACTATACTCAAGGGTCTAAGTAACCAAGTCCGGCCCTTTGGATTCTTATCCTGATTATCTTATAGTTGTGTAATGTTAGAATCAGTTAGATTGGTATCCTGGTAGATAGGACGACGCTATGCGTAGTGATCTACTAGTTCTGCTTGACTGTCTGTAGACTGTTATGTGCTTACTTGATATATGTGCACATGTTTGATTGGTAGTTGAGGGTATTCTATCCTGAGGATGATTGGACCCCTAGTATGTCGTCTCGGTAGACTGTTATATGATTATCTGATGTATGTGCACATGTTTGATTGTTAGTCGAGAGTATTCCATCCCGAGGATGATTGGACTCATAGTATGTGGGCATTCCAACCCGATGGTTGTGGGCCGAGAGTATTGCATCCTGAGGATGATTGGACTCATAGTATGTGGGCATTCCAACCTGATGGTTGTGCGCCAAGAGTACTCCATCCCGAGGATGATTGGACTCATAGTATGTGGGCATTCCAACCCGATGGTTGTGGGCCGAGAGTATTCCATCTTGAGGATGATTGGACTCATAATATGTTGGCGTTCCAACCCGATAGTTGAGGGCCTGGGGTATTCCAACCCGATGGTTGAGTGGACCCATAGTATATTGGCATTCCAACCCGATGGTTAAGTGGACCCATAGTATGTTGGCATTCCAACCCGATGGTTGAGGGTCTGGGGTATTCCAACCCGATGGTTGAGTGGACCCGTAGTATGTTATTTGTTATTATATGTGTATTGTTGTGTATGGGTATTTTGGGGGTAACTCACTAAGCCTTCGAGCTTACCTTTATGGATTATTGCTTCATGTACTTCAGAGGACCGCGGGAAGGCGAAGTCGTGACGTACACATCCTCACATGTTATGATTTTGATTTCTAGGAAAACTCTGATATTTGTTATTTTGAAAACAATTTGTAAACAATGATGATCTGGACGTTTTTGCAAACAATTTATGAATCTGGGTTGGTTTTAAAAAGTTTAAATTTTTCATGAATTTTATGGATGTTACTAGTTGGTATCAGAGCCTTGGTTTGAGTGAATTGGTGGAACACACGTGTGAATCCAGTCTCAAACTAAGGAAAAGTTTTCAAAATAATTTCCAAAATAATTTTTCAAAATGGTTTTCAGAATAAGTAAAGAGATGTGATGTATACGATCAGCCGGAGGCAGTAAGTGTGACAACCCGAAATTTCTTTTTGTGCAACTCATTCAAAATCAATCAAGTCAGATTTGTTTCTGCTATCGTTTATCATTGTTTTGGGTCTATTTGGGTATTCTAAGCTCAGTGCAATCAAGGTTTGGGTCCAAGAACGAGATATTCTAAGTCATAGCATAGCATTCGGGCCAAACACCCCTTCGAGAGGAGTGTACGGCCGCAAACATGAGTTGACGGCCGTACACCCCCACCCACCCCTCATGGCCGAAAACTCCTCCCTATATATGGAGTACTTGGCCTTCATTCACCACTTTACACACTTCAAGTCTAGAGCTCTGTCTCTCTCTCTCTACCTTCATCGAGTTTTTCCTCCAAGATCTTTAAGATGTAAGTGTTTCCCACCTTGATTTGTTACTACATTCCTTATTCTAGTGGTGAATCCATGTTTCATCTCATAAATTTCATCATTTACTAGATCTTCATCTTTCACCAAGAACACCAAGAACACACACTAGTTCTTGGTGGCTAAAAACCCTCTTCAAGCTTCCTAATAGTAAGTAACTGCTTCCTATGCTTGTTATCTACTAGAAATGCTTGCTTTTCACCAAGAAATCGACCCAATAAGCATGAACACGAAGGGTTTACGGCCGTAAACCCATGAGTCGTAACCTCTTGGGCCGTAAACCCATGGACCGTAAACTCTTGGGCCGTAAACCCATGGGTCGTAAACTCTTGGGCCGTAAACCCATGGGCCGTAAACTCTTGGGCTGTAAACCCATGGGCCGTAAACTCTTTGGCCGTAAACTCCTGGGCGGCAAACCCATGGCCGTACACACCTTTATGTGGCCGCAAACTTCCCTCTTTTAATCGCATATGGTTTTAACACTTAGTTCAAGTGTTTCCAAGTCCCTAGAGTGGTTTCCTATCATGTCTAGTCGTGAAATACCCTAAATTGAATCATATATGTGTTATTACATTTTAAATAGGATCCAATTGTGTTCGAGGCTTCATTTGACACTCATCATCTCTTATCGATCCTTCATACAAACCACTGACTCGAGGTGAGTTCATATCCCTACATTTTTCCGAGTTTTTAAGGTTTTCAGGGGGGAATACAAGTAAAAGCACAAGTAATCTTGTGTTCAAATATATTATTTTGATTAATATATTTCCATTATCAATATACATCGAATATAGAAATCAGTTTTACAAAACGTGTTAGGATACAAACCTTGCAAAAGCAGTTTTCAAAACTAAGGAAATGAACTTATGAATCATGAAACAAAAGATATTATTATGTAAAGGATTCCTGTTAATAACAAAAAGGGTTTTCCTGTATTATTATACGTAAAGTCGTTAATCTAATTGGAGACACGTCCTTGGGCGCTTACAAAATTAACTAAGTGGAGGACTACCCCTTATGAACCAGAGTCTCCTGGAGGGAGAGCGTGATTTTTGTCTATAGATCTATACGGGACTGACTATCCCGCACCTTGCTGCTAGCTACAGTAGGACCGGCAGGTCTACGGGTGACAAAGTCATAAAGAATACTGGTGCCCGATTCGCGCCATATCAAGTTAATGTATGGTCATAAAGCTCGCAATGTAGATAACAACGATGTATTTACGTAATAATAAAATCGAACGAACTAACTTTAGAGTTAATAACTAAGTGATCACAGAAAGGTATTAGTAATACTTTCAGGATTCAGATCACCACATTTTCAATTAGTTTTATTTATGTAATAAGACTAATATACATCACTGGGAGTAGCCAGGGTTTTCAAAAGGAACAATGCTTAAACAATATAAGTATGGTAGATACTTGTACTTTCCGATTTAGAACGAGTAATTCAATAGCTTTCACATAGGGGAAATGTAGGATTTCCCAGGGTAAACATCAGTATCTTATAACCAGATGGTCTATTAATCAACTAATGTATATCCATATTTCTTCCATAACTCCTTGGTTTATGTGTGACTAGTATGAACAAAGAAGTCACTAGAAGAAATGGGTTTAATCATGCTTTTCATAAGAAAATATGGGATTTTCTTGAGGAACATTTTCAACAGATATCAACGAATCATTTTACTTAAAGTTTATACATTTATTACACCAGATAGTATAAGGTTTTCTGGGAAAGATACCACACTTTACAAAAGAACCGAGAACCGTTTTTCTAAAACAAAATGCTTATGAACTCACCAGCTGTATGCTGATACTCTTTCAAAACTTACTTGTATTCTCAGGGCTCTAGTAGACAGGTACATCCCCGAAGCTTTTGAGAAGACTGCCTATTACCGTACTGCGTCTCCTGTTGTTTTCTGTATCTACTTGATGTTTGAATTTGAAATGTTTAAAATACTTATGTAAAACTTATACTTATTAATGCAATGGTTGGCTGTACTTTGATTACTATAATGCATGTGTTGTGATACTTACATGACATCCTCCGCCCCCGAATGTTTCCGTCGTTCCGGTTTGGGGGTGTGACAGTAAGTAGACCCAAAATACCATACAGTTATCTGATATTGTGATATGTTAGAACAACATGCTAGTTATAGGCCAGGGATCTTCAGGAATTGCATGATAGAATTGTCTGATTGTATGACGCCTGATAGCCTAAGGTTTTTCTTTATATGAAATTGACATCATTAATGTAGTTTCTTAGTGTATGCATCATAGTTGTACATAATTAAGATCTTATAGCCTGAGAATGTTTGGTTTGGCCTTATTTCCTGTTCTTGTTTGATGAAGGGCTTAGGGTAGGATCAGATATTCAAATTTCTATAGGGTTCACCGTAATGTATGACTAGCATACACAAGTGTTGTAGGGTTGGTGGAAGTTTCATGGATGTGTTGTGTGGGGTCAGTCGACCAGTCAGGAGATGTTTAGCCTTTCCTCTAGGGAGTGAGGATTGAGTACATAGTTATGCTTGCAAGTATTGTTAGGGCGTTGTGATGAACCTTGAGACAAATATGGGTAGGTGTGGAAGGTAGTATGGGCCCGTACTACTGAAAGCATAGGACCCATACGCGTATCAAGGAGGTCACAACCCCTAGGGTATTGTTGGTAGTTGGTTCTCCGTTGTTATACGGAATGTCTAATATCTTCCTGGTATATTTACAGTATGGTGACTACCAGGCGATTTGAGACCGGATCCGGGTCAGGATCGGGAGCTGGTAGCCAGGATAGGCCAGCATTGACAGAGGATCGTGTCAGTGGAGATCATCTGTGAGGAGGTGGTTGAGATTGTTCGGGGTCAGATTCCGGAGATGTTTGGGTCTATCAAGACCGCGATGATTGAGTACTTTAATGACAGATACGCAACCATTGTTGAGACTGTTGTTGCTGCAGCCTTGGCAGATGTGGTGGCTGCGGGTGTTCGGCCAATGCGGGTGTTTCAGTATCGGGACTTCGATAACACGAAGCCCCCGACTTTCAATGGAGTTTAGGACCCGATTGTAGCCATAAGGTAGCTGTTTGATGTGGAGGGATGTTTCTTCACTTGTTCCTACCCTGATGACCAGAAGGTCAGGTGTGCTCTAAACCTGTTGAGGTCCAGAGCGAAGGATTGGTGGAGGTTGATTACGGGATTGTACTCTGATGAGAATAGAGCTACAGTGTCATGGGATCAGTTCAGGGAGATGTTCCGCACTCGCTACATCCCGCGGGTTGAGCGGGAGAGGTTGGCTCAAGAGTTCTTGGAGTTGAGACAGGGATCAGAGTCGGTGATGGAGATCACCTAGATGTTTACTGAGAGGGCGATGTTTTGCCCTGAGTTTACCTCTGAGCAGGCTTAGATGACCCGATACCTCAGCATGCTCAAGACGGACATCAGACAGTTTGTTTCTACCCAGAAGTGTGAGACTTTATTGGAGTTACAGGAGGCTGCTGATTCCAGGCAGGGGAGTTAGAGGGGTCGCACTTGCGAGAAGTGAAGCAAGGTGCATGATGAGGGTTGTCGATCTTCTTCAGGATGCCACAAGTGTGGCAAGGAGGGTCACATCGCAAAGGATTGTAGGCAGCAGACTCCAGCTTCTAGTGTCAGACTTTGTTACCATTGTGAGCAGGCGGGCCATATGAAGGCCCAATGTTCCCTGCTAGCTACCAGGCCAGCACCAGCTCCAGTTCCAGCTAGACTGAGGATTACTGACGGGGGTCAGGGTAGAGCAGAGCCCCCGAGGGCTCAGGGACGTGCCTTCCAGTTCACTACTGAGGAGGCCAGGTCAGCACCTGACATAGGGACTGGTATGTCTTTTATCTTATCCTAGTGTTTATGATTGTGTTGTGAACTTTCTTATGCCTTCTGAAAGACGTTAGGACATAGGAGGGTCAGGGGAATTTATTATTGAGGGATTGTAGATGGTTAGGATCCAGAGATGCATTCGACAATGAGAAGTTAGGGCAGAGAATCGCCATTCCAGGGTAAGTAGTTGTAATTTGGAAGTTTAGAAGTATTCAGCTAGGATTCAGATTTCTCGTGAAGTTCGGTTGCTTCGTGTCGGGAGGATTATTTTGCGTAGGTTATTCATTCCATGGTTAATTATGGTAATACCTGGTTAGGACGGTTAAGTCGTGTATTGGTTTCGCCACCAGTGGGTAGTGGTTAGGGTTCTAGGTGGGGGAGAATTGAGAATTCTCAGATGGAGCGTCAGCCATTGAAGGTTTTGTCTGTTGTTGTTCGGATAACGGTTTCCAAAGTGGTTGGGCGATCAAACATGAGGTCAAGGGTTTCCCCAAGTACGTGCATGGAGGTGATTTTTCGAGTGTATCTGTAGGTGTTCAAGGTAGCATTGGGGTTTGGTTCGACTTACGTGTATGGTTAGGTCGGGATTATAGTCTGTGAATTGGCTTAAGCGTTCGAACCCCAAGTGGGGGAGAGCTGGCTATTTATGGACAGGACACTAGGATGAGTTCAGAGTTTTGCTCAATAGACCTAGGGCGGACAGGATAAGCCAAAGGCCCGGAGAATGGTCCAGAAAGGCTGAAGGCCCAGAGAGGCGGTCCAGACATGTTGAAGGTTCTGAGAGTGGTCCAGATAGGCTGAAGGCCCGGTGAGGCGGTCCAGTCATGCTGAAGACTCTGGATGTATTATGTTAGATCTATGTTCGGGTATTGAGTATGTTGCTATGTTGTAGCAATCAGTAGGTCTATCTCCTAGTATGGAACATGTTGCTCTGTGATAATAACCTGCAAAACTGTTTATTATATGTGCTTGTTGGTTATCACCTATGGAGTGCCCTTAGGGATTGTCGGCGGTCATGTAGAAGAGCCTGAAAACTCTTGGGCAGCAACTTGTTCTACAAGTGAATCATGCATAATAGGGTTTCAGCATTGTGGTGCTTGTTTGGTGCTGTGAAGGATGTTAATTAGGCCCTTTGGGGCAATGGAGGAAGTTGAGTATCCTCAGGCACGGACTGTTGGGAAACTGATGTGACGACAACAATGTCGATAGGTTATCGGGAGCATTCCAGTCATGAGCTGAGGGCCAGGGAGGGCATACCAGACTCATGTTGTGGGCTCAGAAGCAATCCAGACCTATGTTGAGGACCACATAAGGTTATTCCAGTCATAGGTTGTGGGCTTGTGATCGTAATTGTTCATTTCTCTTGCTGGAGCGCTTCCGGAATGGATGCATTGTTGAGGTTTGGGCGAGTCGTACTCGGTTGCGATGAATCAGAAGATTTTGGGCGAAATACAAGGGTTGGTCCTTGGATCTCAAGTTATGAGTTAGACCCAACTTATGTATATAGTGGTATTCCAATCTAGGGTATTCCATCTCGAGAATGACCGGACCCGATGATTGATTGGACCAGACGTGTTTGGTATTCCAACCCGAGGGTTGATTAGGTCAAACATGCGCGTGATACGAGGGTATTCCATCTCAAGGATGACTGGACCCATCGTAAGCATGGCTGGTATTCCATCCTGAGGCTGATTGGACCAGGTATGAGTGTTCGCGCTTGTCAGTTGGTTGTTTTATGTATGTTGGTTCGGGAGCTAAAGGAAGTATTATCCTGTCAGCACAAGAAGGGTTCATCTCCCAGTTGCCTCCCGTTGTTCGTTTTGTCTCTAGAAATTTGGTCGTTGAATGAGCTTTCTCTTGAAATAATATATAATCTCTTTTCCAGCAAAGAATTATCGGCAGCCGCGTATGATCTATGATTATGTTTCTAGAGAGAACTTCATGTTTTCAGGGTGTGATCCGCTTCAGGAAGAAGGGAAGTTGGGTCTCCGATATATCGGGCCATTTCGGGTTTTTGCCAAGGTTGGCAAGGCGGCGTATCGACTGGATCTTCCGAAGGAGCTCAGTCAAATTCATAGCACCTTTCATGTTTCGCGGTTGCAACAGTGCGTGTCGGACGGGGATGTCGTGGCATCATTGGGGGATATATAGGTCGATGAGCGCCTGAAATACGTCGAAAGGATGGTGGCCATCTTGGAAATAAATGTAAAGGCCCTACCCAACAAGGAGATACCGTTTGTAAAGGTACAGTGGCAGCATCGCAGGGGATCCGAGTAGACTTGGGGAGCCGGAGGCTGATATGCAAGAGCATTATCCGGAATTATTCACCGCCGCAGGCTTCGAGGACGAGGCCTAGTTCAAGTGGGGGAGAGTTGTAACATCTCGATTTCCAGGAATGAGATTTAGGGATTTGTGCACCTTAGAAAGTCTACTCAACGATTTGGAGGCCCCAACTCGTCGTGGAGAAACCAAGAAAGGCCACGTATTCCGAAGAACCTACTCGACGAGTTGGAGGACCCAACTCGACGAGTTGGAGCTGATTATGAAAACCTTATTTTAGGGTTTGCACCCTATTTAAAGATCCTTAAGTCCTCTCTCCAGCCTCCCTTACCACCTTATCATCCAGAATCAAAAACTAATCGAGCTAACCTTCCATTTTGAGTGTGTGTAAGGCTAAAAAGTGAGTATTTGGTGCATTTCTTGAAGATTTAAGAGCTTGGAGTGAGAAGGAGGCTGTAGATCCAGCATCTACTTCGTTTTGGCAACCAATCTAAGGTATAAAGCTAATACCTTGACCTCTTCATGCTTAGATCTTCTATTATGAACGTTTATGGTCATTTTTAGGGCATAATGGAGTCACTCTCGGGTTTGAGCTTGTCACAATGACATGGTTCAGATTTGGACTCCTCTAGGCCTCCTTAGGCCTAAAGACTCGGACTTTGTCACAAATCGAAATTTTAAACCTAACAAAGCCTAAACCCTAACCTAGCACAAGTGAATCTACATTGCACTCCTTGTGGTTGTGTGTCCGCTATGGCCTTGAGGGCTTGTTTACAAGCTAACAACTAAGCATGGTTTGAAACCTAAGTTAGTTTAGGTTAGTAAAATTCAAGTTTTAGCAAAAGATTAAAGTTTAAAACATAAATAAACACCCTATATTGGTGAATTCGGTCATGGAAAGCCGTTAAAGGGTGAAATCGGCTTTTGGAATATTTTCCCTAAGGTGTTTTCGGCCATAAAATTCATCAAAGAAGAAATTCGGTCTTGGCATGACTGAATTCTCCCCAAAATGGCCCATTAAGGACCGAACACACACATACTTTAGCCACTTAAGACCGATTTCTCATTCCTATATATGTATATATATATATATATATATATATATATATATATATATATATATATATATATATATACTCAGCTGAACACACAATTCATTTCTCACAATTCAAACCGAATTCCTTGCCAATTTTGCTCTCAAAACTCATCAGAGAACCTTCATATCTTCATGAAACTTTGCCCAGATCTTCTTAGTTTCACCAACAACACCAAGAACATTCATCAATATCTTCAAATCTTCAAGCCTTAACCGAAAACACTAGCCTCCACCGAAAACACACCCTTTATCACTGAAAACGCATAGAATCCATTCTAATTAATTTCTAAGGCTATTGTAAGCATTTGTCAAACACTTAAGTGTTGTCTAACCCTTTAATTAGTTATTCATATATTTAAATTAATATCTTATTAATTTAAATACGATATTGTGTATAAATATTATTAGGATACAACTACTGTCACGTATTCTAACACGAGGATCATTCGCAATCACTTCGAGTCCGACCAAGCACACGCTCTAGAGGTGAGTTCATACCCCTACGTTTTCAATATTTTTCAATGTTTTTAGGGGGTAATACAAGTAAGACACAAAAAAATTTTGTGTTAACATTCAAAATCTTTTAAACAGTTTTAAGGCCATCAACCTATTTCAACAAGACTTGAATCATTTTTAAAGTATTTCAAACTACTACAAGTGTTTTATACTTTATTTCCAAAATACATGTTGAGTATCTTCAGGCCCGGAGTGTTGGGCAACTAATGTGACGACAACAATGTCGATAGGTTATCGGGAGCATTCCAGTCATGAGCTGAGGGCCAGGGAGGACATACCATACTCATGTTGCTGGCTCAGAAGCAATCCAGACCTATGTTGAGGACCACGTAACGTTATTCCAGTCATAGGCTGTGGGCTTGTGATCGTAATGGTTCATTTCTCTTGCTGGAGCGCTTTCGGAATGGATGCATTGTTGAGGTTTGGGCGAGTCGTACTCAGTTGCGATGAATTAGAAGATTTTGGGAGAAATACAAGGGTTGGTCCTTGGATCTCAAGTTATGAGTTAGACCCGACTTATGTATATAGTGGTATTCCAATCTAGGGTATTCCATCTCGAGGATGACCGGTGTAACACCCCAAATTTCAATTGTTCAATGAAGGGCCAAAAGTGTAAATTTAGGAAAGGGACTCAACGAGTAGGTCCGCTTACTCGCCGAGTCGGAGCGGGATTCTATCGCGGTTTAAGTGACCAACTCGCCGAGTCAGCGGCTTGGACTTGACGAGTTGGTGCTGGAATGAGAAAACCCTAATGCCGAGGGTTGCACACTATTTAAAGGACTTTATGTCCTTCTCCCAGCCTCCTATTCCCCAAAGAGTTCCAGAAAATCCTAATTTCGTGTAAGAATTCATTGTGGAGGAGATTGGAGCTTGGAAGAGGAATTTGGTGGAAGGAGCTTGAGAAATTAGAGGCTAGCATCAAGGGGCTTGTGTAGATTTGGGATCTACATCAGTTTGGGCACATCTCAGAGGTAAGGAGCCATTATCTTAAGCTATTTCCTTTTTTGGGTTCATCCTTGGTGGTTGATTTGGAGTTCCTTAGCTTGTTTGAGACCTATTTCGGGTTTGGAGTTTAGATCTGAGGTTGCTACTTCAGATCTAGGCTTGTGACGGTCCTTAATGTCATAAAGCTCCTGTCCAAGAGTTATTGGTGAAGCCTTTTTGTCATAAACCCTAGCCCTAGAGTGTTTTGGGCTTATATCTCCTTGGTTTCACGTAAAGTTTGCAACTTTATGTAAGGGTTAGGCTGTGGAAGAGTGGATCTATTGATTGGAGCCCCTGCATGGCTCGAAAAGCCTCTGTATGGATTGAGAACTGGAGAGACTCGGCGAGTCACATGGGTGTACTCGACGAGTTGTATGAACATGTGCATGGACTCGGCGAGTTGGAAGAACAACTCGGCGAGTCTGTTGAAGATTGCCTTGGACTCGGCGAGTCTGTTCTTGGACTCGGCGAGTCAGGTCGCAGAACCCCTAACCTCTTCTGGTTAAGACGGAGATCAGTGAGTCGAGGGGTGACTCAGTGAGTTGGACAGGATGGGACTCGGAGATCGTTGGACTCGACGAGTCTTGGGGGTGACTCGGCGAGTTGAGTCGTGTTATGGGAGTTTTCTGAGTATAAGAACTCGACGATTCGACGGGTTGACTCGGCGAGTAGAGTCAACCAGGAAGGTTGACTTTGACTAAGGACTTTGACTTTGACCAAGAGTTGACTAGTTTGACTCCCAAGGGTATTTTGGTAATTTTGGTATTGGTTCTTTGGTAGTGTGCTGTGGTGAAGTTCGTGTCGGTGGTCGGAGCAGCTTGGTCGTATCTCTTCAGTCGGCAATTACAGGTGAGTTATCCTCACTATATCGACGGGGTCTACCGCACCAAGGCCGGCCCTTTATCGGATGGAAATTCGGGTATTATTTTATATGTTATTGCTTTGCTAGATCTGCATCCTGGTATTTAGGGTAATGTTATGTTACTGACCTGGTTAAGGTCGGTACCCGGTATATAGGGTAATGTTATGTTAGTGACCGGTTAGGTCGGAATCCTGGTTAGGATGTTGATATGCTATGTGATCTGTTGGACTGTTTGTCTGGTTAAGGATTTGTTATGTGATTAATTGTTTTATGTGCACATGGTTGTTGACGGGGGTTGGGTTGAGGCGGGTCCTGCTTTGTGCTGTAGGCCAACATACCCCGGGCGGACCGGATATTCCGAAGGCCAAGCGAGCGGTCCGGATAGGCTGAAGGCCCCAAGAGGGCGGACCAGACGTGCCGAGGCTCGGAGAGTGGACCAGGCCGACTGAAGGCCCGGTGTGGGCGGACCAATCATACTGTAGACTCAGAGAGTGGACCAGGTGGATTGAAGGCCCGGTGCGGGCGGACCAATCACACTGTAGACTCGATGTACATGGCTAGACTCGGAGGTTGGACCAGGTGGACTGAAGGCCCGGTGTGGGCGGACCAGTCACACCGTAGACCCGATGTGCATGGTTGTTCTCTATTGTGATATGATATGAGTATGGTTATATGTGGTTGGTATTTTGGGGGTAACTCACTAAGCTTTCGGGCTTACAGTTTCAGTGTATTGTTTCAGGTACTTCAGGAGACCGTGGCAAGGCGAAGGCGTGATCGTACCGCTCATCATGTTTTATGATTTATGTGATATGGTTCTGGGGAATGCTCTGATGTTCAAACTATTTTGAAAACGAGATGTATGAACTTAATGGTTTTTTGAATGAATTAAAATGTTTTAATTTGGCTCAATTTTTATGGGTGTTACAAGTTGGTATCAGAGCCTTGGTTTGAGTGAATTAGAGGAACATTCGTGGGAATCCAGTCTCAAATCAAGGAGGGATTTTCAAAATGGTTTTCAAAAGGTTTTCAAAATAAGTAAAGGAGGATGCAGAGGGTACGATCAACCAGAGCCAGTAAGTAGACCCCAAAATACCAAACAAGTTATTTGATTATGTGATATGTTAGAACAGCATGCTAGTACTAGGCTAGGGAATTTCAGGAATTGCATGATAGAATTTCCTGGTTAGGTGACGCCTACTAGCCTAGGGTTTTCCTTATGAGATATTCAGCTTTCCTCTAGGAGTGAGGATTGAGCGCTCGCCGTGTGTGTGTATATGGTTAGAGTGTTGTAGTGATACTTGAGACATATATGGGTAGGTGTGGAAGGTAGTATGGGCCCGTACTACTGAAAGCACAGGACCCATACGCGTATCAAGGAAGTCACAACTCTCTAGAGTATCGGTTATGAGATAGTTACCCGGGCGTGTATGTAATGTGTCTAAGGGTCTTGTTGGTGTATTGCAGTATGGCGATTACGAGACGTGTCGGGGCAGGATCCGGTTCGGGATCAGGATCAGGAGAGGGTGGTCAGGATGGACCAGTACCACCCGAGGTCATTGGTCAGATGAGTACGGACGAGTTGGACGCCAGGATTCGTGAGATCCTGCATGATGAGGTTGCTGCCATGTTTCGGGCTGAGTTGCCAGAGATGTTTGGGTCGATCAAGACCGCCATGGTTGAGTACTTTGATGAGCGATATGCAGCTCTTGCGGAGACGGCTGCCGCGGCAGCTACAGTGGCTGTAGCAGCGGCAGGGGGAGGACCCGGTCGAGGTTTTCAGTATCGGGACTTCGATAATACGAAGCCCCCTACCTTTGATGGAGTTTAGGATCCTATCATTTCTATGAGATGGTTGTCAGACGTGTAGGGTTGTTTCTTCACGTGTTCATGCCCTGCGGATCAGAGGGTGAGGTGTGCTCTGAACCTTTTGAGGCTCGGGGCGAAGGATTGGTGGAGGTTGACTACGGGATCTTATTCTGATGCGCAGCGGGCTGCGGTTACTTGGGATCAGTTCCGGGAGATGTTCAGTACTCGTTATGTTCCGCAGGTTGAGAGAGAGAGGTTGGCTCAGGAGTTCCTGGAGCTGAAGCAGGATTCAGAGTCGGTGACGGAGATCACCAGGATGTTTACTGAGAGGGCGATGTTTTGCCTGGAGTTCGCGTCGGAGCAGGCTCAGATGTCCCGGTATCTGAGTATGCTCAAGAGGGATATCCGGCAGTTTATGTCCACGCAGAGGTGTGATACCTTGTTAGAGTTGCAGGAGGCCGCCAGGCGGCGTGAGTTGGAGATTGAGTTGCAGTTGCGAGAGCAGAGGCAGGCCCCGGTGCAGTCGCAGCCGGCGCCGAAACGGTTCAAAACCGTTGACTCCAGGATTGGGGGTCAGAGCAGCAACACTTGTGAGAAGTGTGGGAAGGGTCATACCGGAGTTTGTAGGTCCGGTGGTGCATGCCGCAAGTGCGGGAGAGAGGAGCATTATGCGAGGGATTGTCGTCAGTCAGCCCCGGTGCAGGATATGAGGATTTGTTGTCATTGCCATCGGGTTTTACACTTAAGGGCCAACTGCCCACAGTTTGCTGCATGATCGGTGCAGGCTCCAGCACCGGCCACTTTGAGGATTACTGGCGGGGGTCAGGGTGGAGCGGAGCCTCCGAGGGCTCAGGGACGCGCATTCCAGCTTACAGCAGAGGAGGTCAGGGCAGAGCCAGATGCAGCTGCGGGTATGTTTCCATCTTGTTATCTTGTTATTTGTGTGGTATTGTAAATCTGTCTGCATTGTTCCGCATGTTTCGTAGTATGATTGAGGACCTTAGTACTTAGGAGTTGTAGTTGGTTAGCGTTCAGGAGGATTCTTGGTCGAAAGATAAGGTTTATGATCTCGTTGCTAGAAATAGCAACTGCGATGCGAGAAGTGTTCAGTTGAGATTCGAACTTCCTTGGAGTTCGGGTGTGCGATGGCGGAAGGGTTATTCGGTGAAGGTTACTCACTCCCGAGGGAGTCAGTTCATGGTTAAGAGGGAATATATGGAGTAAGGGCGATTGAGCTATGCCGGTTTTGGGCATCGGTGGTTAGTAGTCGATGCACAAAGTGGGGGAGAATTGGAAAATTCTCCGGTGGAACAACATGCATCCAAGGATGGTTAGCTGTTTGGATTTCAGCAGTGTTTTGCTGATGGTGTGGATCGGTGAGAGCAAGTGGTAGACAAGTGGGGCGGAGCACAGACCATGGTTTTCGGAAAAGGTGACTGATTGTTGTAAGGCCTAGGGTTACGCCAGGAATTGAGTATATGGAATGGAGCTGGAGTTCGGAACCCCAAGAGGGCTAGAACAGTATGCATGGGAGAGATTCCCAGGAAGAATGGTTCAGGATGGCATACGACAGTTTTGAGCGGTCCGGATAGACTGAAGGCCGGAAGGCGTACCAGTCAGACCGAAGGCTCGGGGAACGGTCCAGACAGGCTGAAGGCCCAGGAGGGCGGTCCAGACATGCTGAAGGTTCTGAGAGTGGTCCAGATAGGCTGAAGGCCTGGTAAGGCGGTCCAGTCATGCTGAAAACTCTGGATGTGTTAGTAGATCTGTATGCGGAGAATGAGTGAATATGTAGCCATGCAATAGTAATCGATGTGGTCTAGCCCCAAGTATTGATCATGACGATGGAGTTGGCTGAAGGCCGTGCGTGGGCCTTGTTAGTTATGTGATCGGATTCGGAGTATATGGGAGTTCGAGAATAGCGGTTGCTCTACATGGATAGTGTAGAGTGGAGTTTAGCTCAGTGGCACTTATAGGTGCGGTAAGGGTTGTTGAGTAGACTTCCTGGAAAGGGAAGGTATGTAGCTCCGGAAGAAGTTTGGGTCCTCTGAAAGGAAGGCAGTGGAGTAAATGGATGATCGAAAGTTCTTGGTAGTAAGCACTGGGATTGTACCAGAGATATGGAAGCACATACGGGTTGGATGCCCGTTGAGGTTGTGGCAATAGTGGACCAGGTGGATTGAAGGCCTGGTGCGGGCGGACCAATCACACTGTAGACACGATGTACATGGCTAGACTCGGAGGTTGGACCAGGTGGACTGAAGGCCCGGTGCGGGCGGACCAGTCACACAGGAGACCCGATGTGCATGGCTGTTCTGTATTGTGATATGATATGAGTATGGTTATATGTGGTTGGTATTTTGGGGGTAACTCACTAAGCTTTCGGGCTTACAGTTTCAGTGTATTGTTTCAGGTACTTCAGGAGACCGTGGCAAGGCGAAGGCGTGATCGTACCGCTCCTCATGTTTTATGATTTATGTGATATGGTTCTGGGGAATGCTCTGATGTTCAAACTATTTTGAAAATGAGATGTATGAACTTAATGGTTTTTGAATGAATTAAAATGTTTTAATTTGGCTCAATTTTTATGGGTGTTACAAGTTGGTATCAGAGCCTTGGTTTGAGTGAATTGGAGGAACATTCGTGGGAATCCAGTCTCAAATCAAGGAGGGATTTTCAAAATGGTTTTCAAAAGGTTTTCAAAATAAGTAAAGGAGGATGCAGAGGGTACGATCAACCAGAGCCAGTAAGTAGACCCCAAAATACCAAACAAGTTATTTGATTATGTGATATGTTAGAACAGCATGCTAGTACTAGGCTAGGGAATTTCAGGAATTGCATGATAGAATTGCCAGGTTATGTGACGCCTACTAGCCTAGGGTTTTCCTTATGAGATATTCAGCTTTCCTCTAGGAGTGAGGATTGAGCGCTCGCCGTGTGTGTGTATATGGTTAGAGTGTTGTAGTGATACTTGAGACATATATGGGTAGGTGTGGAAGGTAGTATGGACCCGTACTACTGAAAGCACAGGACCCATACGCGTATCAAGGAAGTCACAACTCTCTAGAGTATCGGTTATGAGATAGTTCCCCGGGCGGGTATGTGATGTGTCTAAGGGTCTTGTTGGTGTATTGCAGTATGGCGATTACGAGACGTGCCGGGGCAGGATCCGGTTCGGGATCGGGATCAGGAGAGGGTGGTCAGGATGGACCAGTACCACCCGAGGTCATTGGTCAGATGAGTACGGACGAGTTGGACGCCAGGATTCGTGAGATCCTGCATGATGAGGTTGCTGCCATGTTCCGAGCTGAGTTGCCAGAGATGTTTGGGTTGATCAAGACCGCCATGGTTGAGTACTTTGATGAGCGATATGCAGCTCTTGAGGAGACGGCTGCCGCGGCAGCTACAGTGGCTGTAGCAGCGGCAGGGGGAGGAACCGGTCGAGGTTTTCAGTATCGGGACTTCGATAATACGAAGCCCCCTACCATTGATGGAGTTCAGGATCCTATCATTTCTATGAGATGGTTGTCAGACGTGTAGGGTTGTTTCTTCACGTGTTCATGCCCTGCGGATCAGAGGGTGAGGTGTGCTCTGAACCTTTTGAGGCTCGGGGCGAAGGATTGGTGGAGGTTGACTACGAGATCTTATTCTGATGCGCAGCGGGCTGCGGTTACTTGGGATCAGTTTCGGGAGATGTTCAGTACTCGTTATGTTCCGCAGGTTGAGAGAGAGAGGTTGGCTCAGGAGTTCCTGGAGCTGAAGCAGGATTCAGAGTCGGTGACGGAGATCACCAGGATGTTTACTGAGAGGGCGATGTTTTTCCCGGAGTTCGCGTCGGAGCAGGCTCAGATGTCCCGGTATCTGAGTATGCTCAAGAGGGATATCCGGCAGTTTATGTCCACGCAGAGGTGTGATACCTTGTTAGAGTTGCAGGAGGCCGCCAGGCGGCGTGAGTTGGAGATTGAGTTGCAGTTGCGAGAGCAGAGGCAGGCCCCGGTGCAGTCGCAGCCGGCGCCGAAACGGTTCAAAACCGTTGACTCCAGGACTGGGGGTTAGAGCAGCCACACTTGTGAGAAGTGTGGGAAGGGTCATACCGGAGTTTGTAGGTCCGGTGGTGCGTGCCGCAAGTGCGGGAGAGAGGGGCATTATGCGAGGGATTGTCGTCAGTCAGCCCCGGTGCAGGATATAAGGATTTGTTGTCATTGCCATCGGGTTTTACACTTGAGGGCCAACTGCCCACAGTTTGTTGCAGGATCGGTGCAGGCTCCAGCACCGGCCACTTTGAGGATTACTGGCGGGGGTCAGGGTGGAGCGGAGCCTCCGAGGGCTCAGGGACGCGCATTCCAGCTTACAGCAGAGGAGGTCAGGGCAGAGCCAGATGCAGCTGCGGGTATGTTTCCATCTTGTTATCTTGTTATTTGTGTGGTATTGTAAATCTGTCTGCATTGTTCCGCATGTTTCGTAGTATGATTGAGGACCTTAGTACTTAGGAGTTGTAGTTGGTTAGCGTTCAGGAGGATTCTTGGTCGAAAGATAAGGTTTATGATCTCGTTGCTAGAAATAGCAACTGCGATGCGAGAAGTGTTCAGTTGAGATTCGAACTTCCTTGGAGTTCGGGTGTGCGATGGCGGAAGGGTTATTCGGTGAAGGTTACTCACTCCCGAGGGAGTCAGTTCATGGTTAAGAGGGAATATATGGAGTAAGGGCGATTGAGCTATGCCGGTTTTGGGCATCGGTGGTTAGTAGTCGATGCACAAAGTGGGGGAGAATTGGAAAATTCTCCGGTGGAACAACATGCATCCAAGGATGGTTAGCTGTTTGGATTTCAGCAGTGTTTTGCTGATGGTGTGGATCGGTGAGAGCAAGTGGTAGACAAGTGGGGCGGAGCACAGACCATCGTTTTCGGAAAAGGTGACTGATTGTTGTAAGGCCTAGGGTTACGCCGGGAATTGAGTATATGGAATGGAGCTGGAGTTCGGAACCCCAAGAGGGCTAGAACAGTATGCATGGGAGAGATTCCCAGGAAGAATGGTTCAGGATGGCATACGACAGTTTTGAGCGGTCCGGATAGACTGAAGGCCGGAAGGCGTACCAGTCAGACCGAAGGCTCGGGGAACGGTCCAGACAGGCTGAAGGCCCAGGAGGGCGGTCCAAACATGCTGAAGGTTCTGAGAGTGGTCCAGATTGGCTGAAGGCCTGGTAAGGCGGTCCAGTCATGCTGAAGACTCTGGATGTGTTAGTAGATCTGTATGCGGAGAATGAGTGACTATGTAGCCATGCAATAGTAATCGATATGGTCTAGCCCCAAGTATTGATCATGACGATGGAGTTGGCTGGAGGCCGTGCGTGGGCCTTGTTAGTTATGTGATCGGATTCGGAGTATATGGGAGTTCGAGAATAGCGGTTTCTCTACATGGATAGTGTAGAGTGGAGTTTAGCTCAATGGCACTTATAGGTGCGGTAAGGGTTGTTGAGTAGACTTCCTGGAAAGGGAAGGTATGTAGCTCCGGAAGAAGTTTGGGTCCTCTGAAAGGAAGGCAGTGGAGTAAATGGATGATCGAAAGTTCTTGGTAGTAAGCACTGGGATTGTACCAGAGATATGGAAGCACATACGGGTTGGATGCCCGTTGAGGTTGTGGCAATAGTGGACCAGGTGGATTGAAGGCCTGGTGCGGGCGGACCAATCACACTGTAGACACGATGTACATGGCTAGACTCGGAGGTTGGACCAGGTGGACTGAAGGCCCGGTGCGGGCGGACCAGTCACACAGGAGACCCGATGTGCATGGTTGTTCTGTATTGTGATATGATATGAGTATGGTTATATGTGGTTGGTATTTTGGGGGTAACTCACTAAGCTTTTGGGCTTACAGTTTCAGTGTATTGTTTCAGGTACTTCAGGAGACCGTGGCAAGGCGAAGGCGTGATCGTACCGCTCCTCATGTTTTATGATTTATGTGATATGGTTCTGGGGAATGCTCTGATGTTCAAACTATTTTGAAAACGAGATGTATGAACTTAATGGTTTTTGAATGAATTAAAATGTTTTAATTTGGCTCAATTTTTATGGGTGTTACAAGTTGGTATCAGAGCCTTGGTTTGAGTGAATTGGAGGAACATTCGTGGGAATCCAGTCTCAAATCAAGGAGGGATTTTCAAAATGGTTTTCAAAAGGTTTTCAAAATAAGTAAAGGAGGATGCAGAGGGTACGATCAACCAGAGCCAGTAAGTAGACCCCAAAATACCAAACAAGTTATTTGATTATGTGATATGTTAGAACAGCATGCTAGTACTAGGCTAGGGAATTTCAGGAATTGCATGATAGAATTGCCTGGTTATGTGACGCCTACTAGCCTAGGGTTTTCCTTATGAGATATTCAGCTTTCCTCTAGGAGTGAGGATTGAGCGCTCGCCGTGTGTGTGTATATGGTTAGAGTGTTGTAGTGATACTTGAGACATATATGGGTAGGTGTGGAAGGTAGTATGGGCCCGTACTACTGAAAGCACAGGACCCATACGCGTATCAAGGAAGTCACAACTCTCTAGAGTATCGGTTATGAGATAGTTCCCCGGGCGGGTATGTGATGTGTCTAAGGGTCTTGTTGGTGTATTGCAGTATGGCGATTACGAGACGTGTCGGGGCAGGATCCGGTTTGGGATCGGGATCAGGAGAGGGTGGTCAGGATGGACCAGTACCACCCGAGGTCATTGGTCAGATGAGTACGGACGAGTTGGACGCCAGGATTCGTGAGATCCTGCATGATGAGGTTGCTGCCATGTTCCGGGCTGAGTTGCCAGAGATGTTTGGGTTGATCAAGACCGCCATGGTTGAGTACTTTGATGAGCGATATGCAGCTCTTGCGGAGACGGCTGCCGCGGCAGCTACAGTGGCTGTAGCAGCGGCAGGGGGAGGAACCGGTCGAGGTTTTCAGTATCGGGACTTCGATAATACGAAGCCCCCTACCTTTGATGGAGTTCAGGATCCTATCATTTCTATGAGATGGTTGTCAGACGTGTAGGGTTGTTTCTTCACGTGTTCATGCCCTGCGGATCAGAGGGTGAGGTGTGCTCTGAACCTTTTGAGGCTCGGGGCGAAGGATTGGTGGAGGTTGACTACGGGATCTTATTCTGATGCGCAGCGGGCTGCGGTTACTTGGGATCAGTTCCGGGAGATGTTTAGTACTCGTTATGTTCCGCAGGTTGAGAGAGAGAGGTTGGCTCAGGAGTTCCTGGAGCTGAAGCAGGATTCAGAGTCGGTGACGGAGATCACAAGAATGTTTACTGAGAGGGCGATGTTTTGCCCGGAGTTCGCGTCGGAGCAGGCTCAGATGTCCCAGTATCTGAGTATGCTCAAGAGAGATATCCGGCAGTTTATGTCCACGCAGAGGTGTGATACCTTGTTAGAGTTGCAGGAGGCCGCCAGGCGGCGTGAGTTGGAGATTGAGTTGCAGTTGCGAGAGCAGAGGCAGGCCCCGGTGCAGTCGCAGCCGGCGCCGAAACGGTTCAAAACCGTTGACTCCAGGATTGGGGGTCAGAGCAGCCACACTTGTGAGAAGTGTGGGAAGGGTCATACCGGAGTTTGTGAGAAGTGCGGGAGAGAGGGGCATTATGAGAAGTGCGGGAGAGAGGGGCATTATGCGAGGGATTGTCGTCAGTCAGCCCCGGTGCAGGATATGAGGATTTGTTGTCATTGCCATCGGGTTTTACACTTGAGGGCCAACTGCCCACAGTTTGCTGCAGGATCGGTGCAGGCTCCAGCACCGGCCACTTTGAGGATTGCTGGCGGGGGTCAGGGTGGAGCGGAGCCTCCGAGGGCTCAGGGACGCGCATTCCAGCTTACAGCAGAGGAGGTCAGGGCAGAGCCAGATGTAGCTGCGGGTATGTTTCCATCTTGTTATCTTGTTATTTGTGTGGTATTGTAAATCTGTCTGCATTGTTCCGCATGTTTCGTAGTATGATTGAGGACCTTAGTACTTAGGAGTTGTAGTTGGTTAGCGTTCAGGAGGATTCTTGGTCGAAAGATAAGGTTTATGATCTCGTTGCTAGAAATAGCAACTGCGATGCGAGAAGTGTTCAGTTGAGATTCGAACTTCCTTGGAGTTCGGGTGTGCGATGGCGGAAGGGTTATTCGGTGAAGGTTACTCACTCCCGAGGGAGTCAGTTCATGGTTAAGAGGGAATATATGGAGTAAGGGCGATTGAGCTATGCCGGTTTTGGGCATCGGTGGTTAGTAGTCGCTGCACAAAGTGGGGGAGAATTGGAAAATTCTCCGGTGGAACAACATGCATCCAAGGATGGTTAGCTGTTTGGATTTCAGCAGTGTTTTGCTGATGGTGTGGATCGGTGAGAGCAAGTGGTAGACAAGTGGGGCGGAGCACAGACCATGGTTTTCGGAAAAGGTGACTGATTGTTGTAAGGCCTAGGGTTACGCCAGGAATTGAGTATATGGAATGGAGCTGGAGTTCGGAACCCCAAGAGGGCTAGAACAGTATGCATGGGAGAGATTCCCAGGAAGAATGGTTCAGGATGGCATACGACAGTTTTGAGCGGTCCGGATAGACTGAAGGCCGGAAGGCGTACCAGTCAGACCGAAGGCTCGGGGAACGGTCCAGACAGGCTGAAGGCCCAGGAGGGCGGTCCAGACATGCTGAAGGTTCTGAGAGTGGTCCAGATAGGCTGAAGGCCTGGTAAGGCGGTCCAGTCATGCTGAAGACTCTGGATGTGTTAGTAGATCTGTATGCGGAGAATGAGTGAATATGTAGCCATGCAATAGTAATCGATATGGTCTAGCCCCAAGTATTGATCATGACGATGGAGTTGGCTGGAGGCCGTGCATGGGCCTTGTTAGTTATGTGATCGGATTCGGAGTATATGGGAGTTCGAGAATAGCGGTTGCTCTACATGGATAGTGTAGAGTGGAGTTTAGCTCAGTGGCACTTATAGGTGCGGTAAGGGTTGTTGAGTAGACTTCCTGGAAAGGGAAGGTATGTAGCTCCGGAAGAAGTTTGGGTCCTCTGAAAGGAAGGCAGTGGAGTAAATGGATGATCGAAAGTTCTTGGTAGTAAGCACTGGGATTGTACCAGAGATATGGAAGCACATACGGGTTGGATGCCCGTTGAGGTTGTGGCAATAGTGGACCAGGTGGATTGAAGGCCTGGTGCGGGCGGACCAATCACACTGTAGACACGATGTACATGGCTAGACTCGGAAGTTGGACCAGGTGGACTGAAGGTCCGGTGCGGGTGGACCAGTCACACCGTAGACCCGATGTGCATGGTTGTTATGTATTGTGATATGATATGAGTATGGTTATATGTGGTTGGTATTTTGGGGGTAACTCACTAAGCTTTCGGGCTTACAGTTTCAGTATATTGTTTCAGGTACTTCAGGAGACCGTGGCAAGGCGAAGGCGTGATCGTACCGCTCCTCATGTTTTATGATTTATGTGATATGGTTCTGGGGAATGCTTTGATGTTCAAACTATTTTGAAAACGAGATGTATGAACTTAATGGTTTTTGAATGAACTAAAATGTTTTAATTTGGCTCAATTTTTATCGGTGTTACAACCGGACCCGACTATTGATTGGACCTGACGTGTTTGGTATTCCAACCCAAGGGTTGATTAGGCCAAACATGTGCGTGATACGAGGGTATTCCATCTCAATGATGACTGGACTCGTCGTAGGCATGGCTGGTATTCCATCCCGATGCTGATTGGACCAGGTATGAGTGTTTGCGCTTGTTAGTTGGTTGTTTTATGTATGTTGGTTCGGGAGCTAAAGGAAGTATTATCCTGTCAGCAAAAGAAGGGTTCATCTCCCAGTTGCCTCCCGTTGTTCGTTTTGTCTCTAGAAATTTGGTCGTTGAATGAGCTTTCTCTTGAAAGAATATATAATCTCTTTTCCAGCAAAGAATTATCAGCAGGCGCATATGATCTATGATTCTGATTCTAGCGAGAACTTCATGTTTTCAGGGTGTGATCCGCTTCGGGAAGAAGGGAAGTTGGATCCCCGATATATCAGGCCATTTCGGGTTTTTGCCAAGGTTGGCAAGGCGGCGTATCGACTGGATCTTCCGAAGGAGCTCAGTCAAATTCATAGCACATTTCATGTTTCGCGGTTGCAACATTGCGTGTCGGACGGGGATGTCGTGGCATCATTGGGGGATATTTAGGTCCATGAGCGCCTGAAATACGTCGAGAGGCTGGTGGCCATCTTGGAAAGAAAGGTAAAGGCCCTACCCAACAAGGAGATACCGTTTGTAAAGGTACAGTGGTAGCATCGGAGGGGATCCGAGTGGACTTGGGGAGCCGGAGGCTGAGATGCAAGAGCATTATCGGGAATTATTCACTGCCGCAGGCTTCGAGGACGAAGCCTAGTTCAATTGGGGGAGAGTTGTAACATCTCGATTTCCAGGAATGAGATTTAGGTATTTGTGCACCTTAGAAAGTCTACTCGACGAGTTGGAGGCCCCAACTCGTCGTGTAGAAACCAAGAAGGGCCACGTATTCCGGAGAACCTACTCGACGAGTTGGAGCTGATTATGAAAATCCTATTTTAGGGTTTGCACCCTATTTAAAGATCCTTAACTCCTCTCTCCAGCCTCCCTTACCACATTATCGTCCAGAATCAAACCCTAATCGAGCTAACCTTCCATTTTGAGTGTGTGTAAGGCTAAAGAGTGAGTATTTGGTGCATTTCTTGAAGATTTAAGAGCTTGGAGTGAGAAGGAGGATGTAGATCCAGCATCTACTTCGTTTTGGCAACCAATCTGAGGTATAAAGCTAATACCTTGACCTCTTCATGCTTAGATCTTCTATTATGAACGTTTATGGTCATTTTTGGGGCATAATGGAGTCACTCTCGGGTTTGAACTTGTCACAACGACATGGTTCAGATCTGGACTCCTCTAGGCCTCCTTAGGCCTAAAGACTCGGACTTTGTCACAACTCGAAATTTTAAACCTAGCAAAGCCTAAACCCTAACCTAGCACAAGTGAATCTACATTGCACTCCTTGTGGTTGTGTATCCTCTATGGCCTTGAGGGCTTGTTTACAAGCTAACAACTAAGCATGGTTTGAAACCTAAGTTAGTTTAGGTTAGTAAAATTCAAGTTTTAGCAAAAGATTAAAGTTTAAAACATAAATAAACACCCTATATTGGTGAATTCGGTCATGGAAAGCCATTAAAGGGTGAAATCGGCTTTTGGAATCTTTTCCCTAAGGTGTTTTCGACCATAACATTCATCAAAGAAGGAATTCGGTCTTGGCATGACTGAGTTCTCCCCAAAATGGCCCATTAAGGACCGAACACACACATACTTTAGCCACTTAAGACCGATTTCTCATTCCTATATATATATATATATATATATATATATATATATATATATATATATATATATATATATATATATATATATATATATATATATGTATGTATGTATATACTCAGCCGGACACACAATTTATTTCTCACAATTCATACCGAATTCCTTGCCAATTTTGCTCTCAAAACTCATCAGAGAACCTTCATATCTTCATAAAACTTTTCCCAGATCTTCTTAGTTTCACCAATAACACCAAGAACATTCATCAAGATCTTCAAATCTTCAAGCCTTAACCGAAAACACTAGCCTCCACCGAAAACACACCCTTTCTCACCGAAAACGCATAGAATCCATTCTAATTAAATTCTAAGGCTATTGTAAGTATTTTTCAAACACATAAGTGTTGTCTAACCCTTTAATTAGTTGTTAATATATTTAAATTAATATCTTATTAATTTAAATACGATATTGTGTGTAAATATTATTAGGATACAACTACTGTCACGTATTCTAACACCAGGATCATTCGCAATCACTTCGAGTCTGACCAAGCACACGCACTAGAGGTGAGTTCATACCCCTACGTTTTCAATATTTTTCAATGTTTTTAGGGGGGGAATACAAGTAAGACACAAAAAAAATTTGTGTTAACATTCAAAAGCTTTCAATCAGTTTTAAGGCCATCAACCTATTTCAACAAGACTTGAATCATTTTTAAAGTATTCCAAACTACTACAAGTGTTTTATACTTTATTTCCAAAATACATGTTTATACACAAAAGCTTTATATATATATATATATATATATATATATATATATATATATATATATATATATATA
Source organism: Lactuca virosa (assembly GCF_052849685.1). Classification (NCBI taxonomy): domain Eukaryota; kingdom Viridiplantae; phylum Streptophyta; class Magnoliopsida; order Asterales; family Asteraceae; genus Lactuca; species Lactuca virosa. The sequence goes on along the minus strand of NC_136427.1, from coordinate 14,532,064 downwards.
TATATATATATATATATATCTTTGTAGATAAAACTTGAACTCTTTTGTAACATGCCGAGCAAAAGAGTACCTTTCTCACTCATTTTATTGTTTTATTCAAACTGTTAAACTCTAAGATTTTCATTGCATACAGAACACACATGTAAACTATAATAGTTATTGTTTATGGAACACATACATCATCAATTCACGAAACATAGATATAACACAAACGAACATGTAAACTATAATAGGTATAGTTTGTGGAACACATACATCATCAATTTACGAAACATAGATACAACCCAAACTAACATATAAACTATTTTGGTATGGTTTATGGAACCTAACAAACTATCTTGCTAAGTACAGATTTTTATTACGGAAACATACATATAAAATATTTTGGTTATAGCTTATGGATCGTATAAACAGCTATTTAATACAAAGAATTTTCTATTATTCTACATGTAATCGTCAGTATAGCATTTTGTGAGACAGCGTCTTTGCGTACTTATTGAAGTACTAACAAAATTCCTGATATTATAACCAGAGTCTCCTAGAGGGAGAGCATGAGTTTGCGTATAGATCTATACGGGATTGACAACCCCGCACCCCGACTGTTAGCTACAGTTAGGCCGGCAGGCCGGGGTGACAAATGTCATTTCGATTCTGACGCCTAAAGAACGTCGTTCAGGTCATCAATGGTCATCAAGTATGGTTATAATAATCACAAATTCGGTACTAAACAATACGATTAATGTATGAATGGTAAACAACTTCACTTAGTTTTATTATTAATAAAGCTACAACAATGTATTTTTACAAAACGGCTGGTGTATCCAGGAAAGTACAAACTACAAAGTCTTTATCCATATACAAATACAATATACTATTTTCTAGTACAAAACATACTTTTCCGAAAGAACGTTTAACTAGGTGCATATACACAAAAAGGATTGCATACAAACACAACTGGAATACATTACTTTTCCAAGTACAAGACAATAGAACTTACATTTCATTACATCATAAAATATAGGATTTTCTGGAAGGACACACCCACGTCTCAAAAAGGACCATTACAGTGAACCCTGCAAGTACCTAGTGAAAACATTAGGGTTATATACAATGAGATCCGACATACAATGGAATGTGTGGATTCCGTCTCATTTCATGTTCCTTGTTTGGTTGTGGGCTTAGGGCAGAACCACACAGTCGATTGTTCATTCGATCTGATTTGTGTATAACTTGTATCCACTAAGTACTCGTAGAACGAACTAGAATGGGTCACATTTCATTATGTGACAACCCGAAATTTTCATTCGTACAACCCTACAGTCCAGAACTTCAAATAAAAGTTAAATACTTTTCTGCTAATTTTTAGCCAGTTTAAAGTCTGTTTGAGTATTTTATTTAATTATTCATGAATCGAACGGATAAAAGGAAGTGATTTCTAGAATATCGGGATAGCAATTGATCAACCAACACCTTAGCTAGGTGTTCACGGCCAAACAAAGGGAGTTTGGGCCGTGAACTCTCTATAGGCCGCAAACTCATGCCTTAGGCATGAGTTTACTCTCCATTCTTTCACTTCCTAACTTCCAAACTCATGAACACTTACCTTTCTCTCTCAAGTAGCATCCCGTTCTTCACCCGATCTTCCGAAAACGTAAGTTTTTCTTGACTTGATTTGTTGATATACCCTATCACCTAGTGTTTATACATCATTTCATCCATTCATTATTGATTTTCATTTAGATCTTCAAACACCAAGAACACACACTAGTGTTCTTGGACCTTAAACACCCAATCAAGCTTCTATCTTGTAAGTACACTTGCCCTAGCTTCTTGTGTGCTTAATATGAACTTGATAACACTTGAAAATCATCAAGAATCATAAGAACAAAGGAGTTTACGGCCAAGGATGTTCTTGGGCCATAAACCCTTCTTAAGGTGGTTAAATGGACCTTAGTCCCTTCCTAAGCCTTGGATGTTAGCCTTAATCCTTCCTAGAAGTGTTTAAGACCTTAAACAACAATCAAAACATGTTCCCATAAGATTTTACAGCCGTAAACACATAAGGAAATGGTCCTTAGGCCGTAAACTCTACAAGGTAGTGTTATTGTGCCCCTAATGTTTTCCTAAGGCTTGAACTTGATCATTGGATACTCAATCTTGACTTATAAGACCTTAAATCACCAAATGGCACTTAGTACCATGAGTTTACGGCCGTAAACTCATGGGGGAAAGTGACCTTAGGCCGTAAACTCCATAAGGAGTGGTCCTTGGGCCATAAACTCCAATGCCATGCCATACAACCTTTAGATGCAACCCTTTGGTACCTATAACACTTGAATCAAAGTGTTTCCATGTCCTAAGGTGTTTTAACTTGGTTAATTAGTTGTTAATTGACTAATTAGATACATATATGTTTTATTATATGTTAACTAGGATCATTGTGGGTGCCCAAGTCCTCACTTGACACTTAGCATCCTTTACCGATCCTACTATCGCATCACTCATTTCAGGTGAGTTCATACCCCTTAATCAACCGTTTAAATGTTTTAAAATGCTTTATGGGGGGGAATACAAGTAGAAAACATGAAGTTATAGAATCAATCACATGTGATTTATAATTGTGTTTTCAACCAACCGATTTCACATACTTCAAAATGTGATAAGTTCAATGGTTTTCAGTTCTGTTATACTTTGTTATCAACTGAATTACTTTTGAAATGTTTTATAAAATGACATCAAGTCATCATTATTTATTGTTCAAAACTCTTAAATTTTTTTACAAAACCTCTTTCAACTTATTGTTAAAAACCATATCTATACACTTATGTTTCATGTATATATGTATTGATATGAGAGCTTTCATTCTTCATTCAGTTCCAACACTCTTGAGTAGCAAGGGTGTATAAACCTACTTGGACACTCAATTTACATTCCAGTAAACTATTATAGTTATAGTTTAGGGGATACAAAATACTATTCCTATTACAAGGAATTACACCAGAGTCAGTTCATTCATGAGTCTATACTAAAGTTCATTCATGAGTCTATACTAAATGCTATATGAAGAGATTCTATTACTTGATATACAGAGAGAAATACTATATATTATACGGAGTGATATATTATATATACTTTACGGAGAGATATACTATATATACTTTACGGGACTAACCATTCTACACCCAAATGTTAGCTACAGAGGGAAAATGCACATCGACGGATGTCTACGGTTAATACTATTCGGCATTTACTATGTCGTGTTTATCCTAGTACCAAAGGATAATACTTAAATGATTATATAATTTCCCTTTTACTTTTATTTTGTGACACATTCACATAAACGATGAGGTAGACTATATATTTATAATAATAGTCGCACATGGGAAAAACTTTCATTTACACAGAAATGCAAACTTCAAAGCATCCGGGTCTTGGTAGAAGACTACCTTTTAAACTAGTAGGAAATATGGGATTTTCTAGGGTTTTCACACTTATACCAAATGTTTCATTAACATTTGCATGTCTTTCATAACAACTTTCCAAATCAATGACACTAAAATACTTATGAATTCAGCAGCTTTATGCTGATCTACACTTTCAAAATAACTTGTATTCTCAGGTCACCAGTAGACAGGTACGATGACCAGGTTTTGAGAAGACGGAGCACAGACAAGACTCGTCTTTTATTTTGATTACATATTTTGGTGTCTTATTTCAATGAAAGAACACTCATGTATTAAAACTTTACTTTTAATGCAATGGATGATGTTGTTGCTTGTTTACTGCTTTGCACTGTTATGATACTTTACATGACGTCCTCCACCCCTGAACGTTTCCGCCGTTCTTGGTTTTGGGGTGTGACAGATTGGTATCAGAGCTTTGTTTATAGTGAATTGAGTGTATCAACCCATCAAAGATACACAGACTATAAATACAATGGGATTAAAATACTCTGACCAAGAGTTTATACTTTTAAATAATAAAATATTTAATTAAGTATACGTGCCTGCATTCATACTAAAATCAGTGTCACAATGACAAGAACAAAAGTATTACGATTGTTGAATATCACAAGTAAGCTCGGGGATGTATGGTCAGTCCTGGGAGTGGCATAGCCTGATCAACTATGCTGGTCCGAGGAGTTATTAGCACATGCCCAAGAATGGTTGTGATATGGCAACAATTCTAAAAACTTACCAACACTACCACAATGCAATACCATAGGGGTATTTGGTGTTACTATAATTACTTATCTGAGAACTAAAAAGGTCTTTATCAATAGGTCAATAGTTGCTTAGTGGATACACTAAGGTTATATGTACTAGGATGTCATAGACTTAGAATCTGTGAATCTTTGCTTTACTTCCTGTCCTTGTCTGGTTGTGGATTTAGAGTTAGGGTCACCTATTCGAAGGTCTATTCTATTTTGAGTACATATAACTGGTATGCACTAAACAAGTATTGAAGTAACTGATAAAGATCATCTTATAATTATCTTAGTTAATTCGTCTATTAAATATTTCTGATACCTCTTTTCTCGCGTAGATTTTATGGTTGGATTCCATCCCCACGGCGACCCACACTACCCTAACCACGGCAATGCTGGATGGCTCGGAGAGGAGCCATAGAATGATCACCCAATTCCTTTGGATGATCACGAAGCTGAAGGCTTTTCGGATAGTTCAGAATCAGAACCAGAAGTCAACAACCTAACCCCAGCTGCTCAAAACCCAAACCTGAACCCTCGCCCAGCATTTCAAGGACCCACACCTCTGTGGGCCACAAACTTGAATAGATGGAGTCAGGAACAGGGTCAACCCATCCCCTACAATGGAGACAGAAGCTTCTACAACCTCACTGAGGGAGGTTCAGCTGACAGGGTCCTACCCATCATAGTTCGTAGGATTTCCCGGAACACCGAACAGGGTCGAGCTGCTATCGACCGAGTCATGGAGATTGACGCCAACTCTGGCGTTAACACGGTCCGCATTCGCCAACTAGAGTCTGCTCATGAAAGGACTCTGGTCCACAATGCAGCTCTGCAGAGAGAACTTGCTGGAACCCAAGCTGAAGTCAGGGAACTTCAAGCTCAGCAAGTAAGATCTGACAGGCGTGTGAGGGACATAGAATGCCTTCTGTCGGAATCAAGAACTCACTCTAGTAGTTCTCGTCACTGATAGAATATCATCGACTTCTCTTTTGGATATAACCTAGTATGTAAAACTCTGGCCTAATTCCCTATCTTTGTAAATCTTAGACCTGTTAGGTCTTGGTTAGGTCGTAGTCCTGTCAAAATTTTCCCATTTTGGTTGATGTAAGGCCTCCTTTTGTTGGCCATTTTTCCTGAACTTGTTACATCTATAATTCCAGTAATATTGACAGGTACCTAATCTCATGGGAATTATTATCCAAATGCTATCATCTGTTAGTTCTAGATCTACATTTAATCGTGCTGTTGCACTATGAAGAGTTAGTCCATGAGTCATTTTCATCAACTTTCCTATTGAATTCTTATCAATATCTTCATCTTTCTAAACTTATATTTAAAAGATGCCTCCTCGCAGAAATCTGAGGCGTAACAATAATAACGAAACACCGATACCACCACCACCTCCACCACCTCCTCAGTTTGACGCTGCTATGTTCCAAGCAACTCTCACGGCGGCCGTAGCGGCTGCCATGTCACACATCAATACTCCTGTCCCTAGTGGATCGGGAACTGGTGCACCTATTTCCAACCATGGCAAGAGCCATGGGCACCCCCGGGAATGCACCTACAAGGACTTTACGAATGCCAAACCCAGAAATTTCAATGGAACTGGAGGGGTTATGATCTTAAGGCAGTGGATCGAAAAGACAGAAGCAGTCTTTGAAATCTGCGCCTGCCCAGAGAATAATAAGGTCAAGTTTGCTACTTGTACCTTTTCTGACAGGGCTTTAACTTGGTGGAATGGCCACTATAAGTCACTGACTTTAATAGTGGCAAATTCGATAAGTTGGGAAAACTTGAAGGCCATGCTGATGAGAGAGTACTGTCCACGAGGGGAAATTCAAAAACTCGAATAGGAACTCTGGGGTCTTGAAATGGTTGGTTCTGAAATATCAACTTATACTAATAGATTCTGTGATCTGGCAATTCTTTGCCTTGATATGGTTGCTCTTGAGAGCAAGAAAATAGAGAGATATATTTGGGGACTGTCGCCCCAGATCCAGTCAAGTGTGCTAGCATCCAGGCCTGTTACTTTTGACAGCGCCAAAGAGCTGGCACAATCTCTTATAGATCAGGGAAACCACCAGAACCCAACGATTTCTACACCTGAGCAACAAAAGGGAAACAACAACAACAACAACAACAACAAGAAAAAGGGGTGGAACAAGAGGAAAAGCGGGGCTTCGCAAGAATCCTCAAAGAGACAACAACTAGTTACAATCAATGTTGCCACAGTAACTCCTGTTGTCCTTGCTAATCCCTTACCAGCGAAGCCTTATGCCGGTAATCTTCCGAGGTGCAACACATGCACCTTCCCTCACAACGGACCTTGCCGGGAAATGCAGCGCACTAACTGCAACAGAAGAGGGCATACTGCCCGTTTCTGCAAGACTCCAGCAAGGCCGACCGTTCAAGTTCCTAACGCTGGTGTGGGCCAAGCTTGCTACGGTTGTGGCGAAGTGGGCCACTACAAGAGGAACTGCCCTAAGGCAGGGATAGCTGGCGGAGTAGGAAGAGTTCTGGCCATAAGCCACGAGGAAGCCGTAGCTGATCCTACGATAGTTACTGGTACGTTTCTCCTCGATAACTCATATGCTTGCATACTTTTCGACAATGGAGCGGAGAAAAGCTTCGTAAACCAAAAATTTGCACACTTGCTTAAACAGAAACCACGTGCACTAGATAAATCATTCACTGTAGAGATGGCAAACGGGAAAACGGAAAGTACTAACTGCACATACGTAGGTTGTACTCTAACTTTAGATGGCCATACTTTCGAGATAGACCTCATGCCGGTCCCAATTAAAAGTTTCGACGTCATTATCGGCATGGATTGGTTGAGTCTTCATCGCACCGACATCTTGTGCTTTGAAAAAGCAGTTCGTCTTAACCTTCCTAACAGCGAAACTCTAGTTATCTACGGCGACAAACCAAGTACGAACCTTCGCATCATTTCGTGCATCTAGGCTCAGAAATGCTTACGAAAGGAATGTTATGCGTTTCTTGCTCACATCGTTGATACGAGTCAAGAAGTGAAAGACATTTAGAACATCCCCGAAGTACTCGACTTTCCCGACATCTTTCCAGAAGAACTCCCAGGATTGCCACCACAATGCCAAGTCGAGTTCAGAATCGACTTAGTGCCAGGGGCTACTCTAGTAGCCAAATCTCCATATCGTCTGGCACCAGCGGAGATGCAGGAACTTTCCAGTCAACTTAACGAACTTCTCCAGAAGGGATTCATTATGCCAAGCTTCTCACCATGGGGATCACCGGTCTTGTTCGTCAAGAAGAAGGACGGATCGTTTCGTATGTGCATCGACTACAGGGAACTCAACAAGCTTACCATTAAAAATCGTTATCCCTTACCCCGCATTGACGATTTATTTGATCAACTTCAAGGAGACAACTACTTCTCGAAGATAGATCTAAGATCCGGATATCACCAACTACGAGTGTTAGAGGAGGAAGTTCCCAAGACAGCCTTCCGAACTCGTTATGGACACTACGAGTTTGTAGTGATGTCGTTCGGATTAACAAACGCGCCCGCAGTATTCATGGATTTAATGAATAGGGTGTGTCATCCTTACTTGGATCAGTTTGTCATCGTCTTCATCGATGACATACTCATCTACTCTCGAAGTAAGGAGGAACATAGTCAACACCTCCGAAGAGTCTTAGAAACATTATGATCGGAGAAGCTCTATGCGAAGTTCTCTAAGTGCGAATTTTGGATTCGAAGAGTCGAATTCTTGGGTCACGTAGTTAGTGAAGAGGGAATACACGTGGACCCTTCCAAAATCAAGGCCATTGAGAACTGGTCAGCACCGAAGACACCTACGGAAATTCGTCAATTTCGAGGTCTCGCTGGCTACTATCGCAGGTTCATTCAGAACTTCTCCCGCATAGCGAAACCTCTTACAATACTGACCCGGAAGGGCGTGGCCTTTGACTGGGAAGAGAAGCAGGAGAGAGCGTTCCAAACGCTCAAACGAGCCTTGTGCACCGCACCAATACTATCCCTCCCCGAAGGGATAGAAGACTTCGTTGTCTATTGTGATGCTTCAAATCAAGGGCTCGGCTGTGTTCTGATGCAACGAGGTAAGGTCATCGCCTATGCCTCAAGACAGATGAAGACACACGAGGTCAACTACACCACACACGATCTTGAGCTAGGAGCAGTCGTGTTTGCTCTGAAGATCTGGAGACACTACCTGTATGGTACAAAAAGCACGATCTTTACAGACCACAAAAGCCTACAACATATATTCGACCAGAAGGAGCTCAACATGAGACAACGACGGTGGGTCGAGCTACTCAGTGATTACGAATGTGAAATTCGTTATCATCCGGGTAAAGCCAACGTAGTAGCTGACGCCCTAAGTCGGAAAGAATACTCTGGTCGTAGAGTCAAATCTTTGACTCTAACTATCCATTCACACTTGTCCATGCAAATTAAGGAGGCTCAGCTCGATGCTTTGAAACCTGAAAATGTGGCGGGTGAAACCCTAAGAGGGATGGACAAGAATTTGGAAGTCAAGGGTGGCGGAGCCTTATACCTCATGGATCGGATCTGGACACCGAAGCACGGTGGCTTCAGAGACTTGGTCATGACCGAGGCACACAACACTCGTTATTCCGTCCACCCAGGTTCAGATAAGATGTATCTGGATCTTAAAAAGCTATACTGGTGGCCTAACATGAAAGCAGGGATTGCTACCTTCGTAAGTAAATGCCTTACTTGCGCAAAGGTTAAGGTCGAATACCAGAAACTCTCAGGTCTACTGCAACAGCCTGAGATTCCTGAATGGAAGTGGGAGCGGATCACTGTGGACTTCATAACCAAGTTTCCCAAGACAACGGGTGGACTTGATACCATATGCGTCATCGTCGACAGATTGACCAAGTCTGCACACTTCCTGCCTATCAAAGAAACCGACAAAATGGAGAAACTTACGAGAACCTACATTCGGGAGATTGTACGACTGCACGGTGTTCCCATATCCATTATCTCAGACAGAGATAGTAGATTCACTTCGAGGTTCTGGCAGTCGCTACAAAGTTCCCTAGGAACTAGGCTGGACATGAGCACAGCCTACCATCCACAGACCGACGGACAAAGTGAGAGGACTATCCAAACCTTGGAAGATATGTTGCGAGCCTGTGTGATCGACTTTGGGAAAGCATGGGATACTCATTTACCCCTTGTCGAATTTTCCTACAACAACAGTTATCACACGAGCATAAAGGTTGTTCCATTCGAAGCCCTCTATGGCCGAAAGTGTAGATCCCCTCTGTGCTGGGCTGAGGTGGGCGATACCAAGTTAGCTAAAGGACGAGTTCCTGAAAGCACTCTCATAGGGCCGGAGTTCATTCGGGAAACGACAGAGAAGATCGTTCAGATTCGTGAACGATTGAAAGTCTCTAGAGACCGACAGAAAAGCTACGCAGACAAGCGAAGGAAACCTTTGGAATTCCAGGTGGGAGACCGCGTTCTTTTGAAAGTCTCACCCTGGAAGGGCTTGATACGCTTCGGAAAGCGTGGAAAGCTAAATCCAAGGTACATAGGGCCTTTCGAGATTCTTGCCAGAATCGGCCCTGTAGCTTACAAACTTAACTTGTCGCGCGAACTCAGTAACGTACATTCTACTTTCCACGTCTCGAACTTGAAAAAGTGTCTGTCCGACGAGACTCTTGTAATCCCACTCGACGAGATCGAGATCAACGAGAGCCTCAACTTCGTGGAGGAACCTGTAGAGATCATGGACCGTGAGGTCAAGCGAACGAAGCAAAGCCGCATCCCGATAGTGAAGGTTCGCTGAAACGCCAAGCGAGGACCTGAATTCACATGGGAGCACGAGGATCAAATAAAATTGAAATATCCTCATCTCTTTAATTAGTTATTTGTAACTACTTATTTGCTTAAACTCTAATTTCGGGACGAAATTCCCTCTAACGGGGGGATGATGTGACAACCCAAAATTTTCATTCGTACAACCCTACAGTCCAGAACTCCAAATAAAAGTTAAATACTTTTCTGCTAATTTTTAGCCAGTTTAAAGTCCGTTTGAGTATTTTATTTAATTATTCATGAATCGAACGGATAAAAGGAAGTGATTTCTAGAATATCGGGATAGTAATTGATCAACCAACACCTTAGCTAGGTGTTCACGGCCAAACAAAGGGAGTTTGGGTCGTGAACTCTCTATAGGCCGCAAACTCATGCCTTAGGCATGAGTTTACTCTCCATTCTTTCACTTCCTAACTTCCAAACTCAAGAACACTTACCTTTCTCTCTCAAGTAGCATCCCGTTCTTCACCCGATCTTCCGAAAACGTAAGTTTTTCTTGACTTGATTTGTTGATATACCCTATCACCTAGTTTTTATACATCATTTCATCCATTCATTATTGATTTTCATTTAGATCTTCAAACACCAAGAACACACACTAGTGTTCTTGGACCTTAAACACCCAATCAAGCTTCTATCTTGTAAGTACACTTGCCCTAGCTTCTTGTGTGCTTAATATGAACTTGATAACACTTGAAAATCATCAAGAATCATAAGAAGAAAGGAGTTTACGGCCAAGGATGTTCTTGGGCCGTAAACCCTTCTTAAGGTGGTTAAATGGACCTTAGTCCCTTCCTAAGCCTTGGATGTTAGCCTTAATCCTTCCTAGAAGTGTTTAAGACCTTAAACAACAATCAAAACATGTTCCCATAAGAGTTTACAGCCGTAAACACATAAGGAAATGGTCCTTAGGCCGTAAACTCTACAAGGTAGTGTTATTGTGCCCCTAATGCTTTCCTAAGGCTTGAACTTGATCATTGGATACTCAATCTTGACTTATAAGACCTTAAATCACCAAATGGAACTTAGTACCATGCGTTTACGGCCGTAAACTCATGGGGGAAAGTGACCTTAGGCCGTAAACTCCATAAGGAGTGGTCCTTGGTCCATAAACTCCAATGTCATGCCATACAACCTTTAGATGCAACCCTTTGGTACCTATAACACTTGAATCAAAGTGTTTCCATGTCCTAGGGTGTTTTAACTTGGTTAATTAGTTGTTAATTTACTAATTAAATACATATATGTTTTATTATATGTTAACTAGGATCATTGTGGGTGCCCAAGTCCTCACTTGACACTTAGCATCCTTTACCGATCCTACTATCGCATCACTCATTTCAGGTGAGTTCATACCCCTTAATCAACCGTTTAAATGTTTTTAAATGCTTTTATGGGGGAATACAAGTAGAAAACATGAAGTTATAGAATCAATCACATGTGATTTATAATTGTGTTTTCAACCAACCGATTTCACATACTTCAAAATGTGATAAGTACAATGGTTTTCAGTTCTGTTATACTTTGTTATCAACTGAATTACTTTTGAAATGTTTTATAAAATGACATCAAGTCATCATTATTTATTGTTCAAAACTCTTAAATTTTTTTACAAAACCTCTTTCAACTTATTGTTAAAAACCATATCTATACACTTATGTTTCATGTATATATGTATTGATATGAGAGCTTTCACTCTTCATTCAGTTCCAACACTCTTGAGTAGCAAGGGTGTATAAACCTACTTGGACACTCAATTTACATTCCAGTAAACTATTATAGGTATAGTTTAGGGGATACAAAATACTATTCCTATTACAAGGAATTACACCAGAGTCAGTTCATTCATGAGTCTATACTAAATGCTATATGAAGAGATTCTATTACTTGATATACAAAGAGAAATACTATATACTATACGGAGTGATATATTATATATACTTTACGGAGAGATATACTATATATACTTTACGGGACTAACCATTCTACACCCAAATGTTAGCTACAGAGGGAAAATGCACATCGACGGATGTCTACGGTTAATACTATTCGGCATTTACTATGCCGTGTTTATCCTAGTACCAAAGGATAATACTTAAATGATTATATAATTTCCCTTTTACTTTTATTTTGTGACACATTCACATAAACGATGAGGTAGACTATATATTTATAATAATAGTCGCACATGGGAAAAACTTTCATTTACACAGAAATGCAAACTTCAAAGCATTTGGGTCTTGGTAGAAGACTACCTTTTATACTAGTAGGAAATATGGGATTTTCTAGGGTTTTCACACTTATACCAAATGTTTCATTAACATTTGCATGTCTTTCATAACAGCTTTCCAAATCAATGACACTAAAATACGTACGAATTCACCAGCTTTATGCTGATCTACACTTTCAAAATAACTTGTATTCTCAGGTCACCAGTAGACAAGTACGATGACCAGGTTTTGAGAAGACGGAGCACAGACAAGACTCGTCTTTTATTTTGATTACATATTTTGGTGTCTTATTTCAATGAAAGAACACTCATGTATTAAAACTTTACTTTTAATGCAATGGATGATGTTGTTGCTTGTTTACTGCTTTGCACTATTATGATACTTTACATGACGTCCTCCACCCCTGAACGTTTCCGCCATTCTTGGTTTTGGGGTGTGACACATTACATCAGAAAATATAGGATTTTTTGGAGGAACATACTAAGGTTTTCAAAGAACAAAGAACAGACTAAGGATTTCAAGAACAAAGAACATACTGAGGATTTCAAGAACAAAGAACATACTAAGGTTTTCCAAGAAGAAAGAACATACTAAGGATTTCAAAGAACAAAGAACATACTAAGGTTTTCAAGGAACAAAGAACATACTTTCTAAATACAAATGCTTATGAACTCACCAACTTTAAAGTTGACACTCTTTCAAAACCACTTATATTCTCAGGACACTAGTAGACAGGTACACGCACAAGTTCAAGAAGACGGAGCATAGTAGCTTCAAGTCTTTATTTTGTTATTTACTTTTGGAGTCAATCATGTGTGATTCGAATACAATGTAAATACTACTTTATTAATACAATGGTTGGTGTTGCTCTGATTACTATTATTCAAGTATTATGGTACTGTACATGATGTCCTCCGCCCCCGAACGTTTCCGCCGTTCCGGTTTGGGGGTGTGACAGATTGGTATCATAGCATTGTTTATAGTGAACTAATCGTATCAACCTCTAAAATATATACAACTATAAATACAATGGTGCCGGAGTCCTCTGACTAAAAGTATACTTTCAAAATATAAGTATTTTATAAGAAGTATACAAACAAGCATACATACTAGAACAAGTATCACAAGAAGAACAAAACAGAAATATTTAGATGTTGAGCACTATAGTCAAACCAAGACAGTTATGTAATCATATATGGGATAAATATAACCTGATCAATTATATTTATTTGAGATACGATCAACATGTGTTTGGGAGTGATGGTGGTGTTGCAGCAAGACTAAAACTTACCAACTCTATATACAACGGAATACTAGAACCAAACCTAAAGTTTAAAATACTATATGAGTATTTTATGATACTATACAATAACAACAAGTCTAAAAACATATCAACTTCGTATACCAAGAAGCTCTAGAATCAAACCTACAATTAAAATACTATAGGAGTATTTTAGGCACTATAACTAACTTATGTGAAAACAAAATGACCCTTACTGGCAGGCCTATAATTGCGATGTATATGCTCCCAGGGTTATATATAGTTGAGATTTTATAGACTTAGAATTTGTGATCTTCGCTCTACTACATGTTCCTTGTTTGGTTGTGGTTTTAGAGTAGGGTCACTTATTCGAAGGTCTATTTAATCTTAAGTTATATACAACATGTATACACCGCGTGATTATAGGAGGACCCGATAAGGTCACCCCAAAGAAACAAAATTTGTTTTATTTAATCTCATAGATTCTTTAGACACTCCCATTCTCGCACGAACAACATAGATAGATGTAACCACTCCACTACAACAGTCAGCATAAGTGCCAAGGAAGAACAAGAAGAGGTTCATGAGAAAGATTACGAAGAGGGATCAGCCGAAGAGAAAGGTACCGGAGTGATCATTACTGAACCTTACCCTAACGAGAGCAGACATAAGAGACTTTCTCGGATATCCGGGGTCCAACCCTCCATTACGAAGTAATGGAGATCAGTAACAAGGCCCAAAGCAGGTTGGAGCAAAGATTCAACACACCTACTGAGAACACGAACACCATAGGAAAGTCCAGAGACAACAAAATCCCTACAGTTGAAACTAGGAGAATCACAACAGGGACAGAGAACAGAGAAGACCACTCACGAGGCATGCGAGGAAATTGAGCACCTTATGCGTCACACTAATAACTAATAACTAAATATAACCTAGTGAGTTACTGATTACACTACTCACACTATGTGTTAGGTTATTCTCGTCTTTCGTAACAACTAGTAACAGTTATTCAATTCAAAGAAATTCATTCGAGGGTAGTCACTACTAATTCATAAGTTTATTTTACATAGACTTTCATTATGAATTGTTTCCAGAACACTATAAAAGTCGGAACTGTTGGATTAATGTCTAAGTCCATAACTATAATTGGTAAGACTTGACCCGACCCGGCATGGTCCATTTGGGTTGCATGGCATCGGGACAATTGGATAGACAAGATGAGGAAAAAAAGGATACTAGTGATTTATTTTAATATATTATAAGTTCTAATATATTAATATATAATCATATTATTTAATTAGTATTGATCAAGAATTAATTTATAATTAATTAAGTGATTAAAAGGAACTAATTAAATATGGACTCTTAGATATATATGTGTGATGGGCCAAGTTCATTTAGGTTGGGCTAAGCTTTCATGGATAGTCCATGGAGTGTTGAACCCATGGATAATATGAAATGAAGGGTCATGGGTTTAACCCTAATCTCCACACTATATAAAGATGTCCTTGGTTGGTGAAATTTGCACTAGTATGTGTACACAAAAGGGCAAGGCCGATTTCACTAGAGAGAACCAAAGTATCCTTATTCTCAAGGTTATTCCAAGTGTTCATGGTGTTGTGTGAACCATTTGAGGTGTCACACTTGGGGCACTAGGCACTCAAGCTTCATGAAGACAAGTTACATCAAAAAAAGGTATGTATTCTATCTATTTTATTACCCAAGTATATGATATTTGTATGCTAGTATAGGGTAATATCTTGGAAACTTCATATTTGCATGCATAATAGAGAAAACATAGATCCAAGGTATTTAGGGTTGTATGTGCACCATATGATGTTGTAGTATACTAAAACCCAACAGTGGTATCAGAGCCATGGGTTGTTTTCTATTATATTGATGCAAATGTTTTATTTTCAAAATTGAAAAAAAAAAAAAAAAACATGACGTTTGTCAAATTTTAAGATAATTGCTTGTTTTTGTGAAAAACTAATTATTTGTAAAATTTGAATCATTTGCTATATGAGTTGAATTATGTCAAATTTAGTAAAAGATAAAATTATATGATTATTTTATTAGTTTTAAAAGTTTGATCTAAAGAGTTTTTTGAAACCTCCATAAGTTATGGATATGAAAAGGTTTTAAAAAAAAAATTGATTCAAAGTTTTTTATGGAGTTACAAAACTTGGTCTTAATGTTTTAAAGAATTCCATAACTTGTTCTTAAGTTATGGAACATGAAAAGTTTTTTTTGTGTTACCTTGTTTTATGAGTTAATTTAGATTAATGAAAAAAATTGTGTGTTAGTTGTTTTCAATCCAAATTGATCTAGAAATAGTTCATAAAATGTGTTTTTGTAACTTGTCCTCAAGTTATATGAAAAGTCACATTTATGAATCTTAAACCTCATAAAAATTGTCATAGGTTACAAAATGAAGAGTTTTGCCCTCATTAAATGGTTTTATGACTCCATAACTTGTCATCAAGTTGTGGAGGTTCAAGAGTATCTTCATTAAATAAAATGTTTAACTTTAATTAAACTCATAAGTTATGAAAATCCAAGAGTTTTGAATAGTTTCAAAACTTGCCCTCAAGTTTTGGAATTTGTAAAGTTTTCCCCATGAATACTTTAATTCCAAGTTAGCCCTTAGAATTTTAATAGTTAAAATTCAACCCTTATACTTTATAGTATTATAAGTTAATAATAAATATATGTATAAGAGCAAGTCAGTCTTACCGTTAGTAGGCCTCATTCACGAAGCCGGTCTATAAGGGTATAAGGTTACTGCCTATAAAATGGCAGATTAATGGGTGTCTACTCTCACCCACCGCTTCCTTGACTGGTGGAGGGTCGTTAGCCAAATGGGTAGGACAAGGACTATAATTCTCCCTTCATTAAAAGTACTAATGATAAATACTAAGTAACTAAACTTTTTATAAATTCCCAATCTTAGTTACTTAGGAAAATGTGAATTTGGTGCTAACCCATGAAATTACACTTTGCACTTTGTTTAAACCGTTAGTGGAGCGTGCGTGGTTAACCGGCACACTAACCTGAATTTAACAAGGTATGCAAAGGGTAACTTAATGTTTATCATAGTATCGGTGGAGCGCGTGTGGTTAACCGACACATCGATTAATGGGTAAATTATTAAGGGTACCAAGTATATTTGCATGGTTATTCACACCTTGTTTTGTGATCCTCGGCATCCCAGTCACAAAACCTGAAGGGCACACTCGAGATTGAAACATGCCATTGAAAAGTTCAATGAATCTCAAAAGATCTAGGAGTTTCAAATCCAATTAAAAACCTAATAAATTATTTCGTTTTTCATGGTGGAAATTGGTGAATCGTCATTCACCTACCTTCAAATATTTTATAGCGTGGATTACGGCATCCCTCTTCCAATTTATAAAATAGTGTGTTGGGTCCTAGCCTTAATATTTCATATTGGGTGTTATATTAAGGACTTTGAATCAACTATCTTGAATATCTCCCAAAAGATGTCTAGCTCAGACATCTATGATCTTCCCAAATCTCTTGGAACTTTACTTCCTCCACCTCCTCCAATTATTCTACCTAACCCACAAGTTCAAGGTCACTCAAACCCTATTGGCAAGGCAAGGTCTAGATGTGATCACATCTTGGAGATGAAGTCACATATTGACAAGCCGGGAGAGTTGGGTGTCAAAGTCTTGAGAAAGTTGGTGGTTCAATCACTTTCTAAGTCACATATTGAGTTCCTTTGGGACTCCTATGAAACAGACTATGACAAGACCCTTAATGATCTTATCTATTTGCTTAGTACTGTTGAATCAGCAATGATTTGGAAGGCTAGTAAAGCAAATCTGATTAGTAGATCAACTTCCCAAAACCTTCAATGGACATTGACAATGGTAACATTGGATACCCAGAAAAAGCATTCTCTTCCCAATGGAAAGGGATTGGCCATAGTCAACCCGGTTGACCAAATGGTAAAGAGAAAGGCTAAGTCTGAGATAGTCCTATTACCAAAGAGTCCATATGTTTATCTTGCCAAAGGAAGGGGCATTGATTGCGAAGCTGCCTATTTACCTGAAAGATCATAAGGTTGATCAAGTCAAGAAGTTTGACTCTTCTTGTAACACCCAAAAATTCAAGCCAAATTTAAACTTTCAAAACATGTCGAATTTATCAAAACATTACAACTTTGTTTTCAAAATACATTTATATCAGAGTTTTCCCAGAAACATAACATAATAGGAGGAGCTGTATGATCATGCCTTCGCCTTGCCGCGATCCCCTGATGTACCTGAAACAATAAACTGAAACTGTAAGCCCGAAAGCTTAGTGAGTTACCCCCAAAATACCGATACACATACAGTCCACATAACCATGTCACACCATGACATATCATAACAAACTGAGCAGAACAGCACATAACGGGTTCACAGCTTTACAGACTGGAATACCCCTAGGCCTACAGTGTGAGTCTGGAATGCCTACCGGGCCCTCAGCTCACATCTGGATTGTCACCGAGCCCTCAGTACGAGTCTGGAATGCCTACCGGGCCCTCAGCTCATATCTGGAATGCCACCGAGCCCTCAGTACGAGTCTGGAATGCCTATCGGGCCCTCAGCTCGTATCTGGAATGCTCCCAAGTCCTCAGTATGAGTCTGGAATGCCTATCGGGCCCTCAGCTCATATCTGGAATACTCTAGGGTTTGTTGGCTACCGCACGGAGCAGTACAACCTCAACCCATCCCACATAACATATCAACATGTAACAGATAATGCACATGCAGACAATCAATCAGTATCACAGGTAGTCCTACAGACCTACCCTCTAGCGTATCAAACTAGCATGCATAACTAACTCATACTCAACATAATACAACTACTAGGATATCATATCCAATGGGCTGGCCTTGGTGCCTTAGACCCCTTAGTATAGTGAGGATAACTCACCTCGCAACTGTCGTCGGAAATAAGAAGGCTCAACTCCTGGGTCTAACACGAACTCCACCACCTATAGGTACCATACAAACCTTTTTCATAAATCTCCCAATTACCAGAAACCATCAGAAGTCAACTGGTCAACCCTTGGTCCAAGTCAAAGTCCACAGACAAAGTCAACAGTCTCTGTTGACTCAACTCGTCGAGTGCAGATCACCGACTCGTCGAGTCCTTCCTGAACTCGAGAAGTCGTGAAATCCTTGATTGGCTCGTCGAGTTCCCTTTTTAACTCGTCGAGTTCATACGTGGCCAAGATTTGGAAGAAACCCTAGCCAACTCGCTGAGTCTTCTAACAACTCGCCGAGTTGCTCAACCAACTCGCCGAGTTCACGGCTATGTTCATAGGACTCGCCGAGTCCAGCGTTCTACTCGCCGAGTTCATTCAGTCCTTTTTCCATACAGACCTGGTTTGAGCCATGCAGCGGCTCCAAACCACAGATCTAGGCTTCTAGGGCATGCTTATCACGTAAAGTTGCAAACTTTACATGCATGCATAGCTTCAAGGGCTCCAAATGTCAAAACTAAGCTCTTAATGGGGTTCTAAGCTCAAGAGGGACCTCAATCACGAACATAACTGAGACTTTACAACTCTAGAAGGTAATGAGGGTCCAGATCTGAAGTATAGCCCAACCATAAGGTTTCTCTACCAAGGATTTGGGGTTTTAGGGCTTAAAAGCAACAATTTAGGGACAAATAAGATCTAATAGATCAATAATCAAGATGGAAACTTTATTACCAGAATGGGTGACCACAAATGAATGTGTTCTCGATCTAAGTCCCCTTCCTTGAGCTCTTCAACCCCTTACTTCTTCCACTTGCTCCAATGTGCACCAAAAGTCCCTTCACAAGGCAACAATCACTCAAACTCACCAATGGAGACTAGGGTTTCGATAAGGAATGCTCTGAGGGTGATGGAGGCTGAGATGGGGCTATAAGGACGTTTAAATAGGGTGCAAACCCTAAGGATTATGGTTTCCTCCTGACTGGCCTACTCGCCGAGTAGATCACTTAAAGCCCGCGTCCAATTCGACATCTACTCGGCGAGTTAGGGCTACAACTCGCCGAGTAGCTCTTACAAAAAGAACCATTTAATTAAATTAAATACGTACCAGGAACGGGGCGTTACAATTCTCCCCCACTTGTCTCAGACTTCGTCCTCGAAGTCTGCTGCTGCTGCATCTGAAAACAACTCCGGGTAATGCCCCCGCATCTCCTCTTCGGACTCCCACGTCCACTCTGAACCCTTCCGGTGCTGCCACTGCACCTTCACTAACTGAACCACCTTGTTCCTCAAGGTCTTCACCTTTCGATCTAAGATCGCAACTGGTCTCTCGATATAATTCAGGCTGCTATCAACCTGAATATCCTCCATGGGTACTACTGCTGACTCGTCCACCAAACACTTCCTCAACTAAGAAACATGGAAAGTGTTGTGGATCTCTCTAAGCTCTGCCGGGAGATCCAATCGATAGGCGACCCGACCCACCCGGGCCAAAACCCTAAAAGGACCAATGAACCTGGGGCCCAGCTTGCCCCTCTTCCGGAATCTGACGACACCCTTCCAGGGTGATACCTTCAGGAGGACCATGTCACCCACCTGAAACTCCAACTCAGATCGGCGTTTGTCGGCATAACTCTTCTGCCGACTCTGAGCGGTCTGCAAACGCTGTCTAACCTGCTGGATCTTTTTGGTAGTCTGCAAGACTACCTCCGTACTACCCATCACCCTGTGCCCAACTTCGCCCCAACAAACCGAGGTGCGACATCTCCGCCCGTACAACATCTCGAATGGCGGGGCGCCGAGGCTAGAATGATAGTTGTTGTTGTAGGCGAACTCCGCAAGCGGTAGGTGAGAATCCCAGCTCCCACCAAAATCAATGACACATGCCCGCAACATGTCCTCGAGGGTCTGAATAGTCCGCTCGCTCTGGCCGTCTGTCTGCAGGTGGAATGCTGTGCTGAAGTGCAATCGCGTGCCCAGCTCCTCGTGAATCTTTTGCCAGAAGCGGGAGGTAAACCTGACATCCCGATCAGAGACAATGGAGACAGGAACCCCATGGCGAGACACGATCTCCCGAACGTACAATTCGGCCAATTTCGCGGCCGATGAGCCCTCTCGTATAGCCAAGAAATGGGCGCTCTTGGTCAATCGATCCACGATGACCCATATAGCATCAAACCCCTTTGCCGTCTTCGGCAATTTGGTAATAAAATCCATCGTGATCTGTTCCCATTTCCACATGGGAATCTCTAGGGGCTGCAGCTTTCCATGCGGCCACTGATGCTCGGCCTTGACCATCCTACAGGTCAAGCACCTCTCAACGTACCAAGCGATTTCCCACTTCATGCACGGCCACCAATAGCTCAAACTCAAATCCCGATACATCTTGGTAGCCCCCGGGTGAATAGAGAAATGAGACTTATGAGCCTCCTCCATAACCGTCTGCCTAACCCCACCCGTCATTGGAACCCAAACCCGAACGCATCGGGTTAATAGTCCCCGACTATCATGCACAAACCGGGTGTTCTCGCCCTTCATCCTCTCCAGCTTCCAATTTTCCGGGCGGATGCCCTCAACCTGGGCATCTCTGATCAAACTCACCAGCGGAGAATCCACCGCTATCCTCATACATACCGCTGGGGTGGAAAACCCCGCTGACTTGCGGCTCAAAGCGTCCGCCACTACATTCGCTTTACCAGGATGGTAAAGGATCTCGCAATCGTAGTCCTTGACTACGTCCAGCCACCTGCGTTGCCTCATGTTCAGGTTCGGCTGATCCATGATATGTCTCAAGCTCTTGTGATCCGTGTAAATGGTACAACGGACCCCATAGAGGTAGTGTCTCCATATCTTGAGGGCGAACACCACCGCCCCCAGTTCCAAGTCATGCGTAGGGTATCTCGTCTCATGCGGCTTCAGCTGCCGCGATGCGTAGGCTATCACTCGTCCTCTCTGCATGAGGACCGCCCCTAAACCTGTGATAGATGCATCACAGAACACCACAAAATCCTCGACTCCCTCCGGGAGTGTCAATACTGGAGCCTCGCACAAATGCTGACGGAGGGTCTCAAACGCCCTCTGCTGCTCGGGACCCCATCGTAAATCCACTCCCTTCCTGGTCAGACGAGTGAGGGGCACTGCAATCTTGGAGAAGTCCCGAATGAACCTCCGGTAGTACCCTGCCAACCCCAGAAAGCTCCTAATATCTGAGGGAGATTTCGGAACCTCCCACTGCATAACCGCCTCGATTTTGGCCGGATCGACCAAAATCCCCTCCTGGTTAACGAGATGTCCGAGGAACTGGACCTCCCGTAACCAAAACTCACACTTCGAGAACTTGGCGTACAGCCATTCCCGTCTTAGAACTCCCAACAGCTCTCGCAGATGTTCCTCATGCTGCTCTCGGGTCTTGGAATACACCAAGATATCATCTATAAACACTATGACCGAGCGATCAAGCATCGGTCTACAGACCCGATTCATCAGGTCCATGAACACCGCTGGCGCGTTGGTGAGCCCAAACGGCATCACCACGAACTCGTAATGTCCATAACGAGTTCGGAACGCGGTCTTCTCCACGTCCTCCTCTCTGACCCTGACCTGATGATACCCAGACCTCAAGTCTATCTTGGAAAACCAAGATGCACCCTGTAACTGGTCGAAGAGATCGTCTATCCTCGGGAGTGGATAACGGTTCTTCACCGTCAACTTATTCAACTCCCGGTAATCGATACACATCCGATGCGAACCGTCCTTCTTCCGGACGAAAAGTATCGGTGCTCCCCATGGAGAACTGATAGGTCGAATGAACTGCTTGCCCAGCAGTTCCTGCAGCTGCGATGACAGCTCCTGCATCTCTGGCGGTGCCAATCGGTACGGCGCCTTAGCAATAGGGGCCGCACCTGGCACCAGGTCGATCCTGAACTCGACCTGCCTCTCTGGAGGTATCCCTGGTAACTCCTCCGGGAATACGTCTGCGAACTCCCTGACCACCGGTACGTCGGAAACCAAAATCTGATCCCTGGCTCGCGTATCTACCACATACGCTAGATAACCTGCACACCCGTGCTGAATGTACTGTCGTGCCCTGGCAGCTGAACAAAACCCTGATCCCACTCTTGTGCCCTCGCCATATACAATCAGTTCTCCCCCACTTGGGGTTCAAACTACTACTCGCTGCCCCTCACAGTCGATCATGGCACTGAATCGACTGAGCCAATCCATGCCTACAATCACGCATACCTCCCCCATGGGAATCGGAATCAAATCTATCAGAAATGACACCCCGAAAATCTCCAAGTCACACCCTCGATAAACTGAAGAAGCAGAAACCCCGTGTTCGTTGGCGATAGACACTCGCAACGGACACTCTAACTCGCCCACTGGCGCACTGAACTCCCTACTAAATGTCTGAGATACGAAGGACCGACTCGCCCCTGAGTCAAATAAGACCAAAGCAGGCAAGGAGTTCACTAAAAACGTACCTAACCACAGGTGCAACAGATAAGCATACAACAGATATAGGAAAACGAGATAAGGATAGAAATATACCAGCAACCACATATGGTGCTGCTCTGGCCTCCTCCACTGTAAGCTGGAAGGCACGACCCTGAGCCTTTGAAGGCTCTGCCCTGACTGGTCTCCCATCCATGATCCTCAAAGTAGCCGGCGCTGGAGCCTGCGCCGGTTTGGCGGCGAGTAACGGGCAGTTGGCCTTCAAATGGCCAACCTGATCACAATGGTAACATAACCTCATACTCTGAACTGGAGCGGCCTGGCGACAGTCTTTCGCGTAATGCCCCTCCTTGCCACACTTGTGGCATCCACTACCAGCTCGACACACACCAGAATGACCCTTGCCACACTTCCCACATGTGCGGCTCTGCTGACCCCCGGTCCTAGTATCAGCGGTCTTAGACCGCTTCGGCGCCGGCTGAGAATGTGCCGGGGCTTGCCGCTGTTCTCTCAACTGCTGCTCAATCTCCAACTCACGCCGTCTGGCGGCCTCCTGCAACTCTAGAAGAGTATCACATCGCTGGGTAGACACAAACTGACGGATATCCGTCTTGAGCATGCTCAGATAACGGGTCATCTGGGCCTGCTCTGAAGCAAACTCCGGGCAAAACATCGCCCTCTCAGTGAACATCCGGGTGATCTCCGTCACCGACTCCTCATCCTGTCTCAAACTCAAAAACTCCTGTGCCAATCGCTCCCGCTCAACCCGTGGAATGTAACGGGCGCGGAACATATCCCTGAACTGCTCCCAAGTAACAGCAGCTCTCTGATCATCAGAGTACGACCCAGTCGCAAGTCTCCACCAGTCCTTGGCCCCAGACCTAAGCAGGTTCAGAGCACACCTGACCTTCTGGTCAGCAGGACACGAGCAGGTGAAGAAACACCCCTCCACATCTGAAATCCACCTCATAGCCTTGATGGGATCCTGCGTCCCATCAAAAGTAGGGGGTTTCGTGTTATCGAAGTCCCTGTACTGAAAACCTCTACCAACTCCTCCTCCCGTCGCTGATACAGCTGATGCAGCTGCTGCGGCGGCTGTCTCTGCAAGGGCTGCATAACGCTCATCAAAATACTCCACCACGGCGGTCTTGATCGACCCGAACATCTCCGGTAACTGAGCCCGGAATGCAGCAGCAACCTCATCATGCAGGATCTCTCGAATCCTGGCATCCAACTCCTCTGTACCCATCTGCACCACTAGCTCAGGTGCTGTCGGCCCCTCCTGGCCTCTGTCCCCTGATCCTGATCCCGAACCGGATCCAGCCACGAAGCGCCTCGTCATCACCATTCTGAAACATATCACCAGTTATCAGATAATTCATATAAATCACTGGGAGCCAACTCCCTGCTAACCCTAGGGATTGCGACTTACTTGACACGCGTATAGGTCCTGTGCTTTCAGTAGCATGGGCCCCTACTACCTTCCACACCTACCCA
Source organism: Lactuca virosa (assembly GCF_052849685.1). Lineage (NCBI taxonomy): Eukaryota > Viridiplantae > Streptophyta > Magnoliopsida > Asterales > Asteraceae > Lactuca > Lactuca virosa. The sequence continues at coordinate 14,507,560 of NC_136427.1, read as the reverse complement.
TATTTGCCCCAAGTATCACCACAACACCCTAACAATATGCACAACATGGCGAGCGCTCAATCCTCACTCCTAGAGGAATGCTAAATATCTTATAACTGACCTCCCGGTCTCACTCAACCCCTCCTATCCATGAAACTTCCACCAACCCTGCAGCACTAATGTATGCTAGCCATGCATAACGCTGGACCCTATAGACTTTAGAATATCCAATCCTACCCCAAGCCCCCAATCAGACAAGAACAGAACATAAGGCCAAATCAAACATTCTCAGGCTATAAGATCTTAATTATGTACAACTGGGATGCATACATTAGACAACTACAGTAATGATGTCAATCTCACATAAAGGAAACCCTAGGCTAGCAGGCATCATGTATTCAGGCAATTCTATCACGCAATTCCTGAAGATCCCTAGCCTAGCACTAACATGCTGTTCTATCATATCGTATAATCAAATAACTTGTATGGTATTTTGGGGTCTACATACTGGCTCCGGCTGATCGTACGCCCTGCATCCTCCTTTATTTATTTTGAAAACCTTTTTGAAAAGTCATTTTGAAAATCCTTTCCTTGATTTGAGACTGGAGTCACACGAGTGTTCCTCCAATTCACTCAAACCAAGGCTCTGATACCAACTTGTAACACCCAAAAATTCAAGCCAAATTTAAACTTTCAAAACATGTCGAGTTTATCAAAACATTACAACTTTGTTTTCAAAATACATTTATATTAGAGTTTTCCCAGAAACATAACATAATAGGAGGAGCTGTACGATCATGCCTTCGCCTTGCCGCGATCCCCTGATGTACCTGAAACAATAAACTGAAACTGTAAGCCCGAAAGCTTAGTGAGTTACCCCCAAAATACCGATACACATACAGTCCACATAACCATGTCACACCATGACATATCATAACAAACTGAGCAGAACAGCACATAACGGGTTCACAGCTTTACAGACTGGAATACCCCTAGGCCCACAGTATGAGTCTGGAATGCCTACCGGGCCCTCAGCTCACATCTGGATTGCCACCGAGCCCTCAGTACGAGTCTGGAATGCCTACCGGGCCCTCAGCTCGTATCTGGAATGCCACCGAGCCCTCAGTACGAGTCTGGAATGCCTACCGGGCCCTCAGCTCGTATCTGGAATGCTCCCAAGTCCTCAGTATGAGTCTGGAATGCCTATCGGGCCCTCAGCTCATATCTGGAATACTCTAGGGTTTGTTGGCTACCGCACGGAGCAGTACAACCTCAACCCATCCCACATAACATATCAACATGTAACAGATAATGCACATGCAGACAATCAATCAGTATCACAGGTAGTCCTACAGACCTACCCTCTAGCGTATCAAACTAGCATGCATAACTAACTCATACTCAACATAATACAACTACTAGGATATCATATCCAATGGGCCGGCCTTGGTGCCTTAGCCCCTTAGTATAGTGAGGATAACTCACCTCGCAACTGTCGTCGGAAATAAGAAGGCTCAACTCCTGGGTCCAACACGAACTCCACCACCTATAGGTACCATACAAACCTTTTTCATAAATCTCCCAATTACCAGAAACCATCAGAAGTCAACTGGTCAACCCTTGGTCCAAGTCAAAGTCAACAGTCTCTGTTGACTCGACTCGTCGAGTGCAGATCACCGACTCGTCGAGTCCTTCCTGAACTCGATAAGTCGTGAAATCCTTGATTGGCTCGTCGAGTTCCCTTTTTAACTCGTCGAGTTCATACGTGGCCAAGATTTGGAAGAAACCCTAGCCAACTCGCTGAGTCTTCTAACAACTCGCCGAGTTGCTCAACCAACTCGCCGAGTTCACGGCTATGTTCATAGGACTCGTCGAGTCCAGCGTTCTACTCGCCGAGTTCATTCAGTCTTTTTTCCATACAGACCTGGTTTGAGCCATGCAGCGGCTCCAAACCACAGATCTAGGCTTTTAGGGCATGCTTATCACGTAAAGTTGCAAACTTTACATGCATGCATAGCTTTAAGGGCTTCAAATGTCAAAACTAAGCTCTTAATGGGGTTCTAAGCTCAAGAGGGACCTCAATCACGAACATAACTGAGACTTTACAACTCTAGAAGGTAATGAGGGTCCAGATCTGAAGTATAGCCCAACCATAAGGTTTCTCTACCAAGGATTTGGGGTTTTAGGGCTTAAAAGCAACAATTTAGGGACAAACAAGATCTAATAGATCAATAATCAAGATGGAAACTTTATTACCAGAATGGGTGACCACAAATGAATGTGTTCTGGATCTAAGTCCCCTTCCTTGAGCTCTTCAACCCCTTCCTTCTTCCACTTGCTCCAATGTGCACCAAAAGTCTCTTCACAAGGCAACAATCACTCAAACTCACCAATGGAGACTAGGGTTTCGATAAGGAATGCTCTGAGGGTGATGGAGGCTGAGATGGGGCTATAAGGACGTTTAAATAGGGTGCAAACCCTAAGGATTAGGGTTTCCTCTTGACTGGCCTACTCGCCGAGTCCAGGCGTGGACTCGCCGAGTAGATCACTTAAAGTATGCATCCAATTCGACATCTACTCGGCGAGTTAGGGCTACAACTCGCCGAGTAGCTCTTACAAAAAGAACCATTTAATCAAATTAAATACGTACCAGGAACGGGGCGTTACACTTCTTCAGGTAAAAGTCCACTATCTAACTCTGTTAAGTTTCTATTATGTGATTCTCATTACATGATGTGACTGGGTCACATGTTGATGCTTTAAGAATCAAAGAAAAGTGAAGAAACTTAAAGGAAGTACATGTTGATTCTGATCACGAAGATGGATTTCGATCACATGGTTTGGTGATCAGAATTTTTGAAGCTGTTACTTAGGAGTTATGATATATTGCTTAGGAATAGATAACAACAAGTTTTTCATATGCATTTGCACTGTAAGGATAAGTTTTTTCCGCAAAGTTTTGAAATAAAATAAAAGGTTTTAATTTTATATTTATTTTAAATATCCCTACAAGTGGCATTTGTGAAAAATCGTTGTTTATATGATTCCATTGATAGCAATATGAAGGAAAAAAAATGGACCTGATTCTTTCAATTGTGGTAGTGTCTAAATTTACCAAATAAGGAAAGATTCTCATCACCCAAGTTTCAGTTGGATAGAAACTTGGAATCATGCAAGTTGTATAGTATGATAAACGAGAATTTTCATCTTTGGAAAATTAAGACTAATTCCTTGTTCACATGTATATGTGAGTCAAGTGAAGGACTAAAGGGATCGAGTACACATTCTTGTGCACTGGTCATGTCCACCACAAAGCTCGTTAAGACTATTCGTCATGATTTACTAAAGCTTAGTAAATATGGTTATACTTACAAGTTTAAGTATAATTCTGAAACATTGGAAAAGTCTCAATGTATGGCAGAACGAATGGGAAGAATCAACTTAGGCAGAAAGATAAAAGTTTCTCAAATCTGAAAAGATGGGAGAGTACTTTAGTATCATGTTTTGTGATCATCTTAATGATTAAAGAACCACATCACAACTGGTCTTCTAAGGACATCTTAGTGCATTCTTATGACTAAGAAGAGGAGTCATGAATTGTTGAAATGGTTAAATCAAGAAGATGATTCATACTTCGTTCCAAAACAATTCTTAGAGTCATACTCCAAGATTGTAACTTGAGTGACATATCTTAAAGCAAGGTTTAAAACACTTGTCAAATGTAAGAGTAAAAGTGTCCTACTCTTGTACATTTGAAATTGGTAAGTTGTGATGTTTTGGATAAAACAAAGACCAACTAAGGCCAATTGTGTGAAGTGTTTGTCTTGATAAAGAATCCGCACTATCTCTTGAATATTTGGCAAGATAGTCTTATATGTCAAGAGGATAGTGGGAGTCTTAAAGATCCTAAAAAGAATTTCAAGAACTAATCAAGAATAAAACCTGAGGTTCTTCACTAGCACACGACTTGAGGTTTATAACCTATCGTGTTGACATATTCTGTGCCTATTCCAGTTAAAGTTGGCTTTGCATAGGAGTTCTGAAAGTTCTCAATTGGTTGCATAACAACTTGGAAGCAATGGCAGGCCCTGTACTGCCAGGTGGCAAGAAGTTAAGATTGCATAAGTTCAGTCCATATGAGTTTGGATTTTTCATTATCCTTGTCTTGTGACTATGGTTTTGACGATTCACATGGATAAGAACACATACACCATAAAATCTAAGGGTCATCAGGTTTCTCTCCGATTCATGAAAAATGATGGTGAGGAAACACTTCCACCAAGTAGATTTGAAGCAGATGGCAAAAGGTCTAAACAATTGAGACTATGATTACGGCATCCCTTTTCATAGTTCTGAAATTGTTTAGACACACATGCATGTTATCTAAGGAAAGGTGTATGATTTTGATAAAGTTTTATCAAAGCATCTCGTATCAGAAATCTGAACTTTGGTAAGAAAGTCAATAAAGTATTGATTTCTAGAAGTCCAGCTGATTTCTGAGTACATGTCAAAGCTAGTGGAAGCATAAGTGTTATGCTAATAATCATCATGTTAGTGGGAGCATGATAATTATGATAAAGGTTGCAAGTTAGCAATGTTAATTATAGAAAACAAAAGTTTCGATTTGTGGAGTTGCAGGGGTTGAAAAGTTGTTTTTGCTATAATTAAGGGAGAGGAAATTATACTTCATTTCAATTCTAAAAGCTTAGATTGAGGTTTTAATCATCTTTAGTCAAGGATATATATGAATTTTGTGTTGGAATGACTCAACATAAGGAAATTCTATATATGGGTCTATTATTTGCGTTCTAAAATTAGATTATGATTACGGCATCCCTTTTCATAATCTGAATTATGAGAACTTGGCAAATAGAAATATTGTAGCAAAAGGATTGGTCTAGTATCATGTCTTTATGTGAGACATCATGAATCGTGTCCCATATGCTTCGGATATAGGATCGATTGCATGTCCTATAATATTCATTCTTTCTAAAATTTTCCAAATGCCTGAGGCATTAAGAAGGGAAAAGGTCTAGAATTGGATATGACTAATATGATTAAGCAATTGTCGAGGACAATCTGAGGTTTACCAAAGATTGGTTGCTCAGGGACAGTCGGAAGTATAGTGCTAATTTTGGAAGGACCATATTGACATATTCTGAAAAGAGGCATCTCTTATTCAGAAGTGATAGTCAAAATGAGAATATGGAGTTGTCTCCATAGGTGGAAGTTATCTGTGTAAGATTAGAAAACTTAATGCAAGAAGGATATTCAAAGCAATGTTTTTGGAATTAGTTTCCATGGAGTTGATCTTCATTGGAATGCCCTGTAATGACCGTTGACAAGTCTTTATGACCTTGTACATATTCATTACAAGAGGGTCAGTGCATACAAGTTTAAAATCTAAATAGATTTCAGTAAATGATAAGAATTTGGAATTCTTACATTCTTCGATAAGGAGTTGGGAGTGTGAAATTAGAATCATTGAAATTATGTTCAATTGGTTTATTTCACAAAGTAAGGATCATAGAAAAACATAGAGTGCATACTTGGTGTATGGCAAAGCTATTGTTTTGAAAAACATAGTGTACTTGCTTGGAGCATGGGACAACTAGTGTTTTTAATTCAAGTATAAAGTTGATGAAACCAAAACAATGAATAATGAGTAATCAGTATGGTGATAAATAAAAGTGTCCTATTTATATTCATAGGTTTTGATACCATATTAGATTCAATTATTCTTGTGTTTCATTTTGCATGTTTTGACTTCCAGAATAAACTAGGTTATTCTTCCCAAATGACTAAGTTATTCAAACTATCCACAGTCGGTCATATGTTGGAAGTAGATATGAATCAAGACTGTCATGGTTTGGCTTGTAGAGGTCTAAGATGTTGGACAAAGTGGTGCTACAACACTCATGAGTGCTCATAAGTTCTGAGTATTGGATTCAACCCACGCTCATTTGAATCACTTCATGGATTTTATCACGAGTGATCATGAGACGATAATATCCTATATTCTTCAAACCTAGAGATATGAGTTGTTACTATGAGTTGGTTATACATTGATTGCACGAAAACGCATTGGTAACTCGATGTTATAAAACGTGCCCTTGTGTATGATTCAACGAGTAGTAGAACAAGCCATATGAGTCGAAGTTTATCCATTCCTTTTACCTTTGGGATAAAAGCGATATCTGTGGGCCCCTCGATGATTTAGCGATGACACATGTGAGTGCTTGGCCAAGCCAGGACTGATTTGATTTGTTTAATCAGTCAGTCATCATGAATCGGAAATCGGGAAACAACAAATGGACAGAGAGAATGATTTATAATCCATGTCTCAGTCCATATGATATCTAGAATGGAGGAATATGTGATCCCTTATCTAATGGACAAGTCATTGACAAAGGTCAGAGTTCATCGGCAAGGTCAGAGTTCGACAGAAGCTTTTGAGAGCTACGATTGCTAGTCAGGGTTTAAAGTCATACTCAATAATAGTTTTACACTTATCCAAGTGGGAGACTGTTGGATTAATGTCTAAGTCCATAACTATAATTGGTAAGACTTGACCCGACCCGGCATGGTCCATTTGGGTTGCATGGCATCGGGACAATTGGATAGACAAGATGAGGAAAAAAGGATACTAGTGATTTATTTTAATATATTATAAGTTCTAATATATTAATATATAATCATATTATTTAATTAGTATTGATCAAGAATTAATTTATAATTAATTAAGTGATTAAAAGGAACTAATTAAATATGGACTCTTAGATATATATGTGTGATGGGCCAAGTTCATTTAGGTTGGGCTAAGCTTTCATGGATAGTCCATGGAGTGTTGAACCCATGGATAATATGAAATGAAGGGTCATGGGTTTAACCCTAATCTCCACACTATATAAAGATGTCCTTGGTTGGTGAAATTTGCACTAGTGTGTGTACACAAAAGGGCAAGGCCGATTTCACTAGAGAGAACCAAAGTATCCTTATTCTCAAGGTTATTCCAAGTGTTCATGGTGTTGTGTGAACCATTTGAGGTGTCACACTTGGGGCACTAGGCACTCAAGCTTCATGAAGACAAGTTACATCAAAAAAAAGGTATGTATACGCAAAATCCAACAGGAACATGATATACGCAAAACTATGATAACTTAGTTTATATAACACTCGACTTATAGCCACTACGAAAGACTTACCACCGTTTCATCTCGTAAACCTTGTGGTAGAAAGATGTCTTCCCGTAGACCTATCAGGTGCGATCATACCAGCACTAATGCATCGGATCCCATCAGAACTCCCCAGTTAGGTGTGCTTGGGGGAGGTTAGTACTAGTATGGGCAAACTTAACACTCGTACAATACCTACTTCTACTCACTACCATAAACGCATCTCAAAAATGTTTACAGAAACATTGAGAATAGTTCAGCAAAATGAGAAATTTATATATGAGTATATAAATTGTAAGAATGCAACTAGAAGTGACCATCGTTACTCATGAGATCGTTTCTCATCATGCAACAGAATCATGTCTTCATAGGGAGGTAACCAGCCAACCGGCGAGACACCAATTCTGCAGATAGACTCCGCTACTTTTCAGGATGCGGTCACAGCCGTTGTGACAGCTGTGATGGCACAACTAAATGCTAACAACGCCAGCGGAAGCGGAAACGGTGCCGGAAATCTAACTATAGTAACAACCAAGGGCACCAGCGAGCGTCTGCCGACAAGGACACCCCAGATCACAAACCTAAGAACAAGAAGCGTAAATTCTGGAACAAGAAAGGGAAAAATTCGACTCAAGGTTCTACCAAGAGGAAACAGCCCGTGGCTGTCTCTGCAGTCACAACATCTGCCGCAACATCCGCCACGACATCTACCACTCTAACACCTGTCAGGGGATATGCTGGAACACTCCCGAAGTGTGACAAGTGTAACTTTCATCACAAAGGATTCTTCCGAGTGTTGCTTTGCAAGAATTGCAACAAGAAGGGGCACATTGTCCGCTTCTGTAGGACTCTGACCCGACACATCACTTTGACCACCAATGTTAGTGTGAGTCCATTATGCCATCTATGCGGTGAAACAATACATTTCAAGAGAGACTGTCCAACAGAGAGGAATGACGGTGGAGCAGGAGGAGTTTAACAAGACCGAGAAAAGCAACAAGGAACTCTACTAGGACTTGTGGTACGTTTTCTAAATAATAACGTTTAAAGCTTAAACTTTTAATAAAAAGCTAGTACCAAATAAAAAGTAATTTTAAATTACTCTCTCGTCCGAACAAATCACAACATTCATATAAGAACTAAAGATCCTTGTGGGTTGACTATGATGGCTTAGTATGTACATCAGGTTCATTTATGATTAAGATTTTGCAGGCTTAGAGTGAGTGATTCCGCCTCATATCCTGTTCCTTGTCTGGTTGTGGACCTGGGGCAGAGTCGCACATCCGACCGACTTATCAATCTTAATTATATACGACTTGTATACCCAAGGCGATGATGGATGAAACAGGTATGAGTCTTACCATGAACTTCAGGACGAAGCTGCCTAAGACTACAAGTGGGCATTCTACCATTCGGATGAACATGGACAACTAAACTAAACTCATACACTCCCTACCGATTACAACAGCAGACATTATAGTGAAGATCTATTGGAACTCCAAGCGAGGATCAGAATTCACTTGAAAACGAGAAGATCACATGGAACCTAAGTACCCACCACTTTCCTTATCCATAAGTAACCACTCAGAGTTAGAATTTCGGTACGAAATTCCCTCTAACGGGGGGATGATGTCACAACTCGAAATTTTAAACCTAGCAAAACCTAAACCCTAACCTAGCACAAGTGAATCTACATTGCACTCCTTGTGGCTGTGTGTACTCTATGGCCTTGAGGGCTTGTTTACAAGCTAACAACTAAGCATGGATTGAAACCTAAGTTAGTTTAGGTTAGTAAAATTCAAGTTTTAGCAAAAGATTAAAGTTTAAAACATAAATAAACACCCTATATTGGTGAATTCGGTCATGGAAAGCCATTAAAGGGTGAAATCGGTTTTTGGAATCTTTTCCCTCTGGTGTTTCGGCCATAACATTCATCAAATAAGGAATTCGGTCTTGGCATGACCGAATTCTCCCCAAAATGGCCCATTAAGGACCGAACACACACATACTTTAGCCCATTAAGACGGATTTCTCATTCCTATATATATACTCAGCCGAACACACGATTCATTTCTCACAATTCACACCAAATTTCTTGTCAATTTTGCTCTCAAAACTCATCAGAAAGCCTTCATATCTTCATAAAACTTTGCCCAGATCTTCTTAGTTTCACCAAGAACACCAAGAACACCAAGAACATTCATCAAGATCTTCAAATCTTCAAGCCTTAACCGAAAACACTAGCCTCCACCGAAAACACACCCTTTCTCACCGAAAACGCATAGAATCCATTCTAATTAATTTCTAAGGCTATTGTAAGTATTTGTCAAACACTTAAGTGTTTTCTAACCCTTTAATTAGTTATTCATATATTTAAATTAATATCTTATTAATTTAAATACGATATCATCTGTAAATATTATTAGGATACGACTGCTGTCACGTATTCTAACACGAGGATCATTCGCAATCACTTCGAGTCCGACCAAGCACACGCACTAGAGGTGAGTTCATACCCCTACGTTTTCACTATTTTTCAATATTTTTAAGGGGGAATACAAGTAAGATACAAAGAAATTTTGTGTTAACATTCAAAAGCTTTCAAACAGTTTTAAGGCTATCAACCTATTTCAACAACACTTGAATCATTTTTAAAGTATTTCAAACTACTACAAGTGTTTTATACTTTATTTCCAAAATACATGTTTATACACAAAAGATTTTTATATATATATTAATATAAATCTTTTTAGATAAAACTTGAACTCTTTTGTAACATGTCGAGCAAAAGAGTACCTTTCTCAATCATTTTATTGTTTTATTCAAACTGTTAAACTCTAAGATTTTCATTGCATACAGAACACACATGTAAACTATAATAGGTATAGTTTATGGAACACATACATCATCAATTCACGAAACATAGATACAACACAAACGAACATGTAAACTATAATAGGTATACTTTATGGAACACATACATCATCAATTTACGAAACATAGATACTACCCAAACTAACATATAAACTATTTTGGTATGGTTTATGGAACCTAAGAAACTATCTTACTAAGTACAAATTTTTATTATGGAAACATACATATAAACTATTTTGTTTATAACTTATGGATCATATAAACAGTTATTTAATACAAAGAATTTTCAATTATTCTACATGTAATCGTCAGTATAGCATTTTGTGAGATAGCGCCTTCGTGTACTTATTTATGTACTAACAAACGTCCTGAGATTATAACCATAGTCTCTTGGAGGGAGAGCGTAAGTTTGTGTATAGATCTATACGGGATTGACAACCCTGCACCCCAACTATTAGCTACAGTTAGGCCGGCAGGCCGGGGTGGCAAATGTCATTTCGATTCCGACGCCTGAAGAACGTCGTTCAGGTCATCAATGGTCATCAAGTATGGTTATAATAACTCACAAATTTGGTACTAAACAATACGATTAATGTATGAATGGTAAACAACTTCACTTAGTTTTATTATTAATAAAGCTACAACAATGTATTTTTACAAAACGGCTGGTGTATCCAGGAAAGTACAAACTACAAAGTCTTTATCCATATACAAATACAATATACTATTTTCTAGTACAAAACATACTTTTCCGAAAGAAAGTTTAACTAGGTGCATATACACAAAAAGGATTGCATACAAACACAACTGGAATACATTACTTTTCTAAGTACAAGACAATAGAACTTACATTTCATTACATCAAAAAATATAGGATTTTCTGGAAGGACACACCCACGTCTCAAAAAGGACCATTACAGTTAACCCCGCAAGTACCTGGTGAACACATTAGGGTTATATACAATGAGATCCGACAGACAATGGAATGTGTGGATTCCGTCTCATTTCCTGTTCCTTGTTTAGTTGTGGGCTTAGGGCAGAACCACACAGTCGATTGTCCATTCGATATGATTTGTATATAACTTGTATCCACAAAGTACTCGTAGAAGGAACTAGAATGGGTCACATTTCATTACATCAGAAAATATAGGATTTTCTGGAGGAACATACTAAGGTTTTCAAAGAACAAAGAACATACTAAGGATTTCAAGAACAAAGAACATACTGAGGATTTCAAGAACAAAGAACATACTAAGGTTTTCCAAGAAGAAAGAACATACAAAGGATTTCAAAGAACAAAGAACATACTAAGATTTTCAAGGAACAAAGAACATACTTTCTAAATACAAATTCTTATGAACTCACCAACTTTAAAGTTGACACTCTTTCAAAACCACTTGTATTCTCAGGACACTAGTAGACAGGTACACGTACAGGTTCAAGAAGACGGAGCATAGTAGCTTCAAGTCTTTATTTTGTTATTTACTTTTGGAGTCAATCATGTGTGATTCGAATACAATGTAAATACTACTTTATTTATACAATGGTTGTTGTTGCTTTGATTATTATTATTCAATTGTTGTGATACTTTACATGACGTCCTCCTCCCTCAAACGTTTCCGCCGTTCCGGTTTGGGGGTGTGACTGACTTTATCAAGCTATGGCCATCCTCCATGCCCTAAACTTCTTATCAAGCTTGGTTTTAGCATTTTATTCTCTTGAGGCTTTGCATGCATGTAAATTTGGCAACTTTACGTGGTAACTACACCCTACAAGGCTAGATCTACACTTTGGAGCCTTGGTTTTTGTCTTAAAAGCATCTGAATGAGAAAAGGGTTGAAGGAACTCGACGAGTTGCTTAGCCAACTCGACGAGTTGGTTAGGGTTTTCCTGCTCTTCTGGACACTGCATGGACTCGACGAGTTGTTTGGCAACTCGGCGATTTGACTCGAGTTTCACGATTTTTCTGAGTTCTAAAGGAACTCAACGAGTTGCTAGATGCACTCGACGAGTTGGGTCAACATGGACTGTTGACCTTGACTGTTGACTTTGACTTTGTCCAAGGGTTGACCAAGTTTGACTTCTGAGGGTACTTTGGTAATTTGGGATTTTGATAGAATTAGTCATATGGTGGTTACAGGCGGTTGAGTTCGTAGCTGTGATTCGGGAGTTGGATATTGTCGCTACAACACTACTGTAAGGTGAGTTCTCCTCAATATACTCAAGGGTCTAAGGCACCAAGGCTGGCCCTTTGGATTCTTATCCTGATTATCTTATGGTTGTATGATGTTAGGATCTGTTAGATCGGTATCCTGGTAGATAAGACGATGCTATGCGTAGTGATCTGCTAGTTCTGCTTGACTGTCTGTAGACTGTTATGTGCTTACCTGATATATGTACACATGTTTGATTGGTAGTTGAGGGTATCCCATCCTGAGGATGATTGGACCCCTAGTATGTCATCTCGGTAGACTGTTATGTGATTATTTGATGTATGTGCACATGTTTGATTATTAGTCGAGAGTATTCCATCCCGAGGATGATTGGACTCATAGTATGTGGGCATTCCAACCCGATGGTTGTGGGCCGAGAGTATTCCATCCTGAGGATGATTGGACTCATAGTATGTGGGCATTCCAACCCGATGGTTGTGAGCCGAGAGTATTCCCTCCCGAGGATGATTGGACTCATAGGATGTGGTCATTCCAACCCGATGGTTGTGGGCCGAGAGTATTCCATCCCGAGGATGATTGGACTCATAATATGTTGGCATTCCAACCCAATGGTTGATTGGACCCATAGTATGTTGGTATTCCAACCCGATGGTTGAGGGCTTGGGGTATTCCAACCCGATGGTTTATTGGACCCGTAGTATGTTGTTTGTTATTATATGTGTATTGTTGTGTATGGGTATTTTGGGGTAACTCACTAAACCTTCGAGCTTACATTTATGGATTATTGTTTCATGTACTTCAGAGGACCGCGGGAAGGCGAAGGCGTGACGTACACATCCTCACATGTTATCATTTTGATTTGTGGGAAAACTCTAATATTTGTTATTTTGAAAACAATTGTAAACAATGATGATCTGGATGTTTTTGCAAACAATTTATGAATCTGGTTTGGTTTTAAAAAGTTTAAATGTTTCATGAATTTTATGGATGTTACAGTCCCCTATCTTGTCTTTAAACATCCGGTTCACCAGTCTTTGATATATTGGACCTGCATTTTTAAGACCAAAAGGCATTGCAGTGTAACAATATATACATGTTGGTGTTATAAATGTTGTATCTTCTTGATCGGATGGTTCCATTTGGATTTGTTGGAATCTTGTTCATGCATCTATGAAGGTTAAGAGTTCGTGGCCAGCGTTGCATCTACACATACTCGCGACTTGTCGTTCTTCTTTTGTACGACAACTACATTAGCTAGCCATCTCGGGAACTTCACTTCCTTGATTATCCCTGTCTTGAGGAGCTTTTCCACTTCTTCTTGGATGATCTGATTCCTTTCGGGTGCAAAATTCCTTCTCTTTTGATGTATCGGTCTGAAAGAAGGATCAATATTAAGTTTGTGAGTGATAATACTCTTGTCTATACATGTCATTTCTTCGTGTTTCCATGCGAACGTCTTGCTTCTGGTTCAAAGGAAGTTTAACAGGTCTTGCTCAATTTTCTCGGGCATTGAGGATCCTATGAGGACTTTGGCTTCAGGATCCTCGCTTCTCATGGACACTTCCTTCACGTTTTGCTCCTTCATTTCTAGACCATGTCGTGCCCCCTGCCTTAATTGTTATCTTTGTTTGGGTTTCGTCGTAAGCTTCATAGAGGTTTTATAACATTCCTTTGACTCTTGTTGATCTCCCATCATCTCGTGGATCCACGGTCTACCTAATATCACATTATAAGAATATAAGGTGTCAATAACACATAAATTTTGTATAGAGTTTACCCCCTCTATGTATATTGGTAGCTTTATCTCCCCGATGGTGTGTTTCGTTTCTCCGCTAAATCCTATGAGGACCGAGGATCTTTTGATTATCTCTGATTCTGGGATGTTCGTCCTCTTCAGTGCGTCCAAGAGTATGATGTTGACCGAGGATTCTCCGTCAACAAGGATCCTTCTGACGAAGTGGTTGGAAATGTACAGTGTTATCACGAGTCCGTCATGGTGAGGATCCTGGATCTCTTCCATGTCCGTCTCGTCAAACGTGATTTCCTTTTCATTGCTAACCGATGTATTCTTCTGTGGTCTATCCACCTTTTCTGTTTTAGAGACCTTTGTGTGTCTTTTAGCCTGAGAATAAGAAGTACCATAAATGTTTTAGAGACCTTTGGGGGTGGAGATCCTGGTTTCTCCGGGATCTTGTGACCATCCTGGTTGTTCTCCTTGGACTTTTCTTTCTTTCTTCCGAGGATCTTTTTAAGATGCCCTTTGCTAAGAAGGTAGCTGATATCCTTTCTTAGGGCTATGCAATCCTCCGTTATGTTACCGAAATCTTCGTGGTAAGCACACCATTTGGACTTGTCTTTCCAACTGGTGGACTTGTTATCCTTCTTTGACTACCTTGCTTTGTCTCCAAGATCCTGTATAGCATAGATTAAACCTGAAAAATCCACAGAAAAACAATAGCTAGTGATCTTAGGAGGTTCCTCTTTCTCTCCTTCATCTTCGAGGGCATTAACCCTGTGATGATCTGGTTTGGAATAGGCCTTCGATTTGTAGGATCTTGGAGCCGAGGATTTGGCCTTCCTATTGGGGTTCTCGTATTGACTTGAAGGGTTTCTCCTCTTATGGACTTCTTTATCCTCTTCAAGCCTTATGAACCTCAATGCTCAGCACCTAACTTCGTCCAATCTCTTGCATGGAGTCATCACGAGATCTTCATAGAAGGGTGAATCCTTCTTTAGACCCATCTTGAAGGCCTCCACAGCAGTCGTCATGTCAATGTTGAGGATGCTCAGAGCTTCCCTGTCAAACCTGTTAACAAAAACCCTAATTCGTTCCTTAGGATCTTGAACCACCCGATAGAGATCACTAGTGATCTTCTCGAAGGTTCTGCTACAAGAAAATTGGTTATTGAAAATATTGACTAAATGTGCAAATGAAGTAATAGAATAGGGAGGAACGTTTAGCAGCCATTTAGGAGCTGATCCCATGAGGGTTGAACCAAAGCCTTTACATATGCAATCTTCCTTCAAGTGCACTGGGATGGGAATGATCTCCATCCTTTCTCGGTATTGTGCTACGTGCTCTTCAGGATCTGTAGTTCCATCATAAGGCTTCATGCTAGGAGTCTGGAAGCGCTTAGGAACTTCAATATCGGCTATCACAGGAGAAAATCTCGAGATCATGTGACTTTTTGGAGATGCTTCTGGTATGGTTTGAAGTACCCCGGGTACGCTTGAGATCATCTGTCTCAACTGCTGAAGTTCCCTAGCCATGTTTGGACTTATTACTTCATCAATATTCATAAAGTTAGTATTAGTAGTATTGTTGTTTAGGAAGTTACTAGAATCAAGGTTTCTAGGAGTATTGAAAGGCTCATCGAGTCATTGATCATAGATGCTCAATTGTTCATAGTCGTCCCCCAGGGTGATGCAGTAGTAGTAGGAGTTGTGTTCCCCTATTGATTTCCTAAGGATCCTGCATTGTCGAAGTTCAGGATCGTTGGTTGTACAACTGTGGGCATCGTTTCCTGGGATCTCTGAAATTCTGCTTTCGTCCTCTCCACTTCTCTTAGTAGTGTTCTATTGTCGTCTTGCTGCTGAGTCATCTGTTGCGTCATTTTCCTCATCATAGCGAAAAGTTCAGCAGTAGTGACCGAAGCAGTCGGATCCTGGAGTCCTGAAGATCCCAAACTTCCTTGGTTAGTGACCGGATGGGTGTTTCTCTTGGAAGTATCAGGCGCTTTCCTTTGACTAGGGGTCTACTCGGAGGAGGTGGTAGGTTTTTGGTTTGAATGGAAGGAGTGGAGGATGAAGAAAGGATCGGTTGTGTAGACATGATCTTTCAAGGATTTTGAACACCACGGCCCCACGGTGGGCGCCAAATTGTTTTGGTCAAAAATTACACAAGTATAAATCAACCAAATTGAATGAGAGGATGTGATGTTCGAATTGTGCAATAGGGAAAGGTAAAGAAAATGACACGATTGTTTACAAGGAAAGCCCTTGATCCTTGCTAGGATCTTCGGCACAAAACCTTGGGAGGTGATAATGATCATCTATCTTGATAATTTTATTAATATAAAATGATGATTACAGAGAGTATTTCAGTAAGAACACGTGAAAAAGTTCGTAGAGTAAGCTAAGAGTAAGTAAAGTGTGTCGTGTGCGAGATATATGTGTCAATTTATAGTCTAAACTAGCTAACAAGATGTCCGATATTCCCGGGATCCTCTATGACCAGATTTCTGAACGTTGTTTGACTTGGTATTCCGGGTCTTTAGCATAGTCGAGACGACTCTCTGTTGAGAATAAGTCTTCTCTTGACTATTTCTGCACATGTGTTAATTAAGAACGAAATATAACCGTTATAAATGTTAGTAAACAATAATAACGGTAATAATCGGGATCCTGAGATAGTTGAGTATCCTGAATATCTGATGAGGTATGAGGATCCTGAATGCTTTGAGGATCCTGACCCTAACAAGTACTAAAAGGTTAACTATATAATTTTATTTCGCGCAACGACGCGGATATTCGCCTGGTTCTAATAAAAAAAAATAGGTTGATTCTTTTTTTACCACGTGTCACCCTATTAAGCCTCCTAATTAATGTCATGTCACATGTCAACCTATTGATTCTCCATTTCAAGTTTCAAATTTTAAATTTCCCACTTTAATTACATTTATTTAAATAACATTAGAATTAAATTTAAAATAAAATTAATATTGATTATAAAGTCACGTATTTATTTAAATCAACGATTATAATTTTATATAACTAACAAATATTTCTTAATTAATAATTTTTTTAAAATAATTGATTAATAATTTTGAGTTTTCTATTCATCCGTAATAAATGAAAATAATTTTGCCAATTTTCATTCTTTTTTACATTATGTCACATGTTATTTTGTGGTAAAATTAAATTAAATTATATTCATGTGTCATTTTGTGGTTTTTTCTATTTAATTAAATTTCATATAATACATAAATGTAATAAATGTAATAATAAATATATATCTAATTAATGCAATTTTCCTTATAATTTTTAAATTTCTAAATTGAATCCAATTATTTTAGTTGTTTATTTATTTAAATTATTAGTTTAAATTTAATAGATTAATAAACACTTTTAATGTATTTACATACAATTGAATCCAATTCATTAAAGCAACTTCCCTTTATGTTTATTTATTTTTTATTTTTGAATAAACTCATATAATATATGCTAAGTAGTTATCGCGGTCAAAAATATAATAGCGGTCGTCGATCGCTATTTGAAATCACGGTTCTCGCGGTAGTATAGCGGTGATATAGCGTTTTTTATATTATTTAGAATTTATATATATATATATATATATATATATATATATATATATATATATATATATATATATATATATATATATGATTACTAATCAGTAAATCATACTTCAAAGTTCAACCTAATCCAGTTAATTAGTTAATGAGTAAATCATAATTCAGATATCAGTTAATCATAATTCACATATTATATTTGTATTAATCCCTATTCTAATCAACTATAATAAATGAAGATTTATTTTGCTATGTGTCAATCTTTCATGAGTTTTGACACTTGTCATTTTATTATATTTTTGAAATAAATAATATCAAAATGTCAATTTCTAGGTTTTTTCAAATTTTAAATTAAAAAGCCACATAATACTTCTATATTTGTATATGTAAAGTATATGTAAACTATTAAATGTAATAAATGTCATACTAATTGTAATTAATAGGTTTCTTCATTACTTATTTTTAAAATTTTATTTAAAAAAATATTTAATGTTTACATTTTAATATTTAATCTTTTGTTTAATCAGCCTGTGTAATACACGGGTTTTACACTTATTAAATAAATAGTTTTAATCTTTTTTTGTCAAATGTCACTCTAATACAATTTCTCATTAATATTATGTTATGTGTCATGTAGATATATTAGGTAACTCATTTCAAAGTTTAAATTTATATTTTCTAATTATATTTTAAATTTGAAGTTATAATAACTTTAAATTTTTGATATATCTCTTAATTAATAACTTATTTAAAATGATTTATTTAAAATAGTTTATTAATAATTATAAATTTTTATTATGAAAGTTTAACTAATTTTATAACTGTTGTTTTCATATGTTATAAACTAGTTATATTATATACAAGAGTTTATACAATTATACAAATGTCATCGCTCATCTCGTATTATTTAATTTATTTACATACAAAAAAAAATAGAAGTAAAGAATATTAAATTTGTAAAAATCTTTGTAATTGGCATTTTAAAAGAAAAAGTTAATGCTGTTAACTTTTATTTTTATGTGCATAGTTTCAGTAGTTGTGTACCACTATTTACCAAAACAGAACAAAATTTGTAGACTTTCTTTTTAATCTATAGAACTGGCTGGCAAAGTTCCGTCGCCGGTGGAGCATCCCACACGGCGGAACGCCGCTTCATATACTCAAAATCCGCCACACACTCATTAAACGATAACGCCGTCACCCTTTTCCTCTCCACCGCCAACTTCTTCCCAGCGACTCCATCGAATAATTCCTCCCACCCATCTTCCCATCCGCCATGGCCGTCACATAACTGCAGCGTTCCCTTTCCAGTCTCCGTCCAGCTCCACTGCCGATCCAACCCGTTAACAACCGCAGCCGACCACCGACCGGAAAACCTAGTACTACACGGCCGGCACTTTACCCCACTCAACGGCCCTGTACTCGACAACGTCGCTACCGGAACTCCAAATCTTCCCGGCGGAAAGTCGTACGTCCGGTCGGAGACAACGCAAAACGGCATCCGTTTGGTGAGATAAGAGACGTTTCGTAGTCTGAGTTGAGCTTGAAACGCTGATTCCGAGTTGAGTTCAGTTAACCCGGCTGAGTCTAGATCTGGGATCATGGAGAGGCGGGAGAGGGCAGTGACGGAGGTGTTGAAATCGCCGACGCCGAAACGGTCGTTGAGGCCGCCGTAGGAGGATCCGGAAGGGACGACGTATTGACCCGGGATGAAAAGGTTGGGTCGGAGTCGGGTCGACCAGTACCCATCTACTCGGGTTCGGACTATCCAGTTGTAGGTGAAATTGTTTTGTTGTTGATAGGATTTAATCATGGTTAAGCAACCTTCCACTAGATTGAAGTACTGCAACAAACCCTGCATAGGAAACATGTTGGTGGCAGCGTTAAATTACAAATTTACCCTCTAGAAAAAGTTGAGCAATACAAAAAAGTCGGTTAAAAAACTTGCATATATACTTTTGAATAAAAAGAAAAAAAAAATCCAAATTTATAATAACGTTGGTAAAATATAAAATTAAAAATTCACTTGGAAAGTTTAAATACATTTCCATAAATACAATAAATAAAAGAGAAAGTTGGTATTTTGAATTGACAATTCTACCCTTGATATGAAAGTACATGGTTACATTGCATTTTAGAGTGCTAATTTTTTCAATATAATTGCATTATCGTGTCAAATATGTTAGCCGACTTTTTTAGAACTTTAAATTTCGCGTTTGATTTAATGGTCAGCAAACGTGCATGTTTGCCAATTAATTTCAAACGAAATGATAGGAAATAAAAAGAAGGAAATAAATCAAGAAGATTAAAGTAAAATTTCTTCAACCTATAGCATTATCGGGTCAAATATAAACAAAATGTATGATAATAAATAAAAGAATCGGAAATAAAGTAAATTTTGTTATTGTGGATTCAGTCCCATTACATCGAGAAGATTACAGTACTGTAATTATAACATAATAGATAAAAGTCAAATATTGAGTAATGAAATTTCTTTTAATAACAATTTTCTTTGAATGGTTTTTTAAATAATAAAAGCAAATAAATTCCTGGAACGGGTATATATATATATATATATATATATATATATATATATATATATATATATATATATATATATATATATTAGAATATTATTTTGACATATTTACTTTAATTTGTTCATGTAAGGAGAGGGAGTACTGGCACCACCGCACACCACGGTTAAATGAGGTGTCACTACAGTGATGTGGCGAATAATATATTGTCTATGTTTTATATTATTGTACAATACAACATTTATTGTTGTATATTTTAAAGAGATAAAGAAATACTATTTTCTATAAGTAAAAATGAATGGAAGATAAAAATAAATGTAAAATGGCTTGACCATAAAGTTAAAATAATAATAATAAATGAGAACTAATAATGAAAAGACACACCCACAATTCGCATAAAATGACTATTAGAGACGATACATTAATAGAAATTGATTTAACACATTCATAAAACAAGATATTTTTTCATTGGTAATTGGAATCAAAATTTAAATAACTTATTAGATTTTCCTAATTCCTTTTGAGAGTGATCTCCACTTTCTATGTATCCCAAAAGAATAAAAGTATATTAAAAATTAAAGTCTTCAAATGAAATCTATAGGCCTACTTCATAATAGTATTTGATTCCCATTTAGAAAAAAAAAAGGATAAATTCCTCCATATTTAGTGAATTACATCAAACGATCGATATACAATATAATCATTAAGAGGAAATTATTTAGTTCTTTAAGAGTTAAATAAGTTAAAGAAAACTATGGATGTAATACAAAAGTTGGACCACCTCAAATTATAGCGAAAAACATTAGAAAGCACCCATTAGGAATTGATGCTTATATTTTGCATGTATATTGTTATAAAGAGTACAAAAGTATATAAACACAGTTATTATAAATAGTAACAAAACATATTATTTATATATCTTTGATAGTATAGTGTGTCGTATATTTTATCTTTTCTAAATATAGAATATATGTGTACACATGTGTGTATTTAATTATTTAGGTATGCATATCCATGCATGCAACAAAATCTACTTTGTTATTTTAATGATATAGTTTATATATATTTATATTTCAAATATCAATAATTTATATAATCCATACTAACATATTTCAGTCCAACCAATTGAGGGTTTAAATCATGTTTCGAACACAACTAGATTAGTTATTTCAGTTTTTCACTTCTACTATTTGTGTACTTGTTGCTACTTCATGCTTAATGAAAACTTTAGCATCATAATAAGAGAAACATATAGTTTTATATAAAACTTAGTGGTTTATATTAAATTATTGTAATAAAATAATTAATTGTACATGTATATAATTATTGAATTTTATGATAAATAAGGAGACAGCGTAGCATATATACATATCCCCACAAAGTCATTTCCCTTCAGAATTTATAAACCTCACCAACTGATTGCAACAACTAACCTAGATTTGAATGCGACACTCTTCCCATATTAATTCTTGCATTCTATTGAGATCTATACATGCTATATCCAATAAAATTATATATATAATATTGATAATAATTGATCACTAAACAATTTATTTAGCTAAAGTCTTAAAAATAAAGTACAACCCTTCTTTTGTGCATACAAAAATTGACCATAAAGTAATTAAACCATCCAATTGTCGTAATAAGTTGAGTTGTAAACAATAGCTTTAAATGTTATATGTTTTTTGAAAAGATAATAATCAGAATTGTGAAAAAAAAAGTTTATAAAAATTACGAAATAGAAGAAAAATGAACAGAAGCTGTTAAATATGCATGGCGAATGTAATAAGGTTAAATCCATTTATGGGTTAAGAATCAAAACCTAAAACGATTCTTTATGTGTTAAAATTTTGCACGAATACGAAAATTTGCAAAAATGGATCAAGTTGATTCCATTAAAAGCAGCAAAAGGAAGCAAGAATCAAAATTGTAAAATTAATTACCTGAATGCCATTCGGCGAGTTACTGGCGGTTAACACTCTCACCGCCGATTCATTTTCCGGTATATCCACCGGCTTGAATATCCTGATCGAAGCAATTTTTGGCGCCGTTTTTAGAAGAGAGAATTTATACGAATTGGAGTCCAAAGGACTGTTCAGAAACAGATCAGCGTTGGGATACTCTTCCAGAATCTTCTCAACAATCGAAGGTCCGGTAAGTTCAAACCGTCGTGCTCCGCCTACCAAACAAACCGCCATCCTTGACTGGTTCAATTCCGTCGTCGGAAATGGCGTGCCGGAATTAGGTGAACGATTTTGATTAACGGAGAATGACTTGAGGTTTTTTAAATAGTGCAAAGGATTGTATCCGGTGAACATTCCGCTGTTTCCGACGACTCTGGTGGTGGTAATGGAGAGAAACAGCAGGAGAGAGATTGGAACGATAAGTAATAGCAGAAACCGCCATTTGAGATCAAAGAAACGTTTTGTTATCTGTGATAACAGCTTCTCTATATTTTTCATGATCAGAGGATCAATGAATCAAATGATCTTTTTGCTGTCAAAAAAAAAATATGAATCAAATGAATTGCGGTTGAAGATCGAGTTAAAGAGAAAAAGCTGTTACAGAATTTTGAAAACAGAGAATCACAGATAGAATGATGAAGTAGAACACAATGTTATCGTGTGGGGCTGTGTAGGTTGGGAAGGAGAAGAGTTATGCAAATTCAATTTATTTCTTCATATATATATATATATATATATATATATATATATATATATATATATATATATATATATATATATATATATATATATATATACACTAGGTTATAACCCGTGAAACCACTGGTAAAAAAGAAAAAATAAGATTGATAATTAAAAATGGTAAAAAAAAAAAAGATTTATAAAATTTTATTAAATTAAGAAGATATATGTTTTGTTAGGACTTTTATATTGATTACATCTAATTCTATAACACAATTACAGACCTCATTCTAGACAAAATCAATATAACTTCTCTTAAAAGCGTATATTAAATCACAAAGAGAAGTTATATTGATTTTATCTAGAATGAGGTCTGTAATTGTGTTATAGAATCAGATGTAATCAATATAAAAGTCTTAACAAAACATATATCTTCTTAATTTAATAAAATTTTATAAATCTTTTTTTGTTACCATTTTTAATTATCAATCTTATTTTTTCTTTCTTACCCGTGGTTTCCACGGGTTATAACCTAGATAAATCTTAAAAGCGTATATTAAATCACAAAGATTGATCACCTTTAACATCATTACTTATACAATGCAAAATCAATATAATTTCTCTTAAGAGGAGCCTCATATATTCATTAAGACATGTCAATGTGAAAGAACAATATAATATGTTCATGTAACTCATTAAATAGCTTCAAAAAACTTTACCAAATCATATGAATTCAAGAGGGTACATGTATCCTGACCTTTAATCGTTTTGCATTTTATTCCATATTTTTTTATGAAAAAAAAACGTAAAACCAACAAACTAAAATAACTGGTTTTGAACCGAATAAGTGATTCACGTCAATTCAATTATTTGAGTTATATTATTCATTTTTTTTGGAAAAATATATAAAACCAAAAGACCGAACAAATGAAAATATTTGGCAATTCTTTTTTATAAACAATTTTAGGAAATAATAAATATATGGCAGTATAACAAATACATACCATAATTCCAAAAAAAAATGTCTTTCACTAAAAAAATACCCACTATATCTCAGGAGAGTGTAAGACCAAAAAACATATCATATCCAATCTACTTTTCTTATTTTCTAGTTAGCAAATAAATCACTAATGCATAAAATACAACTCCACTTTGAGGCATCATAATCAATCTTCTCTTCATCAAAGTAAAAAGACAATTACATCCCCCTAAACCTTCATTGCTCCTATTTTTCATATCATTCGAATTCTAAAAAAGAGAGCGAAATACTCTTCTATCTTTTTACTGCACCAGATCTTTAAGACATCAAACCAATTCCTTTTCCCCCTCCCTACATAAGTCTTGAAATATTAAACAGGTCTGAATAAACCAGTCACATTTGACATTATCCAAAAAAGACCATATTGCCCTTTTTCCATATTATCACACCAAAACTTCAAAACATCAAACTAATTCCTCCTCTCCACTGCATGTCAAAATTACGAAAGTGCTTACACTCTTTTGTAACCCTATCACAGTTGACAATAAACAAAAAAATTCCATATTGCCCTTTAATCATGTTTTCGCACCAACTCAATCCACCTCTGTTTTTTTTATTCCAAAGAAACTAATCCACACTAACTTGCAGTCAATATCAAAATTGACACAAATAGGATTAGATTTTTTTTACACAAATAGGATTAGATTTTTATTGCACCAATCCTTGAGAAGATTAAACTAATCATTTCTATTTATGTGGCAACCATATTCACAATTCTTTCAGGTAATGAGAACAAACCTGCTAAAATCAACATATCCTAAAAAAAGAAAGGAAACCATAAAAATAGAGGAAGACCTTGATAACAACATCCACTATCTTTCCTTCAACACAACGTGATCAAGATCCTCAAGGAGCTATTCTGAAATTTCAATATCATCATTATACTACATCTAGTTGCTCAAAAGACAAATTATATGCCAAAAAAATGTTTATCTTCTATCTGAAATTACAAAAGTAAACCATGATAAGAGAAATATAGTGAGCAACTTAACAATAAGTCAAATGAAAAGAAAATCAAAGTTGTCAGTAGCTTATAACCAATAACAAAAACTTGAATGGATTCATTAGAGTAGCAAAGCATTAATAGAACAGTCAAATACGAGGCATACAATGATACAGGGGAAAAGATATAAGCATATGAAACTCAAATATTGTACTGCTTTGGTTGTAAACAATTAAAAGAAACGTTGTAAATATAGACTCATACACACGCACATATAAACATATATGAATTCGTAAAGAGGAGGAGGTTAAGGCTACCAGATAGAAATACCTAAATTTTAGGAGGCTGTGGGAATTGAAGTTCACTCCTTGAAGCCCAAGAAATCACACCACTTGACTATGTTCTCTATTTTGGACCAAAATCGAGTACATACTGTTTATGAATAATGGATCAACTCATCACTATTTAGCCAAGACTTCAAAAAAATGCTTTTTGTCATATTCGTTTCCCGCCCAAATCTTTATCTAAATGTCCAATTCTGATCCTACCTGAACCCTTGTTTATTGATTTATTTCTCGATTGGATTTTTTACCCGCTATCCAAGCCAATTGAGTAATGGCATATGCAAGAGATAACACCCAAGTCCCTACAACAGAGTAAAATAAATCAATCTTTTTTAGAAAACACGAACATACACTATTAGAAAAAAGAATACCAGCAACAAAATCGTTGAAAGATAGTCATCAACAACAATATATGTAGAAAAAATGTTAGTCATTGAGGCATTTTGTCAAACAGTTGGTGTTCATGGAAACTAAAAAACCCAAAAAACGAAATCCAAAAATTATGTTCAACAACCTAATTCGACAATGCTGAGATGGGTTTTGGAGATGAAGCTAACCTGATATCAATGCTTTCATTATTCATTATTCACGTTTTTTTGGCTTCGGCTCTTCAAAATATCATGGATTCATGATTTTGGAGGCTAGATTTTTGGTAGCAAAGAACACAATAACAAACCGTATAAAAGGAAAAATTAGGAAAGTTTTCAGCGATTCCTGAACGACATCTAGAATTTGAGCGGTTAAAAAAATGTTAGCCTAAGAAGGACCTTTCCATATGCTTAGGAATTTCTCTTGACTGGAGTGTGGAACCCCTGTGTCTCCTCTGTATGCGTTCCTAAAGTAATTCTCCATTGAGGTATGTGGTGGTTTCTAATCGTAAACCAGAGAGAGAGAGAGACATATTGTGTGTGTAAGTCTTTGGTCGTCATAAATGGTATTCTTTCGTTGAGATGCTACCGCTTTCTTGAGCAGAGAATCATGTAGCATTGGTGGTTTTGACCAGAGAGAGAGAGAGGGAGCCAGCGACTGATGAGCGGCTATATTAGGGTTTCAAATTGATGAGCTTCTGTCTCTCGATGATAACGAATGAATAAGAGGGCACAGAGGGTAGTTTCGAAAAATCACTTAAGTATTTTAGGCGGGATAAATCGATGGGGGTGGCTAATACAATGACACGTGGCAAAATTGCTTTTATTTATTAGAATAGGGGATATATATATATATAGATATATATATATATATATATATATATATATATATATATATATATATATATATATATATATATATATATATATATATATATATATATATAGAGAGAGAGAGAGAGGAAGGATCATTTGAGAACTCAAAGTTTCCCGAGAACCCGAGAACTAAAAGTGGAGCGTTAGATTAAAAAATTAAATGGCTGAGATGCTTGGTGGCATATTTGTAAATAGATAGAAAAGTAGAGACGGAGGGGTATCTTAATAAACTTAGCAAGGGGTATTTTAGGACTCAAATTTATAATTACAATTTCTTTAATAAAATTACTGACAAATTAGATTTTTTAAAAACTCTCTTTATTCCCTCTTTCTCTCTCACAGTCGATACTGGAATTCAGAAAACCATGGACGCTCTCTCTCACTTCCTCCCTCACCACCGTTTCCTAGATCCAGGTGGTGGCGCCACCGATCGAGAAAAAATCAACGCAGGAAAGAAGGTAATCGCCGTCTTCTTCACTTTATTAGTTGTCTCAAGTCTATCATTTTCTTCCAGCATCATTCCAACCGGAGAAGAAATCAACGTCTACTTCATTGTCGTCCGATCTCTCGATTTCGTGTCCGACCAATTTGGAATCCACAACGTCCGCTACTCCACAATTCCGTCAAGATCTGGACTTAAATCATCCTCTCACATGTCTCTTTCTCACCGACTCTCTCTCTTTCTCTCCACATTCTCTTGCATCGCCGCTGTATAAAAGCCCTAGAACACAGTTTTTTTGATTTTTTCAGCGTCATCCACCGGAGAATTGGTCGATCACAGTGTTTGTTTGTTGAGTACGACGGCTGAACAAAAAGAAGTTCATTCAATGATAAATCGGTAAGTGACCTTTCAAATCTAGTTGACTTGCTCTCATAAGGAATTCATTTCTGTTGCTTTACACTAGAATCGCATTCTTTATGAATAAAATTTAATGTCCTCGACTAATTTGTATCAAGTTGATTTAAGATTTTTCCCTGTCTTTTTATCATTCTAGATTTGTGACATTTTTTACTTGTAAACTATAAGTTGGACTTGATTTTTGGGGGAAATTGACATGAAGGTTCACAATTTGTTAAACTTATCTTCTTTTTGTACTTTTTCGATGTATCTGGATCTGAAACTATACAGATGTGTTTTGATAGCATTTTCAAAGCTTATATGGTTTGCTTTCACTTTGATATTGTGTAAATTGATTCATTTTTTTCTGATTTTTATGAGCTTAGTGCCTAATTGAAGGACTAGAATCCAAGGATTGGCTGAAGATTTATGATTCGTTAAATGATGTGAGGCGGATGGAGTTGTTTCACTCCACTTTATTGCTCCCGATCTTGTATGTAGAAACCAATACTTTTTTTATTGTATTAAACACCAGAAAACAATTTTGTGGAGTTTACTAATATGTGGTGTTTTTATAAGAATACAGGGAAAAGGTTTTGTTGGTTTTAGTGAAGGCAATGAAGAATCCAAGAAGCGCTTTGTGCAAAACTTCTATCATGGCTACTTCTGATATTTTCAGATCATATGGTGATAAGTTGCTTGAGTCCACAACCTGTGATGTTGTTGACCACATGGTATGACTTAGATGATGGAAATTATAGAAAATTCAATTTTAATATTTCTATTTTACATCTAAATCTCAACAGGTGCAGCATGTGAATGCTTTAGCATCTGAACTAGCAACCACAACAACAAACGAATGTTTCAAGATTAATCAGTGCAAAGATCTGTTGTCAATATTCACACACATAGAGGTAAATAAACATCAAACTCCAAATTATCTTTTAATTTCTATTTTATTAAACTATTTATCATCATTTCTTATATACTCATGTTTTGAATGAAACTATTAATGACATTTGATTCACATTTAATTCATATGTGATTCACATGTAAATCATATGTGATTCACATGTAAATCATATGATTCACATGTGAATCACATGTGATTTACATGTGAATCACATGTAATTCACATATGTAAATGTGATTTACATATGAATCACATGTGATTAACATATGATGTCATATGTAAATGTGATTTATATGTGAATCGTATGTGATTCATATGTGAATCGCATGTGATTTATATATGAATCGCATGTGATTCATATGTTAATCACATGAAAATAACATATGTATTTTTGTGAGTGTTTTTTCATTAATCAGTTTTTTTTTTTTCAATTTTCTTGTAGATTTGGAAGAAATTGTGGTGAATATTGAAGAAGTGAAAAATGATAAATTGAAAAAATAAGGAAATATTGACACAAAGACATGAAAACGCTTTGAAATTTATAGCATTTTTTTATTTTTTATATTTTATTTTGTATCGAATTAAATATCTGTACTATTATGTTTATAGATTAATTAATAAAAATGAGATTTTTTTATGATTTATTTACGAATATTATAGTATTTTTATTGATTTTGAAAAATTTACTTTTAAAAAAATGTAGTTTTTTTATAAAATTACAGTTTTTTTTAATGCAGTTTTTTTAAAAAATTGTAGTTTTTTTTTAAATGCAGTTTTCTTTAAAAAAAAATTTGCAGTTTTTATTTAAAAATGCAGTTTTTAAAAAAAATTACAGTTTTTTTTAAAAAAAATTCAGTTTTCTTCAAAAAAAAAATTGTAGATTTTTGAAAAAAAATGTAGTTTTTTGAAAAAAAAAATGCAGCTTTTTTTAAAAAAAATTGCAGTTTTTTCAAAATACTATTTTTTCAATTTTTTTTTTTAAATTCATGTTTTTTGAAAAAAAATTAAAAAAAACTCAATTTTTTTAAAAAAATATAAAATTATTTTTAAAAAATCCGAAATTTGATTTATTATGTTGATTTTTAGAACTTTTTATTAATATTTCCAATAGCAAAAAAATTAAACATTAAATGAGATCGGTAAGATGACGATCATGCCCTTTATGAGTTAGTTTTGATCTAACACTCCACTTTTAGTTCTTGGGTTGTCGGGAAACTATGAGTTCTCAACCGATCTCAACCCTATATATATATATATATATATATATATATATATATATATATATATATATATATATAAATGTTGCTACCTAAGAACCAATAAGAAATTATGAATAATTAAATTATTTATTAAATAATAAAATGGTATAACAGTAATCTTGACTATATTTAACTATGATAAAAATAATTTCCATATTTAATCCGTTGTATTTATGGTAAGGAAATTACTCCTAAAAACCTAGTTGTGTGGCTGCCGCACAAAGACACACACAAACCTCATAATGAAGTTGATATTCTTCTTCCTCACAAAGACAACGATTCTTCTATGTGTGTGTGTCACTAGCAACAACAAGAGAGTCGAGTTCTTTTTTTGTTTTTTCCTTGAATCGAAGTGCAGAAAAGAATTACCAAGAAAAGGGATATATTTTCTCTTCGTTTCAGGTTTGTCCTCCACTTCCAACGTCTCCCTCTTCCACCTCCAGTACCGCCCTCTTCCACATCCAGTGTTTTGAACTCGAAATTTGATGTTTTCGAAAACCCTAGAGCAACAACTTTAACCATCCCTTCTGCATTGTGATTCTCTATATTTTATTTACCCTATTCTTGTTTGTGAGTTCAATTTCAGAGAGAGAACGACATTGGTGGTGACCCTGCTGCCCACGACTTCGCCACTCTTTTAGTAGGAATAAAATACAACCTATCATTCTTCCCTGAGTTCCGATTAATGGTCCATTTGTGCGACTTAGTATCAATGATGCTTTATTGGTTGGCACCTCTAATATGGTGAGTAGATGTTTATTATTCAAGACCTTTTTTCTATCTTAATGCATCTTCAAGATTAATCTTGGTCAATATTTTAAATTTCTGATTATTCTTGGTTTCCCCTTATGCAATTTCAGTTTTATTTGTCAATTTCTTTTAATGTTAATCTTTCTTTTAGAAGATTTCTACCTGTAACTGTAACACTCCAAAAATTAAAGAAACTTAAAATTTTAAAAATCAACCATTTAACAGCATTGTTTACAAAAGAGTCGTTGTTCAAAAGCATTATTTCAAAACCAAAGTTTTCCCAATACCTAGTGACATAAAACAGGAAGATGTGCACGATCACGCATTCGCATTCCCATGATCTTTTGAAGTACCTGAAACCATAAACTGAAACTGTAAGCCAAATCTTTAGTGAGTTTCCCCCAAAACACACACACACACACACACACACACACATATATATATATATATATATATATATATATATATATATATATATATATATATAACAACATATACTGGGTCCATAGCTTAAAAGACTGGATTACCCCTAAGCCCACAATATGAGTCTAGCACGTCTATCGGGCCCTCAGCTCATATCTAGATTACTCCCGAGCCCACAGCATAAGTCTGGATTGCCCTCGAGGCCTACAGCTTATGTTTGGATTGCTCTGGGTTTGTTGGCTACCGCACAAAGAAGTATAACCTCAACCCAACACAGAACCAGCAAATACAGATAATCATACAGATCTACTAATCAGCTACAAACTAGCATAATACCATCCTAACCATGATAAATAATCTAGTGGGTTGGCATTGGTACCTTCGACCCACAGGTACTGTGAGGAAAACTCACCTCTCAGTCTGCATGCGGTCTGAATAATTCCCTGCTCCGACAACCGGCTCTATCCGACTCTTAAATATCAAATCATTTCTCATTCTGAATAAATAATTATTTTCCCAAAATACCCTTGGTCAAAACTGGTCAAAATCAACAAATCAACAGGGTCAACCCAACCAAGTCAAAACAGCTGAGTCAACTCAGTCGAGTCAACCCAGGCCTCGTACGCGGGGCGTACTTCGGGTGTACGTAGGGCGTATTCGTGGTCCGAGGCATCGGGGCTCATTCTTCGTACGCGCAGTTTACCATTTGATACGCCCAGCGTACACAACAGTTTTCCATCTTAACCTCTTAAGAGCTTAATACTTCAACTTTTCACGTCCAAATGCAGATCCAAGGCCAAAATACCACTGAGACTCATAAAGTTTCCAACTTTATGACTTTTCATTCCCATTAAGTGCTTAATATCAACAAACTTAATTTCTTAACACTTAAAGACCTCCTAAAGCATGCATGGGGAAGAACTAAGCATCAAGATCTCATTTTTATGACTCAATAACCTTCATTGGGGTCTGAAAGGACAACTTATTTGATCAAGAGCATGCCATGCTCAATAATCACAAAGGTTGGGAGCAAAAATGCCTTAAATGAAGGGATAACTAGATCCATGACAAAATACGATCAAGCTAGGAGCTTTTTACCTTCTGGAGGTTGCTAGCAAGTAGAGAATCTCAGATCCAAGCTTCTTCCAAGCTCCAATGTCCTTCTATCAACTTCTTTTTCTTTACGAACACCACCAAAACATACAAATGAGATCAAAGTGCACTCTTCTCACTTAGGGTTAGCTAGAGGGACGATTTTTCAGATGGAGGTTGATGAGGGTGAAGGTCTTGAGGCCATAAGGATGTTTAAATAAGGTTCAAACCCTAAATTTTAGGGTTTGACACCCTCGCACGTATGCCCTGCGTATACGGTGTACGCCCAACGTACTACACTCCTCGCCCGTACGCCTTGCATACGAAGTGTACGCCCAGCATACGAAGTCTCGGCCTAAAATTACCAAAATGCCACTATAGGCCATTTTGCAATCCTTCTCATGCATAGGGACTAGATTACAATATTTCTTCATACATATGTTTAAAATTGATATTACATCATCATCGGGATGTTACAGTTCTCCCCCACTTGAACTAGACTTTGCCATCGAAGTCCGCCGCTGCGAACAATTCCGAGTAATGCTCTCACATCTCCGCCTACGACTCCCAGGTCCACTTGGAGCCTTTCCGATGTTGTCACTGAACCTTTACCAAAGGTATCTCCTTGTTTCTAGTTTTCTAAAACAAAAACGAAAAATGAATAAGTTTATCTAAACGCATTTTTTAAATTTTCTAATGAAAACTGAAAATGAAAATTTTATTTCATTTTTCTAATAATTGAAAACAAAAAACGAAAACTGTTTTTTCCATAAGCAACCTTGGAAAAACAATTTCCATTTTCCATTTTCATTTTTCAAAAAAATGAAATCAATTTTCATTAGAGATTTTAGAAAACAAATTTAGTTACAATTTTATTTATTTTTTGTTTTTTGTTTTAGAAAATTAGAAAAAGTGTTTAGATGTGTATTTTTTTTATCGGTTTCATTTTTAGAAAACGGTGATGGTGGTAAGGTGGAGGTGGGCGGGTGGGAAATGGTGGTGGTGGCAGTGGCGGTGATGGTGGTCGCGATAGGGGTCGTGGCGGTGGTCATGATGCAGAGTTTATTGGACTTTCTTATATGGAAACGTGGGTTGACATCCTTGATTGTTTAGCTGTCAAGGGCGTTTTTCATTGCTATAAGAATCAGAATTGAAATAATGTGGGTTGGCTTTTGAAATACTGAATATAAAAACTATGAATTCTTATCCTTTATTGGCGTTTATTCATTTCTATATCACGGCCTACATTAGTTGGTGTCAGAGCCCGCCCTTCTGATCTTCCCCACCACCATGGCACGCAGAGGACAACATGGAGGGGCGGTGGTGGTGGTGATGATGATGACAACGATGATGGGCTAGTGGTAGTGGTGATGGCGGATCGGTGATTATGGTAGTGTGGCGGGGGTGGGGGCATGGGAGTGGATGGGTGGGTGGATATTGGTTGGGGTGGAATGGCGGCGTGAGAGAATGTGTGTTTATATTCTAGAAAACTCTGGAATTAGAAAAATATTGAAAACAATAATTATCAGTTTTCTAAAATTTTCTAAGTTTTTTAAAATTTTGGAAAACAGAAACATTTCTTTGTGAAAATTTCAAAAAAAATGTTGAACTAAACACGTTTTCAAAATTATCATTTTTCTTAGAATTTTTTTCCAAAAAACAACTCATTTTTCCGTAACTAAACGCACCCTTAGTTTTTTCCACAATTCTCCAAATGAGTTCAAAAGTTCATTTCAAAGCGCTAATGAACCAAAATATATTCAGATCTCGAAATAATTATTCCAGTTGATCAATTCAGACTAGAATCACAAAGTAGATTGAATTCAAATGAAGTTCTAGATTCAAAGTTCAAACACATCAAAAGAATACATAATCTCAGCATAACCTTCAAATCATTTCACTCACAATTTAGAAGCCACTAGTCTAATATTTTGTATTAGTTAACATCATTTGAGATTAGGATAATCTAGTATTAGTTAACATCATTTGAGATTAGGATAAGCTAGATTGACCAGAAATTTATGATTCATAATTTCCCAAATCTCTTATGAAGATGTAATCAAGCAATGGAAATGAAGATAGATCGGTGAATTAATGGTCGAACATAAGCTATAGATATTCATCTATCATCACTTCCACCATAGAATCACGAATTTGCAAGGATTCAAAACCCTTGGTTCCTAAATGAAGACGAGACGATTAGTGATGAGCATCGGTCTGATTTTGGCTAAAACCGAATCCAAACCATAGAAGTGGGTTTTTTCGGTTACAAAACCCATGGGGGTTCGGTTTCTGTATGGGTTTGTTTTACAGCTTTTCGGTTTCGGTTTGAACCCGTGGGTTTGTGGGTTCATAGTTTTTTGGGTTTTCGTGTTTAAATCCAATTTAAATACTGAAAGAACTATTAACTAATAACCACCTATAAGACTTAAGAGTTTTTTCATTTTTCTTAAAGATAAAATATATATAGTAAATATCAATAATATTTAAATTATAATAAGTACTAAATAATATATATGGTGGGTCTGTTTTGGACAGATTTTGGTCGGTTTTTAACCCCATGGGTCGGGTCAGTTTTATTTTTGTTATGGTTATTTCTTTATCATTTTGGGTTTTTTATTATTTATTTCATTTACTTATTATTTATTTATTTATTTCCTTAGAATTAATTATTTGTATTTTATTAAAATTTCAATTATTTATACTTTATATACTAAAACTTCTAGCCCCAAAACACAGGTGTTACATTAAGTATTGTATACACAAAAACAGTTTCTTTTTTTTGGAACGAAAACACCATCAAAATTCGAGTAAATGACCATTTTAACCTTCACAAAGAAAGATAAACATATGCAACAGAAACATAAGTCTGTTAAGATTAGAGCCATAGCCAACATAGTTTTTCGTTTTTTTTCCCCAAGAGAGAAATATGTTCCTTCAAAAATCCTAAATACAAGCTCAAAGTTTTTCGTTTTTTTTCCTATTTAAGTAACACTGTTACTAAAAACTGTTACAACTTTAATAAACTAAATTTTAGTTTGCAACTGTTTACCTTAAAGTTGTTGATTCGTACACATGAAGTTGTTTTCTAGTTCCCAGAATCATCATCTTTGCCATCTTCTTCAGCCAACTGCTTTTCCTTTTCTTGTTGCTCTGCAAAATGTACAACATGATGTAAGTGACATGCCAAACATTACCTTCAACAAGAGAATTAATAGAAATCATAAATAAATAATTAAATAAATAAATAGCATAGATTTACATACCCATAAGTTGAAATATGGCCTTTTGTGTGCGTTTTTCAAGCTTATCAAGTTTCTTCTGTACATCCCTTCTAAGATCCCAGTTTGGCTTTTTGGGGGCAATGTTCAAAAAAGGATCCTGGAAAACATTTGAGAAACTCATTATATTACTACATAAAATGAAAATCAAATCAAAAGAAGGATAATTAAAATAAACATCAAAATTTACCTTCTTTTCCTCTTCAATTGGAGGTTCACTAGCTACAGGGTCTTCAAACTTTGGTAACTTTGGTGGAGCAAGTTTACCCTCTTGAAGCTGCTTATCATGAGGAAGGTAATTTCGGAATTTCACATTAACATCACTGTAAAAAAAATTCAGTAGTTTGTTAGCATTTACCCTGCCTTTATACAGAAAACCTCACTTTGCACTATTTAATGTCTGTTTATTCTGTAAAAACAGTACATTTTGAAACAAATTATATGTCATTTGTTTTCTAGTGAGCAATATATATCAAAATTAAATTGAAAGGCAGAAAAGGGAAAGGATTGTGGATGCTTACTTTTCTTCATCATCATTTCCATTTTCATCTTCCTTATCATTGGGTGCTCCATCTTCTTCAGGATTTTCAAGAAGTTGTTGAGCAGCTTTCAAAGCTTTCAGCCTTTCACGTCGAGCTGCTGCTGCTTGCTCTATGGTTTCTTCTTCATCAATAGCCATCTTTCAAGATCACCACTCACCTATAAACTTTTGTAGGGTATAGATAGTTTCATTAGCATATATACCCAATTTATAAGATTGTATTTGAAACTTGTATAGGGAATTGATCATTTATTTCTGAACTTAACAATTTTCTTACAATCATAACAAGAGAGGGCATGATATATGGTTATGAATTACAACTAGCAAGACTAGTGCATATTGAGAATAAAACATACAATGTGAATTCGATGTCAAACCTTGTACTTCAAGAGAGATGAGTTGCATCAACTGTGCTACAAATTTAAGTCCAGCTTTTGCCTAATTGTATTATTTATTATAAGCTTGTAATCTATTGCCAAGATTCTCTTGAAAACGATATATATTATTCCGTCCACATGGAGGGAGTAGCAAAACCCTATGCTGAGATTTTTCAAATCAATTCTACTCTTCAATACGATGTTTATCTTAGCGCTTATAGGTTTATATACGTAAGTTTTTATGATATTTGCAATATAATCATCAAAGTCTCCTAGAAAAAGCAATGGATTTCACAGTCAGAAGCTGGAATCATTTAACCTAACATAACAAGTCGTCAAAGTTCGTCTTTAGGTTTTACATGTACGGAGGAAGTAATAACATCTTTCTGCTAATTACTAGGGTTTGAACTTTAGGGTTTATCAGTAATAGATATCTGCAGATTCTTCCACGCATACCAACTGATTTTCCACTAGGAATTCAACAATTAGCTATGAAAAATACTAATTCGAAAAAATCTCAACTTTAAACAGTGCTATAAGTTCGATTTAACAAATTATAGCAAAATTACATTTAAAAACAACATAGCTTGTAGATATTAGTCAATAAATACACATAAAGAAACACGAATTCAGAGCAGAAAACTTACGTGTGATTAGAGGGCGATTGAAGACGAACGAAAGCGGGAACCGAAGTTACAATCTATAAAACTTTCTGAAATACTCCTAAAATCCAAAAATCCACCCGCACAGCACTCAGCAGCGGTATTGTATTTTTAGTGAAGTACAATTTCGTCCCCCAAATATGTATCAATTTGCATGTTTAGTTTAATAAGGAAGTTTTTCGTATTTTTTTTAATCAAATACATTCGGTTTCATATACTATTTAAATCTAGTACACGTGTCATGTCATGGTGGGTTGAAAATAAAGGGTTGAAAATTTTAGACCCTAATATTATATGTTTAATTATTGTGTCGTGGTGTATAACATATTTACTAAACAAGTAGAAATCTTTTACCAAAACTCGTTTATTTCGTGCTAAGTTTATGTCGGGTTATATTGTTTAGGGTTTAGACCTTGTAAATGTGTTGTGTCGTGTTGGGTTGAAAGATATTGAACCTAACCTTACCTATTTTATTTGTGTGTGTTGTGTCAGTCTGTTTAGTTAAAGGGGTTGCAATCTCTTAATAAAACTTTTTTATTTCATATCGGTTTTGTGTAGGGTTAGTGTGTCATGTCAGTTTTTGCCAGCTATATGTAATATCTCGTAATTTATGTAGCACTTGACTTGCCTCTTCAAACCTCTTCAGCTTTCATTTTTTTGAAGTTTTTTTTATAATTTTGGTATAACTTATTTTTTTTAAACATTAAAAAAAAACTTTTATTTACGGATTTGATACAATTTCTTATTATAGTTTCCACAAAATTTTTAACTTGATTTTAAAAAAAAAACCGTTGATTTTTCTAATTTTTTTACCGTTTCCGTTAATAATATTTTCAGTTTCATCTTTTTTAACGTGTGTAATTTTTTACGAACTTTGTACACATCGTTTGCAATACTTTCTTAATTTTTTTTATTATTTTCTTTTTGATGTTTTTTAAAATTAGTTTTTTTTTCTAGAATAAAACTGTTAGCTTCTTTTATATTTTTGTAAGTTTTTTTTTAAAAAAAGTTTTATATTTTTGTTTTTTTACATGTTATTTTTAGTACTCTTTCAATGTTTTAAGACTAGAATTATTAAAATTTCGGTGTTGAGAACTATTTTAAGTTTATAAAATTAGTTTATTTAAATTTCAGTTTACTGCAACAGTCTGCAGATGTTAAAAAACAAACATGTTTCTTATTATGGGCTGCAGCCGTTTGTTCCACCTCTTCTGCTGCAGAGGATTGCAGAGGTGGTCCGCAGACTTCATGAATTTTCGCTTCAAAAAAACAAACAGCACCTAAATGTTTACAAAAATGAGAAGTTTGTTACCCTCTCAAATCATTTACCCTTTTTTGAAACAAGAAGTCTTTACTTGACAAAATTTTCCATTTAAATAACCAAAATTGCAAATCTAAGACATTTACATGCAAGAATAAATGCTGATTACAAACGAGAGCTAAATAATACAGATGATTCTAGAAACCTATTACACTTCATTGATTTCTTGGCGGCATCGATGGCGGATCTCTGCCTTGAGGTGGTGGTGGAAAGGATCCGAAGTCAGGATACGGATAGCCACCTGGCGGTTTCTCTTGAGGTTGTATGGATAGCAATTGAGTCGAGTCACCAACTACATCAGCCCATCCATAGTGAGGTTCCGCCCTTCAATCAAATACACAAAAAAAAGTTCAAAGCTCATAAATTCGTAATAGCAACGTACTTTCATATATATAAAATAATAATAATAAATAAATAAATAAATAAACAGGGACTTACTTGTAATACGTTTCCTCATTTACAACGATATCCCAACTTTCCCCGGTTGTGCTTTTGCCATATTTGTGCACCTTTCTGATAAAAAGTAGAAAAGGAAAAAATAAAAATAAAAATAAAAATAAACATCGTGAGATCACGAGATGATATAAATAAAATAAAGGTTGGTGAATAATTTGATAAGTACCCATTCCCAAAGTGTTCTTCACCCCATGTCCTTGACCATCCTGATAATATATCAATGCAAGGATTCTAATTATTATACATAACAAATTAATAAATAAATAAATAAATCAACATATTAAATGTTTACATAGGTTACATGGTGAGCATCCTAGTATACACATGTAGGTAGATCCAGAATATTGAAGGGCATTTTAGACGTTTTTACTAATAATCAAGAGTAAACTGAAGGATGAGACGTACGTTCACCAGCAGGAGTGACATGCCATGTCTCTCCTTGACGAGATCCAACACCAGAAAAAAACTTCTCCTCCCATTTGTCTCCCCATTTCGTCCCAATTTCAGTCTCAGCCCATTTGTCTGTCCTGAGAAAAACAAACAAACAAAAAAGATTTTTTTAAATGAATGGAATCTGTCAAAGGAATTGGAAGCTAAAGAAATTGAAATCTTGACAGAAAACAGAACGGAATTCAATTCCATCGATTTGGCAACCAAGCATGTCAGGGAATGGAATCTCGAATTCCAAAGCCAAAGCATTCATTCGTAAAATATAATTCCATTACATTATACATACCATTTAAGAACGGATCCCCTTCCATCATAATGCTCTCCCCACTTTTCCCACCATGACTGCTCATTTAGTCTACCATACTTATTTGCTCCTTTTTCTGTCGACCCTTTCGCATCATATTTTTCCCACCTACATTATTATCATTATTATTAAACATAATTAATTTGATACTACCTTTTTGATTTTGTTAGTCCCCAGGACAAGACACAACAGGTTATATTGCATTTGGCATTCATTGACTATTGGACAAAAGATTGTCATGTTTTTGTCCAACCCAAAAAGGTGGAACAAGGTAGGACAGAGACTCATTTGTGCAAAAGACATAAATACCCTCCTCATGAAAGTATGTCATGGTAACATAAAATAAAGGCACCAATCCAATCCATACCAGTTCTCATACCATCCAGCATTTTCTGTGCCTGATTTTGCTTGTTTTTGTGCACTTCTTTCTATCCTTGCTATATTACTACATTTCGAAATTGCTAAGAAAATAGTTTTGGTAATTAATATTTAGATTTAGAATGCAAATACAATAATTTTTAACCTCCATTCATCTTGGTGAATAACTTCTCGCCATGTTTCCCACCATGAATCCCCTTGAGAGTTTCTTCCAGATTTCTCAACACCTACAAATTACCAAATTTTAGAATATCAACAAGTAGTAAATAGTAAATAGTAAATAGGATGGATACCTAGCTCTTTGTATCCAGTCCAGTCACTTTTCTCCCACCACTGTCAAGGAGAATCAATAAATCCAGTTAAATCTATCCACCTGGGATCATACTTCACAAGGTCATCAAAACAAACCAATCATAACCACTATAACTCAGAATTACTTAGGGTCACATGTTTTCCTTTTTAATAGCATGTTCTTAATACCAGAAGAGGCAACCCATAATAGAAACATTCTTACAAACCACTGTCTTAGTTTCAACTTTCAAGAAAAGTAACATATAAATAATCTACTATAAATTATTAAATACATGAATTAAAATAGTAATACCGATTCTTTCCATTTTGAAGAGGCATCACTGCTTTGACCACCCATCCTTGTCCATCTACATCTATATCCATTTTCACCCAAGTCCTCTCCACTTTCTCTATACCAGCTACTACCATCCTCATTAATGCTAGATTCATTAACATCTTCAGTTAACAAATTGATGCCCATGTCCTTCTCATTTGCAATACCCGTATCTAACATTAATAAACCAGTAAACTCCAGGGGTTAGATTCAAGAAAATAGCAACATACTTTCATTGAATTTGTTTATTACAGCATCCTACTTTAAAAAATCTACCCAATTACAAAGCAATTTTCATTGATGTAGTAAGAATGAAAAACAATTGAAAGTACAATGCTATAAGTGGGCAGAAGAAAATAATTGAAAGTACAATGCTGTAATAGAAAAATATGAAAGTAGGATGCTATAAATAATACACAATCATTACCTCTTTTTGGTGGAGTGTCGCGAGACTGTGGGCCAGAATTTCTAGGGGTACAACGTGGAAAAAACTTTTCTTGTCTTGAAGCCAGCTGAGGTCTGCAGCAATCAGAAATTCAGAAAGCAAGTAAAACCTCAAGTTTTCAACCAGCAATTGAGTCAATTTTAAGTGCTCACAATTGAAATATCATTATTTAATTGGAGATGAGTTTTGAATAAAGAATTTATGTATAAGAAGTAAGAACACGTATATTTTTTGTATCTCAACAATCACCAATGAACAACTTTACTACTTCAAAGTTTATGTCTTTAGCATAAAATAGCTTATGATATATAAGCACAAAAGGCAAGAGACAGAGTCAAGTACTACAAAAGAATCAAGATTATCAACCTACCTAGATATAAGGTTGAAGTTTTGTTAAAGATAGCAAATATAATATTAATAACATGCCATTTATAGAATTATGTTATGATGTTTTGCACAAAATGCCATTTCACTCATATTAGTGAAGTAGACCAAAACCCAGTTATGAATTGTGGAGATTGATGTTTTGAATAACATAATATCACATGTGAATTTCAATTGAATGGCAGATTGAGTTATGTTGCTTAGATGAAACCACTGAAACACTATCGTAACACAACAATCAAAATGATGAATGCCTGAAATTTCATGGTAACAACGAATTTAGTATGTATTAATTCGGCCATTAAATATATAAAATAGACACTTTTTGCAAAATCTAGGGAGTAATGCTTCATATCCAATTGTCAATCCCAAAAATTGAACAATTTGAGATGTCAAACCGCCAAATTGTCACTTTTTTCAAGCTAAAAGGCAGAATTAATTCATTAAAAAAATTATTCAATTAAGATTTGTTACAAAAGCCGATAAAGAGGGCAGAGAAAGGGGGACAATCAAATTGAATAAATTATGATGTCCATTAAACTGGAGCATTGATTAGTACAATGGTGCCTATTACCTCACCATCACCATCACATAGCAATTATACACACACGTTAACTAAAAGAAGCGAACATACTGAGATGAAGCAAAAGACCATGCAGATGAAGCTTGTACTCGAACTTTATGAACCCTCTTGCTCAAATCACTCGGCCATTCTTCAATTTTATCCACACCCTTACGTCCGGCACCAGTAACAACACTCCGAATCGGCACAACCTTATCGGAACAGCAACATTTAAACCTGAAATCACCTCGTAGAATCAAAAGCTTCCGCTGGAGTAACACCGTGGGAAGAAAATCTGCTTCCCGTAACCGCAATGCAAACGGCGGACGCGGCGCACCGGAATTTAATGTCATTGTCGAAAACTCAATTATAATTCATACAAATTCCATTAGCAAGTTGAGGTTTTAAGTAACTAAAACCCTAGTCGGTTCTTAATGAATCCAGACACTTCGCAACCATTTTTGGAAACTTTCTTCTGTAGTCTGGTTAGGGGATTGAAGGAGATTCGAGCGAGAAATACGGAGCTTTAAAGACAGAAATCAGAGGCTTGAAATCTTTGCAAAATGCGAAAGAAATGAGGATTTTGAGAGTGTGTGTTTTTGTGTGTTTGTGTGTGAGAGAGATAAATGGAGATTCACCTATCGTTTCCGTTGGTGTGACGATGGGGAAATCCCGGAGGTTAAAGAGTGGGGTCATTGTTGTTGTTCCACTATTTTGTTGACACGTGACAACAGTTATAGGTCGAATAAGTTCTTCCCTCGTTAAATAAAAGTAAAAAATCAAAATTAAATAATCTACTTTCAATTGAATTTTATTACACGTGGCAACTATTTTCTTGTTGTTCCTATGTTTCTACGCGTATGATGGAGCAAACACATATTTTAGAAAAAAAAAATTTGAATAAAGTTACAACTAAAGAAAATTTATATTAATACAAACAAAAACCTAGGAAAATTCCTAAAAGGATGTTTGATATATGATTATGATGGAATCTTGATTGCAATTGGCGATTTTATTCTAACACATTTTCATAATAATTTCATATCAGTGGCTTTCATAGCAAATTTCGTAATTATTTGTTCCGTAGTAAATTCCGTTGCCATTTTTCCGTAGCCATTCGTTCTGTACCAAATTCCATAGCCATTTTCTCCGTAGCAAATTTTGTGGCCATTTATTCCCTAGCAAATTACGTAGCTATCTGTTTTGTAGCAAATTCCGAAGCTATTTGTTCTGTAGCATATCCGTAGTCATTTGTTCCGTAGCAAGCGGTTTCCTAAACCACCACGAACACACAAACAACTAAATGTGTTCATCCAAAATCGTAAGACCTGCAAAAAAAAATTACAATTAACTTGATTAAAAACCAATTCGTTGTATAGTAATAACTACCAAAACTGAATGAACTTCAATTTTTCCATTTTTTTTAATTATACTTAACATTTTTAACAAATCAACCAAAATGTAAATCACAATAATCACTCGGTCGAAGTGAAACCACTAGAAATCAAGGTAGTATCATATAAAAGATCAATAACTTATCAACATCACACCTCCAAGCCGCCTACATGATTCATAAAAAAAATTATAATCATATATTGCATTATTAAAAAAATATTTTTAAAGTAAATCTTACGGTCAATGTCTAAATGATTGATTGGATATTCGGATTAATCTCATGAAGTCCAAGATAGAAGATTCTCTAATTGTGTCTTCATAAACCTAGGATTTCACAATTAAATAAAAAATAAAAAATGCGGCGGTGATTGTTTTTATAAAAGAAAAATAAAGTTTATCCTTTCCATGTTCGTATCCATGTTTGTAGACCAACCAAACTTTCTGGAAATAAGCACATAGAGGGAAGTTTCTAACTGATTTGAAATTTGTACTCTTGCAACCTTATGTCCAGATTCTTCTTTCATTTCCATTTTTTTTGCTCATTCTTGTCACTTAAAATATACTTTATTTTTTTACCCATAATAGCAACTTACTTTATTCTTCACCCATAATAACAATTTACTTTCATTTCCTTACCCATAAAAGTTAGGGAATACAAGTTCGGAGGCGGGGGCACGGGCAAGAGTACAACTATTTAAGATTTAGTTAAGGAATATAATTTCGTAGCCATTTTCGAAGAAAAATAGCTCACACCAGCCATAATGAAGCATAGAGTTCGGAGGCGGGGCGGGGCGGGGACAGGGGTACAACTATTTAAGATTTAGTTGAGGAATATAATCTGGTAGCCATTTTCGAAGAAAAATAGCTCACACCAGTCATAATGAAGCATAGAGTTCGGAGGCGGGGGCGGGGACAGGGGTACAACTATTTAAGATTTAGTTGATGAATATAATTTCGTAGCCATTTTCGAAGAAAAATAGCTCACACCAGCCATAATATAGCATATTTCGTAGTAGAATAACTATGCATTTTGATTCTATAGCAGCTTTCCGTAGCTATTCCTGATTTAGATATGGAATGCAATTCAGTAACCACTTCATTAGCAAAATAGCTACGACAAGCTATTTCGTAGCATATTCCGTAGTATAATGGCTAAAGATTTTGATTTCGTAGCAACTTTCCATAGCTATCAAGAATTTTTCTTGTAGTGCGTCACATTACCCGAAAATCGGATAAAACCATTTTTTAAACACCGAACTTGGATGGTTTCTATATATTCCGGTTCTAAAGGTTCGGTTGCGGTCCAGTTTTCCGATTTTAAATCTCATACCTAGATTGAATCAGCATGGGGTGAAATGGATATGTTCAAACCAAAAACATGTTATCCTAGTTAAATGTATATAGATTGCCATGATTGCGAAATGGATATGTTCAAACCAAAAACATGTATGAATTAAAATTACTTGGACCACGTTTGTGCGTAAATAATTATTCTACTATATGATCAAACTTTACATATAAGTAATTCAATAGATTTATTTTGAAAACATATAAGAGCATTCTATTATTTTAATAATAAAGTATTGCAAACATTATTAATATTGACATATAACCTATATGTGAACAATTTTCATTTCATTTAACCAATTTTATTTTCTAAAAAAATCTAATTATTTTATTTGAGTCTTTGAAGACAAACTATAACTCCAAATTATCTAATTATATCTAAAAATCAAATTTATTTTAAATGTAATACTTTATAATTTGAAATATTGACACGATGAAAAATTAAGTTCATAATTTTCAAATCGAGAATGAAAAACTAACCACATGGCTAAAACTTCGATTTTGAGACACACACATAGATGATGAACCACGGGAGAGATGAATACATCTAAAACAAAAGAAACAAGTATATGACAATACATACATGTAATCGTGGCCATGGGCGACTAGGAAGAGAGATCGGTGATGTATAATGCTTAGCATCC
Organism: Lactuca virosa; assembly: GCF_052849685.1. NCBI lineage: Eukaryota > Viridiplantae > Streptophyta > Magnoliopsida > Asterales > Asteraceae > Lactuca > Lactuca virosa. The sequence continues at coordinate 14,462,847 of NC_136427.1, read as the reverse complement.
GAACAATGAAGTCGATAGTTTTTTGATGCAGATAATTACTCACAACATCTGAGCAGTTGTGATTCATTGATCTGTGGTTTTCGTTTTAGTAGGCATATATATATATATATATATATATATATATATATATATATATATATATAGGTTTAGGATCAAATGTGAACAACAAGCAGTATTGTGTGAATGTATACAGTTAGATTTAAAAGAATAAAATGATGTAATCTGAGGGTGCATGACATTAATATGGACTAGCAATTACTATATAATTACATTTAATTAATTATAAGGACAAATATGACATTTTCTTAAGAGAGAGAAATGCAAACTACCAACATTTTAGGCAATTAAGTCAAACTAATAAATAAAAATTAAATCAAATCTTATTTTATATTCAACACATTCAAATTAAATCAAAAAACATCTAGAATGTGGTGTCATTCAGTATACATGAAAACATATTTTCACTCTTTCATTCTTAAAGAATAGGGTAAATTACACCGATCGTCCCTCGTGCATATGCCAAAATGCACAATTAGTCCCTATTTTCAAAAATTAACTCGGACCGTCCTTCATATTATTAAAAAGTGCACGCTTCATCCCTAATTAGTTTAACTTTACGCATTTCATCCCTTCCGAGACTTGAAAGGACTATAATGCCCTTTTCATTTTCATTTATTTTTAACATTTTTTGATTATTTTTAATTATTAAAAATAATTTAAATTATTTCTCTATTTTGCTGAAGAACACTTGACCAACACAGCACCAAGCCACCAACAATCTACAGCACCACCACCGGTAATCTACACCATCACTAGAAAAGGAATTTTAATTATTTTTCTCTTTTCCCGTTTCGTGTTTCACAGATCACAACCAGAGCTCCGACTCTCCTCCAATGGCGTCCTCCTCCACCGCCACCTTCTTCTTTCTTCTTACGGTTATCTCGCTCTTACTGACGCAATCACACACGCAACCCATATGCATCACACAGAAGTTCACAAATAACAAACGATATGACCGATGTAGCGACTTACCCCAACTGGGTTCTTACCTCCATAGGTGCAGATCTCCTTGTTGATTTCTTAATCATCAATCAATGTGAGATCTGCAATATCATCTGAGAAGGTAATTCCTAAATCAACACTCCGTTCGACTATCGCCACCAATGAGCCGGCCCAACACCATAGATCTGCACAGAAACCCTAACATCATCGCTTGAAACCCTAATATCACGTGAAGAGACGAAGAGGCGGTGGTTTCTGGTGTTCAACTTTCCGATCTGGGTTTGAGTTTCTGATCTAAATGTAAATCTTAATGGGTTCAAGATTTAGGCAGGGTTTAATTTTCATATATGAATTCAGGTTTTTGGTTAAATGTTTGATAATCAAGATAGGGTTCATCAATGGTGGAGGTGGTGGAGATTGACGGTAATCGGAGGTGGTGGAGATTCCCTATAATTGTTGGTGGTTTCCAGATGGTTGTTTAAGATGGATGATGGTGATATGAAGGAAGGGAAAACAAATGAGTTTTAGCTGGTTAGTCTCGTCAGAGAGAGGAAAAGGACAGGTGGTTATCGGGAGTGGGTGAGAAGCCGAAAAACAAAGAATGAACTGGGGAAAAGGAAGGGGGTTGGAATGTTTATTTTTATTTTTTTAATTTAAAAACGAATAAATGTATAATAAAAATTAAAAATGTAGCACCTGGTTCCTGCTATGTAAATTTATCTAAGTATTTTGCATTTTAGCCTTGGACTCGGCGAGTTGTAGGCCCGACTCGCCGAGTAGAGCCGGGACATGGAACACGTTTAAGTTGGCGACTCGGCGAGTCCATATTCTGGACTCGGCGAGTCCCCGCTGTCTGGTGAAACCCTAATTCCAAGGGTTTGCACCCTATTTAAACCAACCTTATGCGCCCCAAGCTCGCCCCCGTTCACCCTCAGAGCCCCCTATATCGTTCTAACATCGTTCCTTGTGAATTGAAGTGCTTGGTGTGATTTCTTGAAGACTTTGAGAGAGAAAGGAGAGTAGATCAAGAGGAGAGGAAGGAGGCCAGGCATCTTGGTGTTATTTCAGAGATTTCCTTGAGGTATAACTCAGTTTCCCTCTGTTATCATGCTTATAGTCCCTTAGAGCTCCATTAAAGTCCTTCTTGAGCCATTTCCAAGCTTGGGTATGAACTAGGGTCTGTGATAAGCTGATTAACCTTTAGATCTAGGCATGATTGAGCTCCAGGAGCTCGGATCCACTGCCTTTATGAATCCATATTGCATGAAAGCCCTAGATCTACTCTTTTAGTGCATTTTGAGCCCTAAAACCTTCATTGGTGTTTATTTACACGTAAAGTTGGAAACTTTACGTGTTAATCAAGCCCTAGGAACCTAGATCTACGTATGGAATGAGCTGGATCCAAGCAAAATCGAGTATATAATAGTGGCATGTGGCCGACTCGGCGAGTCGTTCATCGGACTCGGCGAGTCGAGTCGCGAGTCCTCGAGTTTTCCCCTTTTCATGTTGCTGAGTGGAGTCGTGAGTCATGGGGGGGTGACTCAGTGAGTCGGAAGCCAGACTCACTCATGGAGGAACTCGGCGAGTCAATGCCCTGACTCGGCGAGCCTCAAGAACAGACTCGGCGAGTTGTTCGTACGACTCGGCGAGTCTCAGCATAGAATGTTCTTCGGTTGAAGATGAACTCGACGAGTTGTTCATACAACTCGGCGAGTAGGAAACTCGTCAAGTCAATGCCTAACTCGACGAGTAGAGACGAGATTATGGTCAATCGAGTGGATAGGGACTCGGCGAGTTGGCAAGCCAACTCGGCGAGTCGGGTCAACTGGAAGTTGACTTTGATTTTGACTCTTGGTTTAGTTAGGGGTAAATGGTCATTTTACCCTGAGGTCGGTTAGCAGTATTTGACTGAGTGTTTTTGTGGGAATTATAGCCGGAGGATTTTCGGAGCAGCAGCAGCAGAAGTCAGTCAGTTCCCACGCAGATCAGCAGCCACCTTGAGGTGAGTTACCTTCCAGTAGCGGTGGGTCTACGGCCACAATGCCGGCCCACCAGTAGGAGTTGCATGATAGATGATTGTCTCTGTGATATTCATCTAGGGTTGTTACTACCTGTGATATGTTTATGTGCTAAAATGACATGATGCTATGTACTAGTGACAGTAGGGGGAGATAGTCCCCAGATTACCGGCCGATAGGGTCGAAGGGGCGGTCGTGCCCAGCCATGCTAGATAGATTATGTGATAAATGTGTTATGTGGTAGTAGTAAGGGGGTGAAATAGTCCCCAGTACCCGGTCGAGAGGACCGAAGGGGAGACCAGCACCCAGATATGCTAGTCAGTACCCGGTCGAGAGGACCGAAGGGGAGGCCAACTCCCAGATATGCTAGACAGTATCCGGTCGGGAGGACCGAAGGGGTAGGTCGGGCACCCAGATATGCCGGACAATATATGTATGTTATGTAACTGTATGGTAGGTGGTATGATGGGGGAACTCACTAAGCTTTGTGCTTACAGTTTATAGTTTTGTTTTCAGGTACCTCTTCGTCGAAGGGGAAAGAGCTGGCGCGGTAGCGGCACATCATACACACACATTGATTTCCGCATCATGAGTTATTCTGGGATTTGTACTCTGACATTATTATGTTTTTATAAAATGGTTTCCGGACACGCGACATTTTTTTTTGAAATGATATGATCAGTGAATGTTTTATTTCTAATGTTTTGCTAAGTATATGTTTCAAAAATGAATTTTTTTGGCTCGTATTTTGGGATGTTACAAGTTGGTATCAGAGCCCTGGTTTGAGGGATTCGGACACACCTTCGGGGGATGTCTGGACTCAAATCGAGGGATTAAAAGATTTTTATAAAGAAATGATTTTCTAAAGACTGAGTAAAAGAGTTTCGAGAAAGAACGAGGTGTGTGATGTGCGCGACCGGCCGAGCTCAAGTAAGTTTTCCCCAAAGTACCCATACAAGTTTATGTTATGATTATCAGTTTCAGTTTCAGTAGAACAGCATGCTAGAATAGGACTAAGGATCTAGGAATGATGCCTTATGTGCCTGCTTTATGTGTTCCAGCCTTTTGTGCCTGGAGCACATTCGGAAGAGAAAGGCGGAAGAGGGGCATGTTATGGGGGCTTCGGGGAAGAAGCCCAAGGGACCAGATGCGGGGCCGAAAGGCCAACAGGGGCGGGGCCGCTGCAGGAAATGCGGCAAGACGCACGAGGGAGCGTGCAAGTTGGGATCGTCAGGCTGCTACAAGTGCGGCAAGTTAGGGCACTTCAGCAGGGATTGTACCGCCCCTGCACCCGTGTTACAGACGTCAGAGTTGCTGTGTTTCCACTGCAACCAGAGGGGCCACAAGAAGGCCAATTGCCCCCAGTTGACAACCGCAGCGCCAGTGAAGGCGCCAGCTCCAGCGACCCTGCGGATTACCGATGGCCGGCAGGGCAAGGCAGAGGCTCCAGTGGTGAGGAGTCGGGCATTTCAGCTGACTACCGAGGAGACACGCGCTGCACCCGATGTGGTGACGGGATCGTTCCATGTGAACGGTATCCCAGTACAGGTACTGTTTGATTCGGGTGCTACCCGATCATTCGTTTCTCTTGCGCTTAGCAAGAAGTTTTCTGAGTCTTCGGGTATGTTGGATTGCCCTCTAGAGGTCGAGATTGCGGACGACCGATCAGTGCGAGCATTTGAGGTCTTCCGAGATTGTGTGCTGAGGTTATTTGAGGAGCGCTACTTGGTAGACTTGGTTCCCATTCCATTGCGTGGGAACAAGGTGATTATAGGCATGGATTGGCTCAGCCCCAATGGGGCAGTGATCGACTGCGCGCAGCAGTTGGTGCGGATCAGGACCCCAAGTGGGGGAGAGCTGGTGATTCAGGGCGAGAGGCCACAGCGAGGACCAGCCTAATGTTCAGCAGCGAGAGCTAGGCGTTACCTTCAGCAGGGTTGCGCAGGTTATGTCGCGTATGTTATGGATACCCGGGAGGCGGGTAGGGCGACGGTGGGCGATGTGCCCGTAGTACGAGAATTCGCGGATGTATTCCCCGAGGAGTTGCCAGGGATACCTCCGGAGCGACAGGTGGAGTTCAGGATCGACCTAGTCCCTGGTGCGGCTCCGATAGCCAAGGCACCGTATCAGTTGGCTCCTCCTGAGATGCAGGAGTTGTCTACACAGCTTCAGGAGTTGTTAGACAAGGGTTTCATTCGACCGAGCAGTTCACCCTGGGGAGCCCCGATTCTGTTTGTGAAGAAGAAGGATGGGTCGCATCGTATGTGTATAGACTATAGGGAGCTGAACAAGGTAACGGTGAAGAACCGTTACCCACTCCCGAGGATTGACGACCTCTTTGACCAGCTTCAGGGAGCATCTTGGTTCTCCAAGATAGATTTGCGTTCAGGGTATCATCAGATGAGGGTCAGGGAGGAGGATGTGCAGAAGACGGCGTTTCGGACGTGTTATGGCCACTATGAGTTCGTGGTGATGCCTTTCGGGCTCACCAATGCTCCTGCCGCGTTCATGGACCTCATGAACCGCGTGTGCAGATCGATGTTAGACCGGTCTGTGATAGTGTTTATTGATGATATATTGGTTTACTCCAAGACGCAGGAGGAGCATGAGGAGCATCTGCGAGAGGTTCTAGAGACCTTGAGGAGGGAGAACTTGTACGCCAGGTTCTCCAAGTGTGATTTCTGGTTGCGCGAGGTGCAGTTTCTTGGGCACCTTGTCAACCAGAACGGGATTTCGGTAGATCCGGCCAAGGTAGAGGCCGTGATGAGATGGGAGGTTCCGAAGTCTCCATCTGAGATTCGGAGTTTCCTGGGATTAGCTGGCTACTATCGGAGATTCATCCAGGATTTCTCCAAGATAGCATTACCCCTGACCAGGCTAACGAGGAAGGCTGTGGTCTTTCGTTGGGGGCCTGAGCAGAAGGCAGCGTTCGAGACACTGAGACAGAGATTGTGCGAGGCGCCAATCTTAGCCCTGCCAGAGGGCATGGAGGATTTTGTAGTGTACTGCGATGCGTCCATCTCAGGTTTGGGCGCAGTATTGATGCAGAGAGGGCACATCATCGCCTACGCATCAAGGCAGCTGAAGCCTCACGAGGCGAACTACCCGACGCATGATTTGGAGTTGGGGACTATTGTGTTCGCCCTCAAGATGTGGCGACATTACCTCTATGGGGTTCGATGTACGATTTACACGGACCACAAGAGCTTGAGGTACCTCATGGATCAGCCGAATCTGAACATGAGGCAGCGTCGGTGGTTGGACGTGGTAAAGGATTACGACTGCGAGATCCTTTACCATCCGGGAAAGGCCAACGTGGTGGCCGATGCGCTTAGCCGCAAGGCGGCACCGATCAGGGATATCTGTCTGAGGATGACAGTGGTGACTCCGCTTTTGGAGCGGATCCGGGAGGCTCAGCAGGAGGCTATGAAGGAGGAACATCGGAAGAGCGAGCGGATTGTGGGACAGGTTTCCTCCTTCGACTATGATAGTCGAGGGTTATTGACACTACACCGTAGGGTGTGGGTACCGTATCACGGGGGTGTGCGTCAGGTTCTGATGGAGGAGGCGCACAAATCCCGATTCTCCATTCATCCCGGGGCAACAAAGATGTATAGAGATCTTCGTCTAGACTATTGGTGGCCCTGCATGAAGCGGGATGTAGCATGGTATGTTGAGAGGTGCTTGACCTGCAGGAAGGTCAAGGCCGAGCACTAGAGGCCACACGGCAAGATGCAGCCGTTGGATATCCCGCTGTGGAAATGGGAAGACATCACGATGGATTTTATCACCAAGCTTCCCAGGACCGCACGTGGAGTGGATTCTATATGGGTCATCGTGGATCGGTTGACCAAGAGCGCTCACTTCATACCGATCCAGGAGAGTATCTCGGCAGAGAAGTTGGCCAAAATCTACATCCGAGAGGTGGTGGCACGGCACGGAGTGCCAGTCTCCGTGATTTCAGACAGAGATGTACGGTTTACTTCCAAGTTTTGGAAGAAGTTCCATGACGAGCTGGGTACTCGTCTACATTTTAGCACCGCTTTTCACCCGCAGACTGATGGTCAGAGTGAGCGGACCATCCAGACTCTGTAGGATATGTTGCGGGCGTGCGTACTGGACTTCGGTGGTAGCTGGGATACCTATCTTCCTCTATCTGAGTTTTCGTACAACAACAGCTACTACGCGAGTATCGACCGACCTCCCTTCGAGATGTTGTATGGGAGGAGGTGCAGGACCCCGATATGCTGGGGTGAGGTAGGCCAGAGGGTCATGGGGAGCACCGAAGTGGTGCTCAAGACGACCGAGAGGATCCAGCAGGTTCGGAGCAGGCTTCAGACTGCACAGAGTCGGCAGAAAAGTTATGCTGACAAGCGCCGATCAGACCTGGAGTTCCAGGTCGGGGATATGGTCCTCCTGAAGGTGTCACCATGGAAGGGTGTCATCCGATTCATGAAACGGGGCAAATTGGGCCCCAGGTACATTGGACCCTTCAGGGTTCTGGCCCGGGTGGGCAAGGTGGCATATAGGCTGGATCTGCCAGCCGAGCTCAGTCAGATCCACAACACCTTCCATGTCTCCCAGCTGCGGAAGTGCCTAGTGGATGATTCAGCGGTGGTGCCGTTAGAGGATATCCAGGTTGACGACAGCTTGAATTACATTGAGCGCCCAGTCGCAATCCTCGACCGGAAGTCGAAGGATCTGAGGAACAAGAGGGTGGAATTAGTGAAGGTGCAATGGCAGCACCGAAAGGGTTCAGAGTGGACTTGGGAACCGGTGGAAGAAATGATGAAGCATTACCCCGAGCTGTTTCAGGACCGAGCAGCAGACTTCGAGGACGAAGTCTAAAATAAGTGGGGGAGATTTGTAGCACCTGGTTCCTGGTATGTAAATTTATCTAAGTATTTTGCATTTTAGCCTTGGACTCGACGAGTTGTAGGCCCGACTCGCCGAGTAGAGCCGGGACATGGAACACGTTTAAGTTGGCGACTCGGCGAGTCCATATTCTGGACTCGGCGAGTCCCCGCTGTCTGGTGAAACCCTAATTCCAAGGGTTTGCACCTTATTTAAACCAACCTTATGCGCCCCAAGCTCGCCCCCATTCACCCTCAGAGCCCCCTATATCGTTCTAACATCGTTCCTTGTGAATTGAAGTGCTTGGTGTGATTTCTTGAAGACTTTGAGAGAGAAAGGAGAGTAGATCAAGAGGAGAGGAAGGAGGCCAGGCATCTTGGTGTTATTTCAGAGATTTCCTTGAGGTATAACTCAGTTTCCCTCTGTTATCATGCTTATAGTCCCTTAGAGCTCCATTAAAGTCCTTCTTGAGCCATTTCCAAGCTTGGGTATGAACTAGGGTCTGTGATAAGCTGATTAACCTTTAGATCTAGGCATGATTGAGCTCCAGGAGCTCGGATCCACTCCCTTTATGAAGCCATATTGCATGAAAGCCCTAGATCTACTCTTTTAGTGCATTTTGAGCCCTAAAACCTTCATTGGTGTTTATTTACACGTAAAGTTGGAAACTTTACGTGTTAATCAAGCCCTATGAACCTAGATCTACATATGGAATGAGCTGGATCCAAGCAAAATCGAGTATATAATAGTGGCATGTGGCCGACTCGGCGAGTCGTTCATCGGACTCGGCGAGTCGAGTCGCGAGTCCTCGAGTTTTCCCCTTTTCGTGTTGCTGAGTGGAGTCGTGAGTCATGGGGGGTGACTCAGTGAGTCGGAAGCCAGACTCACTCATGGAGGAACTCGGCGAGTCAATGCCCTGACTCGGCGAGCCTCAAGAACAGACTCGGCGAGTTGTTCGTACGACTCGGCGAGTCTCAGCATAGAATGTTCTTCGGTTGAAGATGAACTCGACGAGTTGTTCATACAACTCGGCGAGTAGGATGAAGGACTAGTGGTCATCGGTTTAGAAGGAAACTCGTCAAGTCAATGCCTAACTCGACGAGTAGAGACGAGATTATGGTCAATCGAGTGGATAGGGACTCGGCGAGTTGGCAAGCCAACTCGGCGAGTCGGGTCAACTGGAAGTTGACTTTGATTTTGACTCTTGGTTTAGTTAGGGGTAAATGGTCATTTTACCCTGAGGTCGGTTAGCAGTATTTGACTGAGTGTTTTTGTGGGAATTATAGCCGGAGGATTTTCGGAGCAGCAGCAGCAGAAGTCAGTCAGTTCCCACGCAGATCAGCAGCCACCTTGAGGTGAGTTACCTTCCAGTAGCGGTGGGTCTACGGCCACAATGCCGGCCCACCAGTAGGAGTTGCATGATAGATGATTGTCTCTGTGATATTCATCTAGGGTTGTTACTACCTGTGATATGTTTATGTGCTAAAATGACATGATGCTATGTACTAGTGACAGTAGGGGGAGATAGTCCCCAGATTATCGGCCGATAGGGTCGAAGGGGCGGTCGTGCCCAGCCATGCTAGATAGATTATGTGATAAATGTGTTATGTGGTAGTAGTAAGGGGGTGAAATAGTCCCCAGTACCCGGTCGAGAGGACCGAAGGGGAGACCAGCACCCAGATATGCTAGTCAGTACCCGGTCGAGAGGACCGAAGGGGAGGCCAACTCCCAGATATGCTAGACAGTATCCGGTCGGGAGGACCGAAGGGGTAGGTCGGGCACCCAGATATGCCGGACAATATATGTATGTTATGTAACTGTATGGTAGGTGGTATGATGGGGGAACTCACTAAGCTTTGTGCTTACAGTTTATAGTTTTGTTTTCAGGTACCTCTTCGTCGAAGGGGAAAGAGCTGGCGCGGTAGCGGCACATCATACACACACATTGATTTCCGCATCATGAGTTATTCTGGGATTTGTACTCTGACATTATTATGTTTTTATAAAATGGTTTCCGGACACGCGACATTTTTTTTTGAAATGATATGATCAGTGAATGTTTTATTTCTAATGTTTTGCTAAGTATATGTTTCAAAAATGAATTTTTTTGGCTCGTATTTTGGGATGTTACAAGTTGGTATCAGAGCCCTGGTTTGAGGGATTCGGACACACCTTCGGGGGATGTCTGGACTCAAATCGAGGGATTAAAAGATTTTTATAAAGAAATGATTTTCTAAAGACTGAGTAAAAGAGTTTCGAGAAAGAACGAGGTGTGTGATGTGCACGACCGGCCGAGCTCAAGTAAGTTTTCCCCAAAGTACCCATACAAGTTTATGTTATGATTATCAGTTTCAGTTTCAGTAGAACAGCATGCTAGAATAGGACTAAGGATCTAGGAATGATGCCTTATGTGCCTGCTTTATGTGTTCCAGCTTTATGAAAATTGCATGCTAGTACCGAGTAGACAGTAGTAGGATAGCCTGTTTAGGTTATGCCTGATAGTAGGAGCTTAGCAGTGTATGCTAGTACAGATCAGTCGATATGATAGCCAGAGTAGTATATACTTGATTATGTGTACTCAATGTCCGAATGCTGCTTGCTATGTGCTTTTAGGAGTTCTAGTCGTCTTTCACTAACTAGTAAACGAATATGTTAAGTTACATATTACAAGGACTAAATAATTTAAGAGGGTTGGGTCTAGCCCTATTTCGCAGCTCTTGTTTGAGTCCAACCGTTGTAGGGTAGGATCCCTCATTCGAAGAATTATCTAGTCTGAGTAATATGTAATAGTATTCACGAGCTAGTTAGGGGAAGAAAGCAGGGACTTCTTATGCAGCTGAGGGCGGAGAGTGGGTTGGCGACTTCCTAGGGCGAGCCTAGGATGAGATTAGCATGAGATCAACAGTAGTAGTAGGGACTTGGTGGAGTCGAGGCAGTTCTTGAGGAAAGTACGGATAGATGTGGAAGGTAGTATGGGCCCGTACTACTGAAAGCAGAGGATACGTACTTGAATTAAGGAAGGCTGAGGCGAGACCAGGAACCTTGCAGTAGACGTGATCCCTTTAGATGTATCAGTACCACTGACAGTTGTCGTTATGTATTGCAGAATGGTGGTACTACGCTCGAGGCCAGCAGTTGGCAGTTCAGGAGAGGGATCGGGTTCGGGATCAGGTTCCGAGCAAATAGACGAGAGGCTACGCGAGTTCATCGCGTCAGAGATCACCAGAGGCATCCTTGATTCGACCCCCATTATCTTCGGGTCGATCAAGGAAGGGATAGTGGAGTTGATGGAGGATCGCCTCAGGGCATTCAGGAGCGACATGGCATCTGGCCAGTCAGGATCTCGCACACTGTCCTTCAAGGACTTCCGGGGCAGTGGTGCGCCGGATTTTCACGGGGCGAAGGACCCCATAGCTGCCAGGCGATGGATTGCAGACATTGAGTCTGCACAGTTGACTAGCTTCTGCCCCGAGGGGTCGAAGGTGAGATTTGCAGCAGGATGTTTGAGAGATCGAGCTAGGGATTGGTGGGAATCCGTTGGTGACTCGTTGGGAGCCTCGGCTGTCGAGGCTATGACCTGGTCGGACTTCGTGATCAGGTTCAGGGCAGAGTTTGTGCCGGCTGTCGAGCTTTAGCAGCTGGCCAGGGAGTTCCTAGATATGAGACAGACGACAGAGATTGTGGCGGAGATCACCGCCAAGTTCCGGGAGAGGGCGTTATTGGTGCCCCAGTACGCGGGTGATGAGGATATGAGGAGGACCCGCTATCATGACATGCTACGAGCTGACATTCGGGAGCATGTCAGTTTTTCAGCTTGCCCTACCCTGGACTCTATGGTTGCCAGGGCAAGGGAGAGGGAGATAGACCTGGAGCACATTCGGAAGAGAAAGGCGGAAGAGGGGCATGTTATGGGGGCTTCGGGGAAGAAGCCTAAGGGACCAGATGCGGGGCCGAAAGGCCAACAGGGGCGGGGCCGCTGCAGGAAATGCGACAAGACGCACGAGGGAGCGTGCAAGTTGGGATCGTCAGGCTGCTACAAGTGCGGCAAGTTAGGGCACTTCAGCAGGGATTGTACCGCCCCTGCACCCGTGTTACAGACGTCAGAGTTGCTGTGTTTCCACTGCAACCAGAGGGGCCACAAGAAGGCCAATTGCCCCCAGTTGACAACAGCAGCGCCAGTGAAGGTGCCAGCTCCAGCGACCCTGCGGATTACCGATGGCCGGCAGGGCAAGGCAGAGGCTCTAGTGGTGAGGAGTCGGGCATTTCAGCTGACTACCGAGGAGGCACGCGCTGCACCCGATGTGGTGACGGGATCGTTCCATGTGAATGGTATCCCAGTACAGGTACTGTTTGATTCGGGTGCTACCCGATCATTCGTTTCTCTTGCGCTTAGCAAGAAGTTTTCTGAGTCTTCGGGTATGTTGGATTGCCCTCTAGAGGTCGAGATTGCGGACGACCGATCAGTGCGAGCATCTGAGGTCTTCCGAGATTGTGTGTTGAGGTTATTTGAGGAGCGCTACTTGGTAGACTTGGTTCCCATTCCATTACGTGGGAACAAGGTGATTATAGGCATGGATTGGCTCAGCCCTAATGGGGCAGTGATCGACTGCGCGCAGCAGTTGGTGCGGATCAGGACCCCAAGTGGAGGAGAGCTGGTGATTCAGGGCGAGAGGCCACAGCGAGGACCAGCCTTATGTTCAGCAGCGAGAGCTAGGCGTTACCTTCAGCAGGGTTGCGCAGGTTATGTCACGTATGTTATGGATACCCGGGAGGCGGGTAGGGCGACGGTGGGCGATGTGCCCGTAGTACGAGAATTCGCGGATGTATTCCCCGAGGAGTTTCCAGGGATACCTCCGGAGCGACAGGTGGAGTTCAGGATCGACCTAGTCCCTGGTGCGGCTCCGATAGCCAAGGCACCGTATCGGTTGGCTCCTCCTGAGATGCAGGAGTTGTCTACACAGCTTCAGGAGTTGTTAGACAAGGGTTTCATTCGACCGAGCAGTTCACCCTGGGGAGCCCCGATTCTGTTTGTGAAGAAGAAGGATGGGTCGCATCGTATGTGTATAGACTATAGGGAGCTGAACAAGGTAACGGTGAAGAACCGTTACCCACTCCCGAGGATTGACGACCTCTTTGACCAGCTTCAGGGAGCATCTTGATTCTCCAAGATAGATTTGCGTTCAGGGTATCATCAGATGAGGGTCAGGGAGGAGGATGTGCAGAAGACGGCGTTTCGGACGCGTTATGGCCACTATGAGTTCGTGGTAGGTGGTATGATGGGGGAACTCACTAAGCTTTGTGCTTACAGTTTATAGTTTTGTTTTCAGGTACCTCTTCGTCGAAGGGGAAAGAGCTGGCGCGGTAGCGGCACATCATACACACACATTGATTTCCGCATCATGAGTTATTCTGGGATTTGTACTCTGACATTATTATGTTTTTATAAAATGGTTTCCGGACACGCGACATTTTTTTTTGAAATGATATGATCAGTGAATGTTTTATTTCTAATGTTTTGCTAAGTATATGTTTCAAAAATGAATTTTTTTGGCTCGTATTTTGGGATGTTACAAAAAAAGAATTTATTAAGGGCAAAATAGTCTTTTCATGTCCGGAGGGACTAAGCGTGCAAGAAAAAACAAATCGAGGGACGGTCCGAGTTAATTTTTAAAAATAGGGACTAAATGTGCGTTTCGACACTTGCACGAGCGACGAATGGTGTAATTTACCCTAAAGGATACAATTTCATTCAGAGTTTTTTTTAGAATTACTTTTCTTAACGAATACACCTATACATATTAGACAATAATATATCATTCTTTAAAATAAATGAATTGTTATATAATCAAGAATATATATTATAAAAATAAGAACTATTCTTATAATATAAAACAACCATTATTAGATTATAAAACAAGAATTTATACATTTTGAAGAGTATAGACAACCTTATATACTACATTCTTTAGAAATGGTTGTATTCAATCACCAATGCAATCCAATAGAACTAGTGAAAATAAACTAACTAACTACAATTAAACTAAAAAGGGGGGTATTATGATTGCTTGAAAACTAAAAGACTTGAATAACTAAATACTTGCAGTTAAGCAAGAGAGTGAGATGCTCAAATATTAGAGAGAATTGGTAAACCAAGGCAATTCAACACAATGAACATTTGTGTGTTGATCATTAGGATTTAACATGAAGCTTATCATTCACCCCAAATTGGTTATAGCAATCATGAAGCATGATATGCCAAGATTTCTCATAGGTAGTATGGAGGTTGGGGAAGCCCACAACACACCTTCCTAATCAAAATCAAAGATCCAATTGAAGCAATTGAACCCAAGAAGTTGATTAGCCTTAAGAATGATGAAATCCCCAATTCCTAGAGGATGTCAATGCTTACACATCCATAAAGGAGTTATGATTCATAAGCTAGAGATGATTTCTACCATCATAAAGCCCTTGTTCTAAGTAAATTCAATGATTCAATGCCAAACCAAAGAAATAAACCAACAATTGCTTATTAAAGTACCAAGCTCATGATCAAAGCACTAAAAAAACATAGGAAATATGAACTAGAATCATAGACATAAGATAAATGATAAATAAGCATAAATCCTTCAAAAACCCACAAACATTCAGAGGTTTTAGCCAAGGTCTACCAAAATAGAGAGTTTAGTGTGACATCCCCATTTTCTCGGCCAGAAAAGACCGATTTTGTTTATGCTTTATAAAAATCAGAGTACCTCTTTTAATAAAAATGTTGCGGAATTTGTTCCCAGAAAAACATGATAAATACGTTATCAAATCATTTCCGAAGAAATGTATTTCATTCATTTTCAAAACATTGGATGTCATCGTCAATACAGAAACATAAGCATAAACAGAACTTACATTCATTTACACTAGTGATCTACATCTCTTTTAAATCTCTCAGTTTAAAGTAGCTTCATATCGACACCTGTGATACAAATAAGCTTGAGTGGGTCAGGTTGGGAAACCTGGTGAGTACATAGGGTTTTCAACCCACAATAATATAATTATTATGTTTAAACAATCAAACAATCAACCCAATTACCCATCCCCATTTTCTTCATTTAATATTCCCTAAAGAATTATCTTAAGGGTCATCTCCTATGTCGTATTTACCTCTCATCTTTTTACATCACATTTCCTTATATGCTCGTTCCTAAGGCATGAATACGTAGTTACAACGTCGCCTGAACTCGTAATTCATAGTAAGGGTTAGAGACTATACCTTCCTTTATGTTCTAATGTGATACAATCACATCTTAAAAGGTAGCATTTCTAGCTACAATCAACTTTTCGCGATACCTCTACCGATCGCTTTGATTATCTTTTATTTCAATCTTCCGACTTAAGTCAGATGCTACATCGAACTTGGTTCTCTGAACCACGTGACATCTTCAGCGTAGTCGGACTCAATTTGATATGACCACTAGGGTCGGAATAACAATCATCTTCTTAGTCATTACCGAAACGATGGTAACGACATACTTGAATAAAACAGAATCAACTACTAGCTTCTTGGTAACCTTGTGACTTTCCCTGATCCATGTGTGAGTCATGTGCTTCTGGTAGTATATGCATCTACTACCTTCCACACCTACTCATACTCGTCCCAAGTATTGTCTCGCAGTCCCCAAGTCCTAAAATCACAAAACAATTTAACACATACGAGTGTCTCCAAATAATCAAAAAAAAATTCCCTAGACTCTACTATGACTTCTTCCATGCACATCTTCAATCATCAATTCTGCTTCAACTCGGTTGGTATTGGAAATTCCAGACCATGGGATAACTTTATGGATTATACCAAAAATTCTTTCTTTCTGCCAACCGAAAGCGTACTTCTCCCGTACTAGACGTATTATTTATTAGACGCGTTTTAAAGGCAAGATACCTCTCTTACGATATCTTCTGATAGGTATCATTCACTATCGTAAGCCTTATCATTTCCTCTATTTTATCAGTCTATCATGGTTCGCATCACTTCCTGAACTTCTGCCATTGTGATAGGTTCGGGTGCAGGCGCAACGACCGATGCATGACCCATCACATTCTTTGGCTCAGGTTGTCATCTTCCTCGAATATTTCCTAGTCTGTCTTCACCATGACGTTTTGTACACCAAAGCAGACATTTGGTGTACCGAGGCGAGAATTTAAGAGAGGAATCTTTTATTTACGATAGACGTATAAATCTCCCTATTACTCCGAAAAGTTACATGCCAGTTCTAATACCGTATTTAAACGTTTAGAAATCTGAACACATAAAGTTTCCAGATCCGGTCGGCAACAGACAATAGATATGATCATATAATGCATATCATAAATCATTTAGCACATAAAAGCATGTTAGGTATTTTCCCTAAATAAGCTAGTGCTTGTGTCTATTCAGGTGTACTACCTAAAATATATTAGACACACTCCTCACAATCATCGCTTAGCATTCTAAGTTTAAGTCTAGAAATAAATCCATATTCCTAGTTCGCTTAAACTAATGCTCTGATACCATCTGTGACATCCCCATTTTCTCGGCCAGAAAAGACCGATTTTGTTTATGCTTTATAAAAATCAGAGTACCTCTTTTAATAAAAATGTTGCGGAATTTGTTCCCAGAAAAACATGATAAATACGTTATCAAATCATTTCCGAAGAAATGTATTTCATTCATTTTCAAAACATTGGGATGTCATCGTCAATACAGAAACATAAGCATAAACAGAACTTACATTCATTTACACTAGTGATCTACATCGCTTTTAAATCTCTCAGTTTAAAGTAGCTTCATATCGACACTTGTGATACAAATAAGCTTGAGTGGGTCAGGTTGGGAAACCTGGTGAGTACATAGGGTTTTCAACCCACAATAATATAATTATTATGTTTAAACAATCAAACAATCAACCCAATTACCCATCCCCATTTTCTTCATTTAATATTCCCTAAAGAATTATCTTAAGGGTCATTTCCTATGTCGTATTTACCTCTCATATTTTTACATCACATTTCCTTATATGCTCGTTCCTAAGGCATGAATACGTAGTTACAACGTCGCCTGAACTCGTAATTCATAGTAAGGGTTAGAGTATCATCACATGAATATATAGTCACAACATCACCTGGACTCGTAATTCATCACCTACAGGTTATAAGTCTGCTGGTGTTTCCACGGGTTGTCTAGAATAGTCTGTGGTCGCCATCTATACTCTAGTAGATGACTACATCTCCAAATTGCCGGACAAGGTTATAGTATCTTTCATCCTACATCACCGATTCATCATCACCTATCCATCACCTAATTATCATCACCTTCCTATCATCACCTATCTCTCATCATTTTATTTCATCACACACCAACTATTTCATCTACCCATGTTTTATCCCAACATATTTGTAGATATAAAATAAATATATATTTAAATCATTTAAAACATGTATAAAATCATTTATCCATCATAGACAGCAAGTATTCAGATAATATGCACACATAGCACGTAATTTATATAAAATACTTCATATCTATGTGTAAGATGAAAGGGACCATGCACTCACTTGAAAAGGTGGTGATTCCGAACCCAGACAGCGCTTCGCTTCTAAAAAAATAATTTCCTTCGACGAAACCTAGTATTATTATCACTAGAGTTTAGTCTATTATTCGTCGAGACTAATTAATAGTCTAGCTATTATTACTATTATATAAGCGTTAAAAAAATACTTATATAACCCATAATAATAGCCCAAGTACTTATTATAAGTTCCTAATAACGCTACTATAATTAAATAAACGATATATTAAAAATAGCGTAGGCGTAGCTCACTTACAGCGGGTTTTATAGAAAACCGGGCTTTGCTTGGAGCAGCGTTCCCAAGCTGAAAAGCTCTTCTTCTCGGAGCCGTCGAGCACTCTGGGGCTTCCGCCTCGTGCTAGGGAGGTTCCCTAGGCTTTTCGGGTGGGTTCGGGGCTAGAGAGAGGTTCTAGAGAGAGAGTAAAGAGAAGAAAGAATGGGAAAGGTGTGAAGAAAATGAGGGTGGGAGAGGTTCTATTTATAGGGTGAAAAATGGCTGAACTTGGTGCCATATGTCACCATCTAGTGGCAATACTTGGGGAGAAAGCAATGGCCAAGATTGTGCCACATCACCCATTTTCGCACAACACACTTCCGACTTCTAAAATCCGTAACTTTCACATACGACCTCCGTTTTTGACGTTCTTTATATCCACGCGTAGGTAAAAATAAGATCTACAACTTTCATTTAGACTTCATCGGCTAATTCTCGACCGATCTTAAATTTAACAGTAGAAGGAGATTAGACTGTTAAATGACCGCGAAAAATTCGTATCTCCTTCATACGGACTCCGTTTTCGTCTGTCTTTTTACCTTTGAGTTCCTATTAATGAGATCTTCACTCTCATTAAGGTTACGTAAGCCAAAAACCGCTCGAACTAAAATCCGAGTTTCGGGCCATGCACTGCTATGCCAAATATTAGAAAATTAATAACTTCCTCATACGAAGTCAGATTTGGGCGTTCTTTTTTTTGTATGTTCTCATTTTAACATATTCTACAACTTTCGTTTAGATCACTAAGGATAAAAGTCACTCCATCGTAAATTCACTATTTACGCTTGTCGGTGCCATGCCGGTTTTGCCGTAAAACGTCGACGGGTCGTAACTTCTTCGTTATAACTCGGATTTCGGCGTTCTTTATATGTACGGAAACCTTGAGACATATTCTACAACTTGGTTAAGATTATTTATTCTAAATAATATTTTGTCAAAAATTCGTTTTCGACCCCTATTATCTCTAAATTGACTAGCCCGGATCTACGGGCGTTACATTTAGCCACTCATGGCAATAGAACAACAATCACAAAAGTCTAATTGCATAAAGAAACTACCAAATAACTTGGAAAGATGAAGAGAAATGAGTCTTGAGCTTCAAAATCGCCTTCTTCAGCTCTTCAATGGTGTAAAATCGAAGTATGGCTGCTAGATCTGATTCCCCAAGGTAATGGCAAGCCAAATGACCAAAATGCCCAAACTGGGCAGTTGCGCGGGTACCCGCGCGACGAAAATTCTACCCGCGCAAATGTTGTTGTAATGCTATTGGCCCTTCATTCCTCCACTCCACCCTTCCACTACCAAAGATTCCTTTGGTCCCCTCCATATCCATGTGATTTAAACCAACCAATCATCATTTAGCTACAAAAGTGGATGCTCCAAGCCCAAAAATAGAAGTTTATGACCCATCTTCACAAGTCTAAAATATCCAAGTCTTCAATTCTTTAAGAACCAAGTCTTCTTTTATGGATCCGCCAAGCCCAATAGCGCCTCGAGAGCCTACAAGTCCGTCTTCACTCTAATCCACAATCGCTATAAGCTCCAAAACCCTGCAAAATTCCTCATGCAAAATAAAAAGTCTCCGATACGATCCATGATGAAGAAAATATAGAATATACAATGCAATACTAATAAAAAGAGCTAAAAATCTAAAATAAACTAATAAAAATAAGGAAATAAAATAAGCTATCAAATCACCCTAAGCTTAAACCTAACTTGTCCTCAAGTTAGAACAAGACTAATATGAGATCGGGATAAGCTAAACTAAAAAGGAAAAAGAAAGGTACCATAGAACTTGGTCAACATCAGTCAACATGGTCAGAATTAGTCCTTCATGGACCCTACGCATCCTCAAAATGTTCCCCGCTTTAGAGCCATAAACCACATTCTCAACCACTTGATGGGCGAATAGATCACGGCTGGATGTAGTCGCGGTGTGCAAGACAAAGGAAACAGAGGATGCGTCTAGTGGGGGCACTTTAAATCACCAATGCAGACCATAGTGCACGAAGGAAAGGCGCCTCTTCACACACTATGATTCCTACATTTGTCAGGCTAAAGTGTATAATAACGAAATAGGGTTTTACAGTGCGGCCTCCGGGCAAACATCCGGTTTCAGAGGCTTCTCCCTTGTACTGTCCTTTACAGTTTACCGTCTCATCGTCAAGGCCTTTTCTCACCAAAAATCAAAAATAAAATAAAATAATAAAAATTCTACTTAACCTAATCTAAACCTAACAACTTAAATCTTCAATCTTGAACTTTTGTTATTTGGTCTTCAGCCTCTTTGTTGCTTGATATTCAGTCTTCTTATTTCTCTTGTTTTTTTTTTTTTGAAATAAAGCCTTGAGTTCTTCTTTGTTTTCGTTGCTTTTCTTTAATATTCTTCATTGTTTCTTTTTTTTTCGCTTTTCCAATTTCTTCATTTTTTTGTGTTTTCTTCTTTGAAGGTCTAAGGAATTTCACCATGTAACAAAGGATGGAGGCTAACATGAACACCTAATGATCATTGACAATGTGCCAAGATCAACTAGAAGGGGTGGGGAATGACTCAAAAATGGGTGTTACCGAAAAAACTTGGTCCCAAAAGATGTGAATTGGGGGACCTGCCTCAAAGTTCATCAAGCACCTCAATGCAAGGTGTGATGAACAAAATCTATCTAACTATCTACTCTAGACCCCTAGAAAAATGATGACCTATCTTAAAAAGGTGGTGAGAATCTAACTAAGTAAGGCTCGGACGAGACTCGGGAGTACTAAGGGATACTCCCCCCAAAACCAAGATGCGAGTCTTCATTATCTTCAATGTCTTCATAATACCTTACCGGGCTAATCTTTGCTCGCACGCATTGGCATGACCAACCACATCCCTCCGCACCTAGACCCAATCAAGCTACTTGCATCTGACCCCCACACAAGCGGTCTTAAAATGGTCTGTGAGGCTCAAAACGTGTCCCATTTATCAAATACAAGGAATTCCATATCAAGACCCGGGACCAATCTATGATCCAATACTTATGACTCGGTGCTCTGGTACCTGTAGGGATGAGAAGACAAGAGAGAACAAAAAAAAGCATGAACTTAAACTAGAATGCATCTAAAAAGTATGAAAATTAGAAAAGAAAGAAATAAAATATGCAATATTTTTGAACTTTTTATGCAATTTTTATGAATGTCCTAAATGACTTACTCTAAATGCAACTATATACAAATGCAATAAAAATAAAAATATAAGAATACCTCACCCCAAGCTTAAATTTTAGCATTGTCCTCAATGCTTAGGATGAGAGTAAGGAAGGATCATACCGGGATCAAGGTGGAGGAGGCCCACGAGGGGGGGTATGGAAGCAACACATGGGTTGTACAATGATGTGTGGATGGAGCTCTTGGCCACCTAAATACACATGGATGAAAGCTTGGTCGCGCAAAGGAAGCATATGCAATGACTCAAATTTTTCTTATGAAGTGATACATTTGTGCGGGCACCCTCGCAAACTTTGCGCGGGTGGTGGTTGGGTCGCGCAAATAAAGAATTAGCATCATTGGTCTCGCAAAGAAAGGGAAGGATTTGGTCTTGGCCGCGCAACAATCTGTGAGGGTGGAAGGCAGCCGCGCAATCAGTTGCGAGGGTGACAGTCGGCCGCGCAGAACTTGCGCGGGTGGGGGAGCCGGCCGCGCGAACTAATCAGATGCAACCCCATGTTGGGGTAATTTGGAACTCGGAACCTGCGCGGCTAGGGGACGGTAGCGCAAAGTTTGCACGGGCACCCGCGCAAGTTGCAGATTTTTGACACTTTTTGCATACTTTACCAAGATCATTGCTAAACCTCAATATGCTTATTTTTAACCAACTTCAAGCTTAGAAACACCAAAACTTCAAGCAAGATTATTTATTTACAATGCATTTATTTAACGTCTTTGCCAAGACATAGCCCCGCTTCCGTCAATCTTCATAAATCGGGATTTTCAATGTTACGTTGTCGAA
Organism: Lactuca virosa; assembly: GCF_052849685.1. Lineage (NCBI taxonomy): Eukaryota > Viridiplantae > Streptophyta > Magnoliopsida > Asterales > Asteraceae > Lactuca > Lactuca virosa. The sequence goes on along the minus strand of NC_136427.1, from coordinate 14,441,118 downwards.
TTCTCCCGTGTCAAAGCCTTCATAAAATGGTTTCAAACATTTTCCATTCACTTTGAAGATTTGATTCGTTTCCAAACTCTTGATTTCAACCGCACCATGATCAAACACTTTTAAAACAATGAAAGGTCTGTGCCATCGAGATCGCAATTTTCCCGGGAATAACTTTAAACGCGAATGATAAAGAAGAACTTTTTGACCCGAAACAAAGTGCTTTTGGGTTATGTCCTTGTCATGAAACGCTTTTGTCTTCTCTTTGCACCTTTTAAACCTTTTAATTATATTCTTCTTGACCACTTCTATCATTGGAGGATTCAATCTTCTTTGAGCCTCTCTCCTAGGCTTGCAATAATCTTCCATAAGAATCTTGTGTGTGCATACATTAGGGCTTATCGCGTTTATTGGCTCAATCACATCAACCCGGTACAATGGAGAAATGTTGCTAGGGTACCTCATTGATTCAAAGATGTTGAAGTGAATGATCTCTCCATCAAACTCCATAGTAATTTTCCCTTTATGGACATCAATGATCGTGTGAGCGGTATTCATGAAAGGTCTTCCAAGGAGGATCATAGATGATGTGGAAGGAGTCTTCTCTTCAATATCAATGACATAAAAATCCGCGGGAAAAACAAGTTGATTAACTTGTACTAACACATCCTCCAACACTCCTCTTGGAGACACACTTGACTTGTCCGCTAATTGAATGATTACTCCGGTTTCTTCCAAAGGTCCAACATTGAGAGATTGAAAAACCGAATATGGCATCACATTGATCGAGGCTCCAAGATCTAACATGGCACTTTCGACATGCAAATCACCAATGGTACAAGGGATAGAAAATATTCTAGGATCCATGCATTTGGGAGGTAACTTCTTTTGGATAACCGCAGACACGTTTGCATTGACTTGAATCTTTTCATTCGCTTTGAATTTCCTCTTCTTGGTGCACAAATCCTTGAGGAATTTTGCATAACTTGGAATTTGCTTAATAGCATTCAATAGTGGAATGTTGATTTGGACCTTGCGGAAAGTTTCAAAGAATTCATTTTCTTCCTCTATCTTCTTGGAAAAGGCTAACCGGGAAGGGAAGGGTGGTGGTATGACCAATGGCTTGATAGGCTTGTTAGAATATTCGGGTTGCTCAATGTTTGGAACAACCGGTTCCTTTAGAGGAACTACCATTTTCGAAGGTTCAACAATAATAACTTCATCTTCGTCTTCTCTTGAAACTCTTTTAGAGTTGCTTTCTCCAAGTGTTTTCCCACTTCTCAAGGTTATTGCACTCACATTGGGATTCTTCTCAGTTTGAGATGGAAGTTTACCCCTTTGTTCCATCTTGTTGAGAGCGGTGGCCAAGTCTCCAATTTGTGCTTGAATGTTGGAGAAAGTGTTCTTGGTCTCTTGTTGAAATTGGGTTTGGCTTTGAGCAAGAGAAGTGACAAGTTCTTGAAGGCTCATTTGGTGGGCACCACTTGATTGGCCTTGTTGATGAGGTTGTTGGTAATTTGGAGGGAGGTGAGATGTTTGTGGATATGGAGGTTTTTGGGAAGGATATTGCGGATGTTGGGGTCTCATCAAAATGTTTGGTGGATTTTGCTTTGGTGGGTATGGATTGTTTGGGTTATTCCTCCAATTTGGGTTGAAATTGTTTTGAAATCCCATGGGTCTTGGTTGACCTTGATATCCTCCCATTGCATTCACATCTTCCAGTTCACTTCCAAGAGTGGGACACTTATCCCTATAATGCCCCGTCATGGCACAAATACCGCATACCATCAATTGTTGACCACTTCCCACCACCATTTGACTTAATACATTAGTCAAATCTAAGAGCTTTGATTCCAAGTGTTGAGTGTTGCTAACGTCACCAACCACTTGTGGAGAATTTCTCTTCATTTTATTTTGAGTCCAAAGTTCCTTTGATTTTGAGAAATGGTTCCAAAAAGTGATCTTATCTCTTGAGGGGTTTTGTTGAAGATGTCACCACCACTTGAAGCATCAATCATCCTTCGATCTTTTTCATTCATACCCTCATAAAATTGTTGAAGAAGTAGTTGTTCGGGAATGTTGTGTTGAGGACAACTTGTACACAAGTTGTTGAATCGCTCCCAAAAATCATGAAAGGTCTCATTCTCCCCTTGACGAATCCCCAAAATGTCACTTCTTTGGCTTGAAATTCGAGAGGTGAGATAGAACTTGCTATTGAAGGCTTTGAGTAACTCTTCCCAAGTGTGAATAGATCCCGGTGGTAAGTTGAATAACCACTCTCTAGCTTTATCTTCCAAGGTGAGCGGGAAGGCGGTTAGCTTGAAATCATCCAATGTCACGTGTTCGGGCAACATGCTAACACATATCATATGAAAGGACTTCAAATGCTTTTGAGGATCTTCTCTATCCAACCCATGGAATTTAGTAAGTTGATGTATGAAACTTGACTTCAATTCAATTCCTCGGCGGTTTGCGGGATAAACAATAGCAAGAGGTGTATGAGTAACATCCATCTCCATCATTTGTCTAAGTGTCAACTCTTGAGGGGGATCGGGTGGATTGGGGTTATTGGGATATTGTTGCATGTAATTGGGTGGTTGTTGGTAAGGTGTATAGGGGTATGGTTGGTGATTGTAGATTGGTGGTGGATAAGGTTGGTAGTTAGGATATTGGTTGTAGGGGGTTGTTGTTGGGAGTACATTGGGTTTTGGTACATTAAAGGGTGTTGGTAATTGGGTTGATTTGGGTAATGTACTTGTTGAACTTGAAAAACATTGTTTTGAGGTTGGTTGTTTTGGTGGAAGTGTTGGTTTTGTGGTTGTGGAGGTTGATAATTGGGTTGGTGTTGAGGAGGGGCTTGATTCCAAGGTGGCATATCAATGAGAGGTTCTTGTTGTTGTTGTCTTGGTTGTTGGGGTGGGGTATTGACATCTTGATTGTTTGGGTTGGGATTGTGAGGTGGAGTGTGATTCATGGCTATGTAGTTTTCAAACGGAATATCTTCAAAGGATTGACCAACAATTGGAGAATTCGGCTCGGTGTCGGTATCACTTGAAGTATGAACTTGATCTTCTATGTTGATTAGTGGAGATGAGGAAGAAGCTTGAACAAGTTGTTGTTGCTTTGCTTGTTTGGCTAACTTTTTCAACCTTTTTGCTTCTTTTTCAATTTCCGGATTGTAGAGTAGTTCACCGGTTCTTGTAGACCTAGGCATAAACAATCAAATAACAATAACCAATTTCCCCGGCAACGGCGCCAAAACTTGGTGGGATGTCAAGTTCACCAAGCAAATTACACCCTTTGTTTACAAATAAAACGTAATATAATGGTAAAAAGGGGTATCGATCCTCGGGGAAATGGTTGTATTCAATCACCAATGCAATCCAATAGAACTAGTGAAAATAAACTAACTAACTACAATTAAACTAAAAAGGGGGGTATTATGATTGCTTGAAAACTAAAAGACTTGAATAACTAAATACTTGCAGTTAAGCAAGAGAGTGAGATGCTCAAATATTAGAGAGAATTGGTAAACCAAGGCAATTCAACACAATGAACATTTGTGTGTTTATCATTAGGATTTAACATGAAGCTTATCATTCACCCCAAATTGGTTATAGCAATCATGAAGCATGATATGCCAAGATTTCTCATAGGTAGTATGGAGGTTGGGGAAGCCCACAACACACCTTCTTAATCAAAATCAAAGATCCAATTGAAGCAATTGAACCCAAGAAGTTGATTAGCCTTAAGAATGAAGAAATCCTCAATTCCTAGAGGATGTCAATGCTTACACATCCATAAAGGAGTTATGATTCATAAGCTAGAGATGATTTCTACCATCATAAAGCCCTTGTTCTAAGTAAATTCAATGATTCAATGCCAAACCAAAGAAATAAACCAACAATTGCTTATTAAAGTACCAAGCTCATGATCAAAGCACTAAAAAAACATAGGAAATATGAACTAGAATCATAGACATAAGATAAATGATAAATAAGCATAAATCCTTCAAAAACCCACAAACATTCAGAGGTTTTAGCCAAGGTCTACCAAAATAGAGAGTTTAGCCACTCATGACAATAGAACAACAATCACAAAAGTCTAATTGCATAAAGAAACTACCAAATAACTTGGAAAGATGAAGAGAAATGAGTCTTGAGCTTCAAAATCGCCTTCTTCAGCTCTTCAATGGTGTAAAATCGAAGTATGGCTGCTAGATCTGATTCCCCAAGGTAATGGCAAGCCAAATGACCAAAATGTCCAAATTGGGCAGTTGCGCGGGTACCCGCGCGACGAAAATTCTACCCGCGCAAATGTTGTTGTAATGCTATTGGTCCTTCATTCCTCCACTCCACCCTTCCACTACCAAAGATTCCTTTGGTCCCCTCCATATCCATGTGATTTAAACCAACCAATCATCATTTAGCTACAAAAGTGGATGCTCCAAGCCCAAAAATAGAAGTTTATGACCCATCTTTACAAGTCTAAAATATCCAAGTCTTCAATTCTTTAAGGCCCAAGTCTTCTTTTATGGATCCGCCAAGCCCAATAGCGCCTCGAGAGCCCACAAGTCCGTCTTCACTCTAATCCACAATCGCGATAAGCTCCAAAACCCTGCAAAATTCCTCATGCAAAATAAAAAGTCCCCGATACGATCCATGATGAAGAAAATATAGAATATACAATGCAATACTAATAAAAAGAGCTAAAAATCTAAAATAAACTAATAAAAATAAGGAAATAAAATAAGCTATCACTTCTTCACAAATCCGGAACGAGTATTTTGAAAGAATAAGCATAATTGAATCACAAGTATTTTTACCCCTTCTTTTTTATTTAACCATGAGGAATTACCTGAAGTACTTTCGCAAGAGCCACAAGTTCATCCCGATTTGCATTAGATTCCTACAAACATAATATATGTGCATGCAATTCGACAACATTATATGATAAATATAATAATATAAGTCCACTTATCATTAAAACATCACATATCGACTCCAAGTTTCTTTAGGAAATCAAAATTTGCCCTCACTACAACAAAAACGAATGCAATGAGCAAAATCTGACTACACAAACTTTGAAAAAATAAATAAGTAGCCAAAAAACAATTGATCTTACTTCTTCTATTTTCCATGGCTAAAGAATTCACACCATCTTCCTTGGGGTTCACCTACTACCGTAAAGCAACACTAAATTGCATCCAATCCTATGAAAATAATTATACAACCAATACTCATCATTTCATTTATCTATAAAACAATCATTTGCTTTAGGAAATGTATAATTTTTCAAGAAAGAGCCTTATATTCTTTCCAAAAATCTCCTCAGTGGGATTATACCATTTATATGCAAGTTGAATTTTACTTGTGGGTCCCTGCACAATGATATACCCATAAACCATGAATAACTTATGTCAAATTCCAGATTTCAAAGTTAAAATGAAGATTCTTTCTTACCTCGTAATTAATTTGGAAATACAAGGATAAAATTCCCCAACTCAATTAGCCGAATTTCCCAAACCACATTCACCATCAAGATTGGCAGGACATTTTGTGGAGCATCACAAATCAATAAACATGAAAATTAATATATTTAGTACTAATATTAATATACATTGAAATGAGTAACAAAGAGAAAAAAACGAAAACCTTAACAAAAGGGTAAATCAAATAGATTAACCAATTCGGAAGGCCATGCACATCCATTTAAGTAAAATAATCAAATCATCACCATTGTATGAGAGATTAAAGGTTAGTAACAAAATAAAACATTTATCAAATGAATGATGATTGCAACTGTTTGACTCAACCCCCAATTTCAAATCAAGTTAAGTAATAATGTACGATCAAAAGAAATATTAAAAATGTTTTTTTTTAATCTGATCATATACCGAAATTGGGATAAATTCTCAAAAACCCAAATTGAAAATTAAGTGTTATAACACTTTGACTGGATCTTGAAATCCTAAAAGTTGAATGACATTCAAAGCAAGTATCACGAAAAATAAGGGCCACTTACGGATTATAGATGAGAGATTACAGTCAAAGAGAACTTGGGGGAGGGGGTAATTGAATCCATGCCTCCATGGGAAGCTTACGATGGAGGGTTGCAGTCACTGTAGGGGAGGCGGCAATGGATGACTTTTATCGCCGGAGAGAAGGGTGGATGGACGGGAAAATTTTGGTGAAAAGGTATTTCGGGTGAAGAACCGAATGCTTGAGTCATATGAGATCAAGGTTTTGAAAACCGGAGGTCGATGGTTCAAGTGGTCCAACCGGACCGGTCTCAAAAACCGAAAAAATCGGATGATGTCATAATTATATTTAAGTATATAAAAAATTAAAAAAATAATTTTTTTTAAAAATTTCTGGTTTTGACCGGTTTAACCGGACCGGTTTTTACCGGTTCGACCGGTTTTTACCGGTTTACATGAATACCGGTTTTTTGACCTTTAAGAACCGGAGCCGGGACCGGTTCCCGGTTGAACCGGTCGAACCGGCCGGTCCGGTCCGGTTTTCAAAACATGGTATGAGATTACAAGGAAATTCCTAAAACAATTAATTATTTACCATAATTAAATATAGATAAAGTTACTATTATATCCCTCTAAAATGATTGGTCCAGGATTGGTTATACATTCACACAATATTTATCATTTATATATGAGCCTAACTATATATATATATATATATATATATATATATATATATATATATATATATATATATATATATATATATATATAGAGTTAGGTTCATTTGTTTAAACTAATTATTGTGTTATTGTACGCATTAATGTGGGCCAATCTAAATAAAAAATTAAATAATTAAATAAATAAATAAGGGTAATTTAGTAATTTGTTTAGTAACTTCCAAAATTAATCCCTATAATCATGGTATTGACCTAATCTCTCCAATTTAAATCTCGTTCCACTCTTTATCTAAAAACCAAATCTTGGCCGATCTGCAAAATTAGAATGGACTACAAAATCGATCTTAAGTTCTACAAAAATCGATTGTCATCGCCATCTCCAACTCCAGCAGGTCACCGACTCCACCAGTGCCCCCTACCCCCCACCATCATCGTTTTATCGAAGAGCCCCACGCCTCCACCCCTATGTGGCTTCAGCGACTCCCGTTCTACGTTTTTTGCTTCTGGTTTGTGTATCGTCCTTTTGACCGATCGGGCATAGGGGAAAGAATGGGACGAAAGTTGTGGGAGATCGATGACATAAATTGAGGGGCACCGGCCGACCGACTATCACCGGCGTTTTCTTTCTTTTCTTTCTTGCCCGATCAGCAGCCACACGAATGGGGAAGGCAAAGAAGATCGCTGATCTCCAAGGGGGTGTTTTAGGTGGTTTAATCGACTGAATCAGATGGAGAGGAGGGTGAACCGAGGGCAGCAAGGGTTGATTAGCAACTCTCCGCTTCCTCTCTTCTGATTCTAACAACGAGGGGTGAGACCAGAAGAGGGTCCGACGACAGGTGGGACTTCGGTGACATTGGCTCAACGGAAGAATACGCCGTTGAAGCTCTCGACAAACGGCTTTGTCTATTCCGCCTGAAGGTTCAGGTTTCTTTATATTCTTCTACTTCTTCAGACATGGTTTGTCTCCCTTTGTTTATAAGTACCTTCTGTTTTCCTATTTGATTTTGTTGATTCAAGTTAGTTCAGTCGTAATTATATGATGTTAGTGTTTCGAGATGTCGTTCCCGTTTGTCTGTATTATATTTATGTCTAATGCACTGCTTTTCGTTGGGGATTCAATTGAATTTTCGGAATTAGGGTTTTCAGAAATTTGGATTGACAGAATTTCTTCTGGAATTAGATAATGTGGATTTGTTAAAGCAATTAGATAAGTACATATTGTCTTTCATTTAGTCCTTCTGCAATCGTTATTGAGGATTAGATATGAGGACTATAGTTAGATTAAAATTATGTATAGATCTATCTCAGGTATGCTATTAGATACGTACCTCGAACAAGTACATCTTATGAATGAATTAGAACAAACAATTAAGTAAAATTAAAACCTTGTTGCTTTTGAATGGAATAAAGTGCAGGGAAGGACAGAGGAATAAAGTGAGAGAGAGTTTCTTTCTCCAGAAAAGAGAAGGAAGAACAGGGAAGGCTTTGGTTGCTTCATTTGGCAGAAAAGAGAAGGAAGAACAATGGTGATGATCTCTTCTTTGATTGGGTATGTTTCTTTTGATTGGGTTTTACTAGTTAAATAGATAAAAAAAAATCAAGTATCTTGATGATCTTATTGTATAGTTGTGAATTTTGATAGATATGGAGTACATTGTGATCTAAGGAAAAGAAAACATAAACGTGTGGTACAATTCTTGAGATTGACATGAAGAAGATAAAAAGAATCATGAATTCCAATTCTGTTGGATTGGAATCATGATTTCCAATTCTGTTGGAATGGAATCATGAATTCCAATTCTGTTGGAATCTAAACTACAATTTGGTTTTGTTTTGACAGAAGTTGATGTTTGAAGAACGGACCGCAAATTTGAAAGTGATTCTAAGCATTCTCAGAGAATATTATTCTTACATGATTTGATTCATGGCAGTTATTTTCGTTAAATGTATAATTTCATGGATGATCAAGGAAAGAGTTATTCTTCTGATAGAATAATCTACAATAGAATGATAGGAGTATATGTAATAATATATTCTGCTAGAATATTAAGGTCGAATAATATACATAATTTTATTTGTTATTAGTGAGTATTTCATTGTCATAGACTATTATATAAAGTTTTTACTTTTTTAAGAATGTAATGAAAAATTTGAAGTTGTATCCAAAAATGTGTTATTAGTCGGTGTTGGCATTCTCATAGAATATCATTCTAATAGAAATATGTATCCTGAAATTTGTAGAGAATCTGATTCTAACAGAATAAAATCGGGTTTAGTTATAAAAATTACGTTATAATTAAAATTAAAGTAATTAAAAAAATTAGAATTTTAAAATCAAGAGAGTTAATTATCCCCAAAAATATGGAATTTACCTTTTTTAAATTTACCTCAATTGTCTAAAATACCCTTAGAATGAAATTAGATGGAATTTTTCAATTATCTTTAATTTAATAATATATATTAATCACTTTCTTAAATTAAGTAAAATATTGGCCCACATTTATGTATACAATAACACAATAATTAGTTTAAATAGAATAACCTAAGCCTATATATATATATATATATATATATATATATATATATATATATATATATATATATATATATAGACGCCTCCCAAAACGAAAACCACAAATCAGTGAAATATAACAGCCATGTACAAATCAGTGAAATATAACAGCCATGTACAAATCAGTGAAATATAACGCCTCCCAAAACGAAAACCAATAAATCAGATGGTACAAATTAAGTTTAAAAAACAGCCATGTATAGTTATTCATATTAGATGTTTGTCCCGCCGTTGAGTAAAAAAGAAACAAACCTCTAAGAAAACATAACATGGAAACAACTTATTATTCAATAGTAGTGAAATATAACAAATTCAAAAATATAATTTGCTTCCCACGTGACAAAATGTTACGAGAACTAAAAGGTAAGGGGAAAAATGCAAGTCCAGAAACAAGAACAGGACAATGTTAAGAACAAAATCCATTAAAAAAAAAAGCTATATCAATAAACTTCCTCAAAATTCAAAATACACATTGTATGTGCAAAGGGTGTGTTCACTTTCTTGGGAGATGAGGTTTTATCGACTCCACAACTACCTGTTTTTCACAAAGAACATAATATCAGGATTTCTTCATTAAGTTCTACCTTTTTACTAATTTTTCCTTTCCAATAAGTGTGCTATCAATTTCTTAAACATCTTTTATCCATATATAGTTTCGATGTAAAGCACATGAAAAGTAGTGAAGTTTGACTGTTTGACTAAAATAGAACAATGAGTAGATGTCTTACCCTTCCATCATAAGATAACGATGCAAATATCCAAGGCTCCCGAGAACTCCATGACAAGCCTGTGTTTTTAAGAAATGTTATCAAGTTAATGCAGAAAGAAAGAACGACTTAATAAATAGATTAATCCCTAACTTTTTACAAATTTACCCTCAACTATTTTTTATTCTTCCAATTTCTCAACTGTGCTGGTTATTTTCTCAAATATTCATCAAACATAATTTATCCATGGAGAAAAAAAAAACACATTATCAAATTACCATAAACACTGTCCTCATAGTCATTGTATGTATGGAGCAAAGACTCCGTCCATTTAGTAGTGGAGTTAGACAAGCTGTGAAAATAAAAATAAAATGGTAAGGGGGACAAGGGCATATACGTACTTTTCAACTGTATTCATTCAACACAAAATGACAAAATATAATAAGAAAAAAAAAAAAGAGACCTATCAGATGTCAATTCATCGTTGCTAGCAGGAGCAGCAAACCACAAGTTAACAGCCGAGTCTGTTCCTGCACTCTGCATATATACAATGTATGTCCAATTATAGCATCATACTTTCAATTTACTTATTTAAATTACATTTGCTATAATAACTGTGTACATTTTTCAAAGCACAATTTTGTAATAAGAAAAAAATGCTATAATAAACAAATAATTCAAAGTACGTTGCTATTTCTTGAATTTAAATAAGTGTGAATGTATAGAGAGAGAGAGAGAGAGAGAGAGAGTACAAGAATGACTCCTTCATACTCAGGATTACTTCTAACAGCCCAAGTCCTGCATAAAAAGAACAAAAAGATAGGAGTCAAATGAAAAAGTTAGGTAATCAGATTACCAAAAATGATAATTTATTTATTTTTATATCAATAATTAACAAAATATAATATTACCAGTGTGAATGTCCAGGGAGCTCTGCAACAGGAGCCTTTGACATTCTAAGATCCCATATATGAATACCAGATTCATCTGCAGCTGTTACCTGTATTTTATGTTACAATATTTAATTACCATAATATAATAGTATTTTTTAAGCTAATGCACAAGCATTAGTTACATATGATGAACTTGAATCGAAGAACTTACAAGCATATGTTTGTTCTTGCTATCATAGTCTATATTACGAACATGGGAATACTCAATTGAATTTGTTTTCCTGTAAATCAATAAATACATGTTATTAGTACTTCAAACTTCCCAAAATCCATAATGAAATCTAACAGCAAGTTGCACAATAAACTCAATTTTCATTCAAATGAGAAATTGTTGAAGAAACAAGATCTTTTTTTCTGCATAACTAAAATGAGGCAAGAAATGTTGACCAAAGTCAGAGCATACTTCATAGTCCGTAAGTCCCAAAACTGGATAGATGATTCAGAAGTTGATGCAACAACATTTACATCATGTGGGTCCCATGCTCCACCTGACATATGATGAAGCATCCCAGCAGACTCCTGAGATTGTACCTACATATTTCATGTACAAGAAACTTTCTTAAATACTATAAAGTGTTATATTGTAGCTGTCAGATTTTCACATTTTGATTAGTCTAAAGAATCTTGCTCTCTTATACCTGTGCACTCTTCTTGGAAGAATCTAAGCTCCAAAGAAAGATATTCTGCTCATCAATACTGATCAACTTATCATGTCTTCCAGATGGCCACCATAGCACACTGACATTATAAGAATGATCATAAATAAGTCATTACTACATATAATGATGCAAATTGCAAATACAAGAAAGAAAATCAATGGGCCTTTAGAAAGAAAGAAAACATAACTCACCACTTAATTTTTGAGCTGTGTGCATCAAGGGAAGCAATACATTCCAACTGAGGAGAATTTGACTGGCCATACAATTCAGGTATCTGCCACACAGCCGCTTCATATGATTCACCTTCAACAGCAAGATATTAACAGGAAACTTTATACAACACTGAACTCAAATGAGCTACTTTTTCTAAACAAAAATGTAAGTCAAAATTGCAATCATGGCTTAAAATTGGCAGACCTCAAAATTCCAGATTCATAATGCATTTCCCTACCTTGACCAAACTAGAATCATATCCGTTACCAGTATCTTTGATCAACAAATCCTATTAGAGCTACTTCTCTAGTGAAACAGATGAATTCTTCTGGATTTTTATCTAGATCTCACTCTTAGCTTAGCTTAACCAAGTCATTTACTTCTTATAACCACGAACATCACAATCATAATCACAATTAAGCAGATAACAGATTAAATACCAGAAGAGAAGACGGTAGAGAAGATTCGTTGATCAAAAGGGCAAGAAGCAAGGTCCCATATCTCATTCGGATGGGAAAACAAGCCCTCGCAAACAAGTTCCGTACCACCTGATGAAAGCCTAATCAGATGCACCTGAAACAAACAAAGATGAAGAAGTTCAATACGACCAAAATCAAAACTTCACATATAGAACATTAACGCAAATCAGAGATCAAATAAACAACTCAAAACCTCATTTTCTTCTTTGAGACTGAGAGTGCCGGTGAGGAAACTGGTGTGATCTGTATCGGCTTTCACATCCGCTATACATCTTGCCTGTCAACAAAAGTCAGAAATCGAGTAAATGCCGATGTAATGAGTGAGAATTTGGAGGACAACTGTGGTGAAATGCAGATCGATTGAAGGGGAATTTTGGGAGGTTTTGGGTGTGTGAATGGGGTTTGTGTGATCGATTTTCACCTGATATTTGAGACCGTAACCAATTCCAGTTGATCCTCCTTGCATTTGAGTAAGGATTTCTTGCTTTTTCGTCAATCAGCTGATGAAGATCTTTAGGGCTCTTTCTACAGTTAAAACTTGCACCTTACAAACGACTTCGGACATAATTTAATATTTAAATGGTTTCTTTCAATACAAAAAATGGTCATGTTTTTTAGTTTTATAGCATAGTTTTATCATTTATGTTATGTCTACCCTCACAATCACAATTGATCATAAATAGTATTTGTTTTTTTCACACACACACAAAAATACAGCAATTTACAAGGAAAATACTCACAAATGTAAACTGATTTGACATGACTATACCGATAATTTTGAAACTTATAAATGTCTCAATACACTATTGTACAGGGATAAGCATCTGGGGAGCTGAATATAGGACCGAGAGCCAGATAGGTTAAGGGGGTATTGGTTCCGGAACCGGTTTTTGGATGCTAGATTTGGGAACCAAAAACTAAAAAAATGGATATCTGGAAACCGATAACCGTCTTTATAATATGTAATTTTGGTCCACTCCAGACCGATTCGGTTTTGGAAACCGATAACCGTCTTTATAATATGTAATTTTGGTCCACTCCAGACCGATTCGGTTTTTTCTGATCTGATTCGGTTACATCAGGTTAAATGTTCATCCCTACTACTGTATGGCTTTCACCGATTTTTCATCCACTCGTCCAATATTATTACTTGATGAAATATAGCTCAAATTAAGGAGTGTATGGATAAATTAGTTGATAGCTTATTAGTTTATTGTTTATTAGCTTATTAAAATAAGCAATAAGCAAAGAGAGAGATGTTTATTAAAAGCAGCTTATTTAACTTATCCCTACCACAATAAACTGATTTTTAAAGATTTTTATCCAAACAATTAAACTTAGCTTATTATGGTGAAAATAAACAATAAGCACTCTTTTTTCCCTATCCAAACACCCTCTTAACTTAATTTTACATAATTAAATCAACATTGTCACGATTAACTCAAACAAACTTATCATATAATATACTTCAACCCACAAAATAAAAACACAGCCAACGAACATTTTACAAGGAAAATACTCACAAAATGCAAAAACGAAAATCTGTCTACTTTCATACATTCCTACATTGCCATCAAATATACCACAAACACCAAAAAAAAATACAATAAAAGATATTTAAAAAAGTCTACCAACACGTTTCTACAAAGTTACCCTCAAAAAACCTAAAGTAAACCAAAGCCAAAACCTTCAAACAATACCCTTTTAGTCAGGGACCAAACCGCTGTATTCCTTGTCTTCTGTCAACTCTAATTAACCTAAGTCCCCGGTGAGCATTAACCTTCTGTACAGTCCAGGGTTTAGGGTTCATGGTTTTTTCTTGGGTAAAAGGATAATAACCCGGTAATATTATTAATGAAACAACAAATATTATAGAGAAGAATTCAGGATTGGGTGTGGATGCTTGTACCATGTGCTTCATGACTTGTACTTTTAATACCTATTCCACACATGGAGATGAAACGAAACTTAAAAGTTAAAACCAGGATTATTTAATCCGAAAGCAACTCTTCAAGTTCGGGTAATTCAGATATCAAAGGATCATCATCGAGACTTGTATCGTTGACTAAATGTTGAAACTGAGGGCCGATGAGATCATCATCTTCATCTTGATCCTGATCTAACGGTTCAGATTCGTTTTCGGTATCTTGATCGGGGACTAATGATTCATCGGTGGGGTCGATGAGATTGTTTTTACCGAATTTTCGAGGGAGTGATTCGAGTTTTGATTTGGCTTCGGGGTCTTCGCATATACAAGTGGCGGGGTTTTCATGGAATTCACCTCGCCCGGGTCTTACTTCTTTTGGCTCACCCATGAAACCTCTTTGATGTGTTCGTACGCGTGATGAGAATTCTTCCCATGTTGTGTTCTCTCTGTTTAGGAATAGACGGTAGAGTTTTTTAGCGTTTGGCCGGATTGTTGGTTTGTGTCCAAAGTATCTCCTATTATATAAAAAAACAGTTAGTGTCACTGTTTAAAGCTATGTTTGGCAGACAAACTGAAAAGCTAGCTGCCAGCAGATAAAACGACGTTTAGTAAAACTAGCCAATGGGAAATGTAAAACGACATAAAAATTATAAGTTTTTGTCCAACTCAACAAGGTGGGATGGAAACACGCTCTCGATATCTTGTATGTGCAAAAGACGTAAATGCCCTTCTCATCCTCATCATAAAAAATAGTCATGTGAAGCTCGTCTTGTCCCGTTCAATCTAGTCGTGTCCCGTGTAACAAAAGCAGCCAAAGGCTGCGTTTGTTACATAGGATAGAACTATACGGGACTGGACAAACTTTACAGGGCTATTTTTGATGATGGGGATGAGGAGGGCATTTACGTCTTTTGCACATACAAGATATCAAGAGCGTGTTTCCATCCCACCTTGTTGGGTAGGACAAAAAATTATAATTTTATCAGTCCCAGTCCCAGTGTCCCAGACTCCCAGTCCCAGTCCCAGTCTAATGCATGCCAAATACAGTACAAACTTTTGTTCTATACTGACAAAATTACAATGGTTGAGGTTGAATCAATAAATTAATGACAAAATATATTTTATTTTGATATAATAAAAATAAAAATACCTTCGTCCGGCTAAAATCTTTGCCATATTTCCGTTGTTATTGGTAACGAAAACATCACTTTCATCGCAGACAATGAAATCAAGTGCAGCCATACGAGAAGAGAAGGCGGAAAAGGGTTCCAGTTCTTCTTTAGGGGCAATTGTGTCTTTTGAATGAATGTTGGGGAAGAGTGCTCTCAAAGGAGCCAATGTGTCATCTCCACCATATACTTCACCTGAAGCCACATAAAGATGAACATCTTTGCTATATCCAAGTGCTCTCAGCATTAGACCTACTTCTTCAGGTGTAAGTGGACACCTCCCTTGTCTCCTTTCTTTGTCCGGATTGTTGCTCTGTGATTATTATCAAAAATAGCAATGTACTTTATTATAGCATCCTACTTTCATTTTCCAAATACAAAACAATTTCATTGCTATAATTGGGTAGATTTTGAAAAGTACAATGTCAAGTACAAAATTGTGAGAAAGAAATTAGACATTTGTTTCACTTTAAGTTGAGGTGAAAATTATCTATGTTAAATTTATGGTTATGAGGCTAGTTTGGACATACATGATTATAAGTAAGGATGAGGATTAAGTGCTTACATGTAAAGTTTTCCACCTTTTTCGTATTTTACCGAGTTCTTTTCTTTCCTTCTCTCCACCACCATAATAGCATCCTGAAAATGCAAGCATATCAGGTTCAAACCTGTATTTTAAAATAGTCAAAGTTGTAGTTAGCACAAAGAATGCAACTTTTCAAATCACTCACAAAATAAATGGTAAAAGTTGTAGTTAGCAACTTAGCAATGCACTTACACTTATTCGTTTATTATAGTATCCTACTTTCATTTCTTACAATTACAGCATTGTACATTCATTTTTATTCTTATTAATGCATTGCACATTGAAAAATATACCCACATATAGCCTTATAACTTTAAACTTTATCTTATTATGACATTGTACTTTGAAAAAACAATCCAATTATAGAGGTGAATATTGCTTTGTATTTGGCTGATATTGCTATAATTAGGTGGACTTTTCAAACTACAATGCTTTAATAAACAAATCAATAAAAGTAATTTGTTGTTTCTTGCAATGAACCCTAGAATAAAATCATCTAGATAAGGGATTGGGAATGAAAATCATAATGACACTAAACTATTTGCTTAAGTGCATACCTCAGGTGTAAAGCAACATAGTGCTTGCCCATCTTCCTCATTTGGTTGACCAACTTTTGACCCATTTTATTTATAGGATCAGTGAACCTCAAAGCATGATAATTTACTCTACATCTAAGCTTTTGCAAATCAGTCTCCAACTTGTTAGAAAGTCTGTAATCAAATTTGCTCAGCTGAACAGCCTGCCCAAAAAAAGAAATCATAAATATATTTAAACTTTAAAAATCATTAACAGCCAGCCCAAGCTTTCTAGAGCTTTTGTCAGTGACTGAGGGCATTCACGTCTTTTGCACACAAAGTAGTGAAGAACACTAATGATGGCATCAAACAACCCCAAAAGAGAAGTTACATTACATTGTCATCAGAACTAATGCAAGACACTACATGCTTATAAAATACACAATGCAGAATTTAAGATGATATAACTTACATGTTTCTTCAAAAGCACAGGGAGTACACGAATCTGATAGCATCTCTCGTTACACTTTCTAGGCACACGCATATTATAAGGAGTCCAAATCTTGCCTCCTTTCTTTGGAAGTTCTTTTATCACTTTCACATCTCTTGATAGATGTGATATAAACCACTCAACATCAAAGATCTCTGAAAAAGTACTGTAAAAGAAAAGGGTATTATGAGTTATATCAAACTTTCAGGCCAAATTTTATTATGAACCCATTCATGTATATAGTATGTATGTGCAATCATTTCTCTGTGACTAACCTAGCATCCTTCCAAAAAGACTTCTGGTCTAGTTTTGGAACAACAAGAGTAGCATTCAGAATACGTGCAGCAACAACAGCATCTGTAATCTGTGAAAATAGGTACCATTTATAGTTGAGAAATTATAAGAAAAAAGATTCTATGGTGCATAAAAACAAAAATAAGTAAACGTACAAATTTAAGTTTAGTAAAGAGATAATGGGTTACCCCAGTTCGTTGTTGGTTTAAACCCCCACTTGTGGCTATCAATAGGTATCGATTAGGATATGTGACTGTTTCCACTTCTGTGATTCAGTAAAACATCCAGATCAAACATACATTTCTGGAAAACTCCAAAAACTCCTGTATTACTATTTACTCAGATTATTCCATTTGTCACTTACTTGGAAACTTATTGCTGGCATTACTACATCCAAAATAAAATTTCGACATCCTTGTATTCCATAAACTTCGATCATTTCCCATCCCACCACTGATCTAGATCCCAAATCATGAAAAAGTTGCATCCAAATTAGTTAATATGACAAAAGCCAGATCCAATCACGATTCCAAAATCACACTACAACAATCCAAACTTCCAATTTGAACAACGACAAAATTAACTTCTTTGGCAAACAAAAATAAAAAAAAAAAACTAACCGGAACTTTGAAGAGTGAATGAACTAGAAGTGAGTCATCATCGGACTGAAAAAAAAAATCATCACTGTAAACTTAACAATTGGTGAAATGAACGTGTTCTTTTATCCATACATAAACGAATACAAGTAGCAGCGAGTGTAATATTTAGAAATCAATTACCGTCTTCCGCCGTACAAGATGGTGGGGATGGTCAGGGGAAGGTGCAAGCAGGGAGATGAAACCGTACAGGATGAGAATAGCAGCGGAAATTACAGAAATAGCCGGAATAAGGTAACGGAACCGGTTATGAGTGTTGTGGTGGTGGTGGCGCCGACGGTGGATAGCCATCGCCGTGGTGGTTTCTCTCTCTAAAAACAACTCCGTTTTAGAGAGAGAAAGTAAATGAAAAGGGAGGGAACACGATCTATCTACTACTGTCAGGATTTATGATTAATTTTGGGGAGGTTTATTCGTTTTGGGCCTTGAAGACGAAGAGAAGAAGCCATTTTTAGAAGTGCCTATTTTTCTGTAGTTGGACTTTTCGAGTAGGGATTTTTTGCTTTTGCTTTCAATATGAGAAATTAAATATTTAATTTCTCTTTCAATATATCTAACTTTATATATGTACAGAGAGAAAACTTATTTTTATATATATAAAAAATAAATAAAATCATTTCCACGAAAAGCATTATATTTTTAATCAGTTATAGGAAAACCCAGTGTTTAATAAATCCTTCGTATTTCTAAAAGCTTTTAGACAATCAATAAATATTTAAATGAAAACTTTTCAATAAAATATTATTTTTTACATGTAGTAATTTGTGATTATGAAACAGTGTTTGTTAAGGTAAGGATGAAAATGGTTTGATTTTTTATTAAGAACACATTAAAATAAAATAAAAAAATTGATTTTTGACATATAAAATCATCAGGTTTTTGTTTCGGCATCTTGTTTTGTGTTTTCTTTTTATTTAGATTTTATTGATTTTTTTATGAAAAAATGTTGCTAAAATTTAATAAAAAACAAAAAACTACTTAATTTCTTAAAACATAATACAAACCAAGTCAAGACATGTTTATTATTTTAATTTAAAAAAAAACATATCAAGTAATATCTATGAAATTAATTTGTGTTTAGTAATATCTTCGAAAATTGCATAACCAATACAGTTTCTTCACAAGCAGGATAGAACTATAGAAAGCATAAATTTTGGTTACCGAAGATGAAATTGAGCTTTAACAGCCTCGAGGGGAGAAAAGCACAGAGACTCAATTGATTATCAATATTTTCTGAACGTGATTGTTGAAGGGTTATTTTAATCTGGGATTGGATCTGCTCTCGGTTCTTCATTCATTTAGATAGTCAATATTTCTATCATCAAGTTTGATGATCGGTTAAATTCTCAAGCCTTATTGGTGCAAATCAAAACTCCTTTTTTTATGTCCGTCAGATATTCGATAAAATGTCTAAATGAGTTTTTCAAGTGTTGAAGCCATTTTAAGACTCAAGAAGGTGTAGAGTCTCTTCCCGGTGTGGTTTTACATTGTGCACTCCAACCTTTTGTTGGAGTGTCACATTTTACTTTGTGTAACATACATAAAAATCATGCCAAATTTAAATTTTTTAAAATAGTTCAAAACCAATAATTATTACTGTTGAGATAATCGAGTTGTAGATCGATAGATTCAAACAGAAAAACAGTATTTAACAATGCAAAGAACACAAGAATTGATCAATGATGTCGAATGATTAATCAATCACACCTCAGAAGAGATCGATGAAGAACTTCGACTGTAGAGGTGTGTTAGGGTTACAATGCACGATAATAATAATAATTACGACTGCTATCACAGCTATATATGCATGCAATATTTATACTAACCCTAATACTTATCCACGGTTGGACAGGCCCAAACCGGGTAAACTATACATGGACTTAGAACCGAGCCCAAGACGCAACATCAAGACCCAACAATCTCCCCCTTTGTGTCAATTGAGGCGAGAGACTACTTCGGTTGAGTGACCTTGACCTTCTTCACAACCTTGAACAGCCGAGGGATGATCGCAAGAAGTGTCTGTCGAAACTGAATGTACCATCGAAGCATATCGGTGAACAACTTCTTGTCAGCTTCACTGTTCTGATTACACCTGTGTATGATCTCCAAAATGTGCTCCAAGCAAGCAGTTGAGAACAGGTGTTTGTCAATCAGAGCGAACAGACACTTTTGACCTTCGCCCCTAATGAACATCACAGTATGAAACTTGGGATCGATTTTGCCCTTGACCATCGCATTCACATTGTCAGTCCTTCCAATCGGCTTTATCGTTGTTCGCTTGTGAATGGCAGATGCGATTTCTTGATCCATCTTTGCTACTTCGTGAATGGAACAAACAAGCATTCGCTTGACGTGATCAATGATCAGTTGATACTCCTGAGGATTAGTCATCAAAATATTGTTGAGGAGTATCCAGTCGTGCGGGTTCAAGTTTGGTAGATCAGCCAGGGAAATAGTATGGACCGAGCTATCCGAGCCTCTGGTCACTTTGAATTTAACATTAACGAATTGCCCTGCCGAAGAGGGCTTCAATACCTTGACCATAGTGATCTTCTGTGTGCTCCAGGTCAAGTATTGTGGCTGAGCGAACTCAATATAAAATTCCAATAAATTCCGATCTACCTTCGGGTCTGGAGAGGGAACGACAGCCGTTGAGTCAAAGCAATGGAAGATAAATGCCTTTCGGGTGATTGGCATATCGAATTGTGCATCCTTCGAATTCTCAAGACCGAACGACATAACAGGTTCAAGCCAGTGAGTGTTCGGTTCATCAATGACTTCCCTCTGGAGTGATTCAATAGTCCATTCCGGAAACATGGACTTCTTTTTCTCTAGGAGTTCATTTTCTTTCAACTCCTTCTCGAGAAGTTCTTTTTCTTTCTGAAGCTTCTCCTGAAGTTCTTTATCAGTAGGCTTAATTTTCTGATCAAGTTTAGAAGGATTCCCTTCCATGATGTCTTCAATATCATCATCATCATCTTCATCGTCTTCTCCAATCTTCTTCTTTTTCTTTTCCCTCTTACTGACCGAAGCTACATTATCCTTCGGTTCAGCAGTAGCTTTTGGTTTTGGAGGGGGTTGTGATTGAGCCTTGCCAGCCTTGCCTTGTGTAACCTTTTCTTCCCCTTGTTTCGGATGAATACTAGTCTCCGGAACACCTTCAATCCTACTTAAGATATCCAAAGCAGGTCGTAGCTTCTCAGCTAAGTGGCGTCGTATGGAGATAGTCAAAATGGAGTCATGGGCTTCAAGAAGATGCAACAAAATGGAATTGACATCACCCACTGAGCTTCGAATCACCTCTCGCTCAGATTTCAAATTGTCAACTTCTTTGGTTGCGGTTCGGAGCTTTAAATTCTGAATTTTAAGCTGGGAAGTTCGCTTGTCCAGCTCATCCATTATTTTGTTTTCGACTGCCAACTCGGCCTCAAGCTGAGTTAAACGATCATCAACTTTAGTATGAAGCTCTTCGTTAGCAGCTTCAATAGCTTTTTGAGCCACTTCAAGATTTTTCTTCTCTGCCTCCAGTGAACGCGTGAGATTGTCAACAGATGCGTTCACAGTTTGGGCGTTTTTCTGAGCTGCCGCCTGTAAGGAATCTAAAAATAGTCAAGCTTCAGAAATTAGTTTTTCGACTTTTACGGTCGCTTCCTTGCAGTCTTTGGTTGATGCTTCAACAGCAAGCGAAGTCTGCTAGCATTGTGAGGTGGAAGCATCAATAGCCTTTGCAGCATTGGAGATTGAGGTAGCATGTTCTTGTACAACGGAAGAGAACAAGGATTTAAGGGCTGCCTCAGAATATGCACCAGCAGAGGACGAGGACAGTAACTGATCAATTTTGTCAGTCACAACCTTGAGGTGCCGTTTGGTAAGTGGGACGTCTTCATCATCATCGCTTTGGACACGGTAAGGACTGAAATAAGTGGAATCAAACTCCAAGTCCTCACCGCCAAGAACATGTTCAGGTGATGGAGGTGGGGTTAAAGGAGTTGAGGTAACGGGTGGAGTAGGACCGACAGTAAATGCCCCCGTATCAGATACGTTGACATGAACAGTGGGTTCGGGTGTGGTAGTGGTTGTGGTAGTAGTTTTTGTAGAGAACAGTGGTGGTGGTATAGGGATGGTTGAAGCGATTGTAGATGTTATAGGTTGAGGACAAGGTGCAATGGTGATAGGAACCGAAAGTGGAACAGAGCGAGGGGGCGAGGGTCGGTTGCTATTATCGGTTGGTGAGGGTGGAGGCGAATTACCTCTTGATAGACTATCGGTTTCGGTTGCTTCATCATCAGTTGATTCCAGCTCAACATCTCTTGGATCTGGTTCCCCATCAGATGGAAAATATTCAGAATCGCTTGTTGAAGGAGAAGGAGACTTCGGTCGTCTAGCTTGCTTTTTAACCCTTCGCTTCTTGGGAGCAGAAGGCTCGACGTTCGTTGCCTTTCGCTTCTTAGGGGTGGAAACCTTTGAGGATTGACCCACTTTTTCTCCTTTGATGTCAACCTTTTTCCCTCTTTTGGTTGGCTTGTCCGCTGCATCCAATGAACTCTGCATCTCAGGAGTCAGTGGGCGTGGACCGGAAGGAGTCAACTTCCTGTAATCAGCCATGATCTTGCTCGCATTGGAGACACATCGGTACATCGATTCTGGAATGGAACCGATGAAGATGTACTTTGTGGGATCAGACACAATAATCTTTACTGTGTGAAAAGTTGCGATAGAGGACCTCAAAGCACCTTCCATAACGGGAATTTGAAAGGTCTGAATTGCTCTGTGTGTAATCAACGTCCAAAAGCGTCCACAAGAGATCTCAGAATGCTTCGTTGAGGAGTTGAGACTCTGCACCAGTTGTGCCCATAAAAGTGACCCATAATCAAGATTGATCACATTGTAGATACCATAGAGAATGGTCAGGAACCCCTTGCTTGCCCCATCTGACCCTGCAACACGTTCTGCTAAACCCTTGTAGAGAAGGGTAAGCAAACCATTCCACTGTGGTGGCAGACATGACTTCTTAAACTTCGTTACCGTCGTCAGAATGTCGGTGTAGCCCATATCATAAAGCATCTGAAACAACTGAGTCGTTATGATAAAATCCGGAGAGATGACAGAGGCGTCTGCAGAAAGCCCTAGTAATGAAGCAAATCGAGCTTTTGAAACAGATGTCTTTTGGTTGAAGATGTCGAAGAATGTGTGTTCCTTGCGCTTGTCATAGGAAGTTGTGAAGTACACCTGGGAGAGAAGCGACATCGGAACGGATTCAACCTGAGTAAGGGCAATCACCAGCGGAGAATACTTCAGGCACTCGACAACATGGAGCATGTACGAGTCGTAGAGGAAAGGATCCAGTTGAATAATAAGGTTCTGATTAGGCTTGATCGTGAGCAATGATGATGACACAGTTTGATCTTGAACTGAAGATGATTCCGCCATTGTTAGAGTGAAGAAGAAGATGAACAGTGTAGAATCGCCGCTGTGTTTGTGTGAGAGAGATGAGAGTATGTAAAGGAGCCCAAGGGTTTTGTGAAAATCTTTTATACTATCTCCCGGAGAGAGAAAATGCCATTTGTGATGATGACTGAATTCTGAAACGTCGCCTGAAAAAGCACGATGTGACAGCCCGGTATCCCGAGAAAGATGTCAGCAAGCGTGGGTATGTAAATCGTTTCAAATTCACGCGCCTTTTCGACCTTATCTCCTTTTCAAAATTTCGAACCGTTTCAACTTCATGCTGACTCACCGTGATTCGCTTTGAGCAGATCAACCATCGCCTCTTAATGAAATCACCGTATTTATTAGAACCGAAAGCACATGTCTTAAAATTGCCATTAGATTGTTAACAAGAATTTGGAAAATCATAAAGACCTTCGTGCAAGAGTGTGCCAATGAAAAAGAAATAAAGCAAGATATTTCTGGGATTTAAGTGATGTCTACTTAGACATGAAACTGATGATCTCGGGCACGAATCTCTACCTTCAAAGTCAAGAGAGACTAAGAAGTGTCTGTGTGGTTTCCCGTGAAATACGATCAAATGTTTGTAAAGAAACATTGAAAGGCATTTTTTTTCAATAATAGGCTTTAAAGGGTGGCTTACCTTCAACCGAACCTCGATACTTGAAATAAGACCGAAGGTGAGGTGAAGTACTTGTGAAACCGATGTGGTTTGTTAAACAAGTAGGTTGGAAAATATATGTTGTGACTGGTAAATATTAAGAAATCTCAAAAAAAAAATAAACTGGATCTCATGGGTAGAAACGTCCTGGTGTTAGACAGTTTCATAAAGATCATGCAAAAAGAAAAAGAGATTTCGGGAGGTAACAAGTAAGATCTTGAACATAATAGTGTTCACCGTCAATTCAATTAAGGTGTTGGAATTTGGGTTTCACTTAGCTCGTGGTAGACGAAACTAAGATCATCAACACAGAAGTTGTGTAACCATAAACCTCAGTGTTAATGTCTGAGAGTCTCAAGGGTTACGAATGTGGAGCGAAATTAGATGGAGAAAGATGAGGTGGTTTAAGAACCGAAAGTACCTCTGCCATATAAGAGTGACAATGCAGAAAACTCTTAACTCATTATGAGAAGAGTAAGGTAGCTCAAGACTTGAGTGATTTTAACAGCCTGATTGGGAAGAAACGATTTGTGTTTATCGAATCATTAAGGCTTAACTCAGAGTCATGGAGGCTTTAGTCAACATGCAACAACATGCTTCTAGGGACTCTTAACTACTACATAGAGAAGAATGTTATACCTGCCCCAATGTCACAATTTTTTGCTTTCTTGAACTTAGAAAAGATGAAAATAAAATAAACAAAAAAAATTTGTAGGTTTTGAATTTTTCTGAACAAGAATAAAAACATAAATGAAAATATTTTTGGATTTTTGAGTTTTTCTGAAAAAGAAATAAAAACAGAAAAGAAAATATTTTTGGACTTTTGAGTTTTTCTGAAAAAGAAATAAAAACAAAAAAGAAAATATTTTTGGATTTTTGAGTTTTTCTGAAAAAGAAATAAAAACAGAAAAGAAAATATTTTTGGATTTTTCTTAAAAATAACTGAAATTAGGAATAAAGCATATAGAAGAATAGGAAAGATTTACAAAAATATACCACCGAAACCATACCTTAGAAAAGATGAAGCGAAATAGATCGAGCGATCGGTTCGTTTCGATTCCTAAAAAATAAGAGCTGAAATAAATCGAGAGTACGGTTCATTTCGGTTCCTAAAAATTTAAAAGCCGAAATAGACCGAGCCTTCGGTTCATTTCGGTTCCTAAAAATTTAAGAGTCGAAATAGACCGAGCCTTCGGTTCATTTCGGTTCCTAAAAATTTAAGAGCCAAAATAGGTCGAGCCTTCGGTTCATTTCGGTTCCCGAAAAATCAGGAGCCGAAATAGACCGAGTGTTCGCTCTATTTTGCCTGTTCAATTTTATTGAAACAAGAATGGTTTTGGCACTGACTCAGCTTCCATCATTCCTAAGCCTTGGAGTATTTTGTTAAAGCTTGCTTCAGGTAAGGCTTTAGTGAATATGTCATACAGTTGATCTGAGGACCGAACGAAGTGAACCTCGACATTTCCATCTTCAACATGGTCCTTGATAAAGTGATATCGCAGTGCAATATGCTTTGTCTTTGAGTGTTGCACTGGATTGTGACATATCCTAATCGCACTTTCAGAGTCACAATATAGAGGGATTTTCTTCATGCTTAGGCCATAATCTCTAAGTTGGCTTTGTATCCATATGACTTGTGATGTACAGGATGCTGCAGCTATGTACTCTGCTTCGGCTGTGGATAGAGACACACACGTTTGTTTCTTTGACTGCCAGCTGACAAGTTTGCCATCTAGGAACTGGCATCCACCGGTTGTGCTCTTTCGGTCCAATCCACATCCACCAAGATCAACATCAGAGAAGGCTTGAACAAAGAAGCCGGATTTTGCAGGATACCAAAGACCGAGCGAAGTGGTTCGCTTCAAATAACGAAAGATGTTCTTCACTGCAATCATATGGGGTTCTCTTGGATTCGCTTGAAACCTGACACAATAGCAGACATAAAACATGATATCTGGTCTACTTGTTGTCAGATACATAAGAGACCCTATCATTTTACGATAGAGAGTCGTATCCACCGCTGGTTTTTCAAGTGATGTAGTCAACTTCGTGCCGAATGTCATAGGAACCTTTACTTTAGAATCTCTCGTCATTCCGAACTTCGTTAATAGAGTCTTCGTGTATGCTTCCTGATTAATGAAGATGCCCTCTGGTCCCTGTCTTATACTCAATACAAGGAAACAGTTAATCAGACCCATTGCGCTCATTTCAAACTTAGTCTCCATCAACTTCCTGAATTCAGTTGTCAAGCTAGGATTCGTGGAGCCGAAGATGATGTCATCGACATAAATCTGAACTATCATTAAGTGTTCGCCTTCTTTCTTACGAAAGAAGGTTGGGTCAACCGAACCTTGCTTGAATTTTGACATTTTAAGAAAACGAGTAAGAGTTTCATACTAGGCTCTCGGGGCTTGCTTCAATCCATAGACTGCTTTATCCAGTATGTAGCAGTGATTAGGATACCTTTCATTCACAAATCCAGGTGGTTGCTCAACATACACCGTTTCTTCTAGTTCTCCATTTAAGAAAGCACATTTTACGACTATTTGGAAAACTTCGAAGTTTTTGTGTGCAGCATATGCCAAAAAGATTCTTACTGATTCCAACCTTGCTACTGGAGCGAAGGTTTCTTCATAGTCTATCCCTTCTTCTTTACAATATTCTTTCACCACCAGCCTCGCTTTGTTGCGAATGACATTTCCCTCTTTATCCAGTTTGTTTCTAATGACCCATTTCAGACCGACCACAGATGCATCCTTTGGTGTGGGAATCAGTCTCCAAACACGATTTCTTTCAAACTCATTGAGTTCATCTTGCATAGCTTGCACCCAATCGGAATGATCAAGAGCAGCTTTTACCGTTTTCGGTTCAACTTTGGAGACAAACGAATTAAACATGCAGAATTCTACTTGAGAGAATAAAGCAGTTTGCTTCGCTTTCATTTGGGAACGTGTGAGAACTCCCTCAGATGATTCACCAATTATTTGAGTTTTAGGATGATCCTTTGTCCATTTTATGAGAGGGGGTAATTCGGATCATAGGCAGGATCCAGCTCAGCATTGACTTCTTCTTCTAGTTCTGACATATCGTCATCGTCATTTGCATTTTCATTCTCCCCCTCTAATGGCGAACCGAAACCTATGTCAGGTTCAGAGCTCTCCCCCTCGATTGGATCTTCTTGGGTTGGGGTTGTTGACGGAACGTCTCTCTCCGCTACTCCCTTTTTGAATGAATAAGGGGTAGGGCCTTCTTCACTTAGTCATCTCTGCCTACGACTTTTTTTCTTTCTTGACCCTGCTCGCCGGATTCTCCCCTGGAAAGGCGTGTCGGTTATTTTTGGTGTAGACGTATCCTCCCCCTGGAATATAGTCCTTTCGCTTGGTGTGTCATCTGTAGCGTGATGTTCACCGGATGCAGTAGATGTGCTTTGATTCTGCTTCTCGGTTGATTGATCAGGCTCGCTTTCCGTCACTTTCGTATCTTCATCGATGATTTTTATTAGATTATCGATTTTGTTGTCATCTGACTGTTGGATTAATGTCTAAGTCCATAACTATATTTGGTAAGACTTGACCCGACCCGGCATGGTCCATTTGGGTTGCATGGCATCATGCATTTGGATAGACTATAATGAGAGAAATAACACTTAAGGTTGGTTAATATATTATAAGTTCTAATATATTAATAAGGTTATTTAATTAGTATTGATCAAGAATTAATTTGGAATTAATTAAGTGATCAAAAGGAGACTAATTAAATATATGGGTTGATTGTGTAAATCATTCATTCTTATATATGTGGGCTTGTGATCTAAGATTCCTTATGTTGGACTAAGTCCATGGGGTGACCCATGGATACTCCATGGAGGTTAAAATCCATGCAGCATAAGGAATGGGTAAAGTTATGAGTTACATGGTGTAACCCTAATAGCCACCATATAAAAGAATCCCATGGCTCAAGAAATCGTGCACTAATGTGTGAGTGTGAGGGCTAGACGATTTCAAGGAGTGTTCAAGTTTCTCTCAAGTTATTCCAAGTGTATTTGGTGTTGTGTGAACCATTTGAGGTGTCACACTTGGGGCACTAGGCACTCAAGCTTCATGAAGACATTCTACATTAAAGAGGTATGTATTCTATCTTGTTATATTTATTATTTTGTATGCTAGCTTAGGATAATACCTTGGATGTTCATAATTGTATGTATAATAGAGAAAACATAGATCCAAGGTATTTAGGGTTGCATGTACACTTAGGAGTGTTAGAATGCTCATAACCCAACAGTGGTATCAAAGTCTAGGCTTGTTTTCTTGTTATACTTGCAAAAGTAGCTGAAAAATCGAGTTGGATGCATATATTCGATTGTTTTGGCTGGAATTGGACTAGGAACATTACCCTAAGATGTTTTTGGACTTATAAACTTGTTTTTGATGTGGTAATGTTCATGCTAATCCAATTTCTAAGATAATTGTCATAATTTCAAGATTTGTATTAGTTTGTATGTTCATGCTAATTTCTTGAAGATTGATGATTTGAATTATCTTGTTCTTATGAGGTTCTTAGATTAATAGAAAAGTTGTGTGAAATAGTTGTTTTCAATCCATTTTAATCTAAGAGTTGATTCCAAAGTGTGTTTTTGTAACTTGTCCTAAAGTTATATGAAAAGTCACATTTAAGAATCATAAAACTCATAAAAGTTGGCAAAGGTTACAAAATGAAGAGTCTAGTTCTAATTAAATGGTTTTATGACTCCATAACTTGTCCTCAAGTTATGGAGGTTCAAGAGTCTCTTCATTAAATTAAAAAAAAAGTGTAACCTTAATTAGTTCCATAAGTTACAATAAAAAAAAATTATTAATTAGTTTAAAGTCTTCCATAACTTGTCCTCAAGTTATGGAACTTGAAGAGTTTTTTTTTTTAATTAAAACTACTTTAAACTTATAAGTTATGGAATTAATTAGTTTTGAATAGTTTCAAAACTTGCCCTCAAGTTTTGGAATTTGAAAAGTTTTCACTTATGAATACTTTAATTCCAAGTTAGCCCTTAGAATTTTAAAAGTTAAAATTCAACCCTTATACTTTATAATATTATAAGTTAATAATATTTATATATATATGTATAAGAGTAAAGTCAGTCTTACCGTTAGTAGGCCTCATTCACGAAGCCGGTCTATAAGGGGGGTATAAGGTTATTGCCTATAAAATGGCAGTTTAATGGGTGTCCACTCTCACCCACCGCTTCCTTGACTGGTGGAGGGTCGTTAGCCGAACGGGTAGGACAAGGACTATAATTCTCCTTTCATTAAAAGTATTAATGATAAATACTAAGTAACTAAACTCTTATTAATACCCAATCTTAGTTACTTAGGAAAATGTGAATTTGGTGCTAACCCATGAAATTACACTTTGCACTTTGCTTAAGTCGTTAGTGGAGCGTGTGTGGTTAACCGACACACTAACCTGGACTTAACAAGGTAGGCAAAGGGTAACTTAATATTTATCATAGTATCGGTGGAGCGTGTGTGGTTAACCGGCACACTGATTAAGGGGTAAATATTAAGGGTACCAAGTATATTTGCATGGTTATTCACACCTTGTTTGTGATCCTCGGCATCCCAGTCACAAAACCTGAAGGGCACACTCGAGATTGAAACATGCCTTTGAACAGTTCAATGAATCTCAAAGATCTAGGACTTTCAAATCCAATTAAAACCTAATAAATTATTTCGTTTTTCATGGTGGAAATTGGTGAATCGTCATTCACCTACCTTCAAATATTTTATAGCTTGGATTACGGCATCCCTCTTCTAAGTTATAAAATAGTTTGTTGGGTCCTAGCCTTAATATTTCATATTGGGTGTCATATTAAGGACTTTAAATCAACTATCTTGAATATCTCCCAAAAAGATGTCTGGTCTAGACATTTATGATCTTCCCAAATCTCTTGAAACAAGCTTTCCTAAATGAAGATGATGTCCCATGGATATCATACTTCTTTCACCTCCTCCAATTATTCTCCCTAACCCACAAGTTCCTAAAAAGTTTAAGGTCACTCAAGCCCTATTGGCAAGGTAAGGTCTAGGTGTGATCACATCTTGGAGATGTAGTCACATATTGACAAGCCGGGAGAGTTGGGTGTCAAAGTCTTGAGAAAGTTGGTGGCTCAACTACTTTCTAAGTCACATAGTGAGTTCTTTTGGGAATCCTATGAAACAGACTAAGACAAGACCCTTAATGATCTTATCTATTTGCTAAGATCAACTTCCTAAAACGCTATGGACATTGACAATGATGACATTGGATATCCAGTAAAGCTCTCTCTTCCCAATGGAAAGGGATCGGCCATAGTCAACTCGGTTGACCCAATGGTAAAGAGAGAGGCGAAGTCTGAGATAGTCCCATTATCAAGGGTCCATAGGTAACTATTGCCAAAGGAAGGGGAATTGGTTACGAAGCTGCCAAATTTACCTAAGGATGTTAAAGTCAATAAGTTTGGCTCTACTTCAGGTAAAGTCCATTGTCTAACTCTATTAAGTACATGCTGATTCTGATCGCGAAGATGGATTTCAATCGCATGGTTCGGTGATCAGAATTTTGGGCTATTACTTAAGAGTT
Organism: Lactuca virosa; assembly: GCF_052849685.1. Lineage (NCBI taxonomy): Eukaryota > Viridiplantae > Streptophyta > Magnoliopsida > Asterales > Asteraceae > Lactuca > Lactuca virosa. The sequence goes on along the minus strand of NC_136427.1, from coordinate 14,410,532 downwards.
ATGATATTTATATTGCTTAGGAATAGATAACAACAAGGTTTTCATATGGATTGTAAGGATAAGTTTTTCCGCAAAGTTTTAAAATAAAAGAAAAAGGTTTTGATTTTATTTATTTTAAGTATCCTTACAATGGCATTTGTGAAAAGTTGTTGCTTATAAGATTCCATTGATAGCAATATTGGAAAAATGGATTTGATTCTTTCGGTTGTGGTAGTGTCTAATATTACCAAATAAGGAAAGATTCTCATCACCCAAGGTTCAACTGGACCGAAACTTGGAATCATGCAAGTTGTATAGTATGATGAATGAGAACTTTCAGCTTGGAAAATTAAGACTAATTCCTTATGTGAATAAGGAAAGGACTAAGGGATCGAGTACACATTCTTGTGCACTGGTCAAGTCCACCACAAAAGATCAAGAAGATTATTCGTCATGATTTACTTAAGTTCAGTAAATATGGTTATACTTATAAGTTTAAGTATAAGTCTGTAGCATTGGAGAAGTTTCAATGTGAGACAGAACGAATAAGAAGAATCAAAGTATGGCAGAAAGATAAAAGTTTCTCAAATCTGAAAAGATGGGATAGTACTTTAGTATCATGTTTATGATCATCTTAATGATTAAGATATCATATCACAATTGGTCCTCTAAAGTCATCTTAGTGCATTCTTATGACTAAGAAGAGGAGTCATGAATTGTTGAAATGGTTAAATCAAAAAGATGAGTCATACTTCGTTCCAAAACAATTCTTAGATTCATACTCCAAGATTGTAACTTGAGTGACATATCTTAAAGAGGGTTTGTTAACACTAGTCAAATGTAAGAGTAAAAGGTTATCTACTCTTGTACATTTGAAATTGGTAAGTTGTGATGTTTTGGATTAAACAGAGACCAACTTAGGCCAATTGTGTAAAGTGTTAGTCTTGATAAAGAATCCGCACTATCTCTTGAATATTTGACAAGGGAGTCTTATATGTCAAGAGGACAGTGAGAGTCTTAAAGCTCTTGAAAGTTTCAAGACTTAATCAAGAATAAAAGCTAAATTCCTTCACTAGCACACGACTTGAGGTTTATAACCTATCGTGTTGAAATTTTTGTGCATATTCAAGTTGGCTTTGCATAGGAGTTATGAGAGTTCTCAATTTGTTGCACAACTACTTGGAAGCAATGGTAGACACCTGAGCTGCCAAATGGCAAGAATTTAAGATTGCACAAGTTTAATCAATATGAGTTTGGATTTGTCACTAACCTTGTCTTGTGATTATGGTTTTGACAAATTCACATGGATAAGAACACATACACTATTAAATCTAAGTGTCATAAGGTTTCTCTCCGATTCATGAAAATGATGGCGAGGAAACACTTTCACTAAGTAGATTTTAGCTAGATAGCAATGTGATATTTGCATTCTCAAAGTCGTTAGTGGAGCGTGTGTGGTTTACCGGCACACTAACATGGACTTGTGAGAAGTGGCAAAGGTCTAAACAATTGAGACTATGATTACGGCATCCCTTTTCATAGTTCTAAAATTGTTTAGACATACATGTGAGCTATCTAAGAGAGGTGTATGATTTTGATAAAGTTTTATCAAAACAATCTAGTATCAGAAATCTGAACTTTGGTAAGAAAGTCAGCTGATTTCTGAGTACATGTCAAAGCTAGTGGGAGCATAAGTGTTATGCTAATAATCATCATGTTAGTGGGAGCATGATAATTATGACAAAGGTTGCAAGTTAGCAATGTTAATTATAGAAAACAAAAGTTTCAATTCGTGAGGTTGCAGGGGTTGAAAAAGTTGTTTTGCTATAATTAAGGGAGAGAAAATTATACTTCATTTCAATTCGAAAAGCTTAGATTGAGATTTTAATCGTATTTAATCAAGGATATATATATGAATTTCATGTTGGAATGGCTCAACATAAGGAAATTCTATATATGGGTCCATTATTTGTGTTCTAAAATTCGATTATGATTACGACATCCCTTTTCATAATCTGAATTTTGAGAACTTGGCAAATTGAAATGGAAATATTATAGCAAAAGACTGGTTTAGTCTTTATGTGAGACATCATGAATCGTGTCCCATATGCTTCGGATATAGGATCGATTACATGTGCTATATTCATCCTTTCTAAAATTTTCCAAATGCCTGGGGCATTATGAAGGGAAAAGGTCTAGAATTGGATATGACTAAAATGATTAAGCAATTGTCGAGGACAATCTAAGGTTTACCAAAGATTGGTTGCTCAAGGACAGTTGGAAGTATAATGTTAATTCTAGAAGGACCATATTGACATAATCTGTAAGGAGGCAACTCTTGTTCAGAAGTGATAGTCAAAATGGAATATGGAAATGTTTCAAAGTTAGAAATTATTCAATCTGTGTAAGATTAGGAAACTTAATGAAAGAAGGATGTTTCCAAGGAGCTGATCTCCTTTGGAATGCTCTGTAATGATTGTTGTCAAGTCTTTCTGACTTTGTGCATAATCATTAAGAGGATCAATGCATATAAGTTTAGAATCTAACAGATTTCAGTAAATGGCATGAATTTGGAATTCTTGCAATTGCAGTAAGGATTTGGGACTGTGAAAAGAGGATCATTGGAGTGATGTTCAATTGATCTATTTTACAAAGTAAAGATCATAGACAAACATAGTATGCATACTTGGTGTATGGCATGACTAGTGTTTAGAAAACATAGTGTACATGCTTGGAGCATGGGACAACTATTGTTTTAAATTCAAGTATAAAGTTGATAAAACCGAAACAATGAATAATGAGTAATCAGTATGGTGATAAATAAAAGTGTTTATTTATATTCATAGGGTTTGATACCATATTTGATTCATTTATTCTTGTGTTTCACTTTGCATGTTTTGACTTCCAGAATAATTAAGTCGCTCTTCCTGAATGATTAAGTTATTCAAACCATCCACAGTCGGTCATATGTTGGAAGTAGATATGAATCAAGACTGTCATGGGTTGGTTTGTAGAGGTCCAAGTTGGTGGACAAAGTGGTGCTACAACACTCATGAGTGCTCATAAGTTCTGAGTATTGGATTCAACCCACGCTCATTTGAATCACTTCATGGATTTTATCACGAGTGATCATGAGACGATAATATCTTATATTCTTCAAACCTAGAGATATGAGTTGTTACTATGAGTTGGTTATACATTGATTGCACGAAAACGCATTGGTAACTCGATGTTATAAAATGTGCCTTTGTGTATGATTCAACAAGTAGTAGAACAAGCCACATGAGTCGAAGTTTATCCATTCCTTTTACCTTCGGGATAAAAGCGATATCTGTGGGCCCCTCGATGATTTAAAGATGATACATGTAAGTGCTTGCCTAAGCCAGGACTGATTTGATTTGTTCAATCAGTCAGTCATCATGAATCAGAAATCGGGAAACAACAAATGGACAGAGAGAATGATTGATAATCCATGTCTCAGTCCATATGATATCTAGAATGGAGGAATATATGATCCCTTATCTAATGGACAAGTCATTGACAAAGGTCAGAGTTCATCGACAAGGTCAGAGTTCGACAAAAGCTTTTGAGAGCTACGATTGCTGATCGGTTCCTGAAGTCATACGCAATAATAGTTTTAGACTTATCCAAGTGGGAGACTGTTGGATTAATGTCTAAGTCCATAACTATAATTGGTAAGACTTGACCCGACCCGGCATGGTCCATTTGGGTTGCATGGCATCATGCATTTGGATAGACTATAATGAGAGAAATAACACTTAAGGTTGGTTAATATATTATAAGTTCTAATATATTAATAAGGTTATTTAATTAGTATTGATCAAGAATTAATTTGGAATTAATTAAGTGATCAAAAGGAGACTAATTAAATATATGGGTTGAGTGTGTAAATCATTCATTCTTATATATGTGGGCTTGTGATCCAAGATTCCTTATGTTGGACTAAGTCCATGGGGTGACCCATGGATACTCCATGGAGGTTAAAATCCATGGAGCATAAGGAATGGGTAAAGTTATGAGTTACATGGTGTAACCCTAATAGCCACCATATAAAAGAATCCCATGGCTCAAGAAATCGTGCACTAATGTGTGGGTGTGAGGGCTAGACGATTTCAAGGAGTGTTCAAGTTTCTCTCAAGTTATTCCAAGTGTATTTGGTGTTGTGTGAACCATTTGAGGTGTCACACTTGGGGCACTAGGCACTCAAGCTTCATGAAGACATTCTACATCAAAGAGGTATGTATTCTATCTTATTATATTTATTATTTTATATGCTAGATTAGGATAATACCTTGGATGTTCATAATTGTATGTATAATAGAGAAAACATAGATCCAAGGTATTTAGGGTTGCATATACACTTAGGAGTGTTAGAATGCTCATAACCCAACAAAAACTCCCTTATCTAAGCTCCAAATTGCTCCCAAGGACTCTCACTCACAATTTAGGGTTTCCGGATCTCAAAAGGGAAGTAGAGAGGCTAGGGAAGGGATGTGATGTTCTTTAAATAGGGCACAACCCTCGTGATTAGGGTTTTCCTCATCCATACTAGACTCGCCGAGTCCACTAGCCGACTCGCCGAGTCGGTCACTTACTTTATGCCTCGGATCCCGCTCCGACTCGTCGAGTTCCTCCCTGGACTCGACGAGTTGACTATTGACTTAGAGCCTTTCCTTTCTTTTCTTGGTCTTTCTGATTCTGGGTGTTACAATAACTCACCTTGAAATGTTGACTTGCAGGAATAAGCTCAAACTCTCGGCTCACTGACACGAACACCACCACCTGTAGTTATTACGAACCATACACGTAAATCGCCAATCTCTCCAAAACTATACTCAAAAGTCAACGGTCAACTTATGGTCAATGTCCCGGTCAATAGTCAAAGTTAACAGTCAAGGTCAGCAGTCAATGTTGACCTTAACTCGTCGAGTACCCTCAGCTGCTCGCCGAGCTCTTTAATACTTGCCCACTCGCCGAGTCACCAGAGTGACTCGTCGAGTTTATAAGGCTCGCGATCGAAATTCTGAGACCACTCGTCGAGGTTTCCTGCATGCAACTCGACAAGTTAAACACACATAACGATTTGGGGAAAACCCTCATCGACTCGCCGAGCCGCTCTACAGGCTCGCCGAGTCTAAGGCAATCTTTATCAAACTCGCCGAGTTGTTTTTCCAACTCGTCGAGTCCATGACCATCTTCAAATGACTCGCGGAGTCGACCATGCGACTCGCCGAGTTCTTTAAATCCCTCATCCATACAGAAGCTTTTTAAGTCATGCAAAGGCTCCAAACTGCAGATCTAAGCTTCTAGGGCATGATTATCACGTAAAGTTGCAAACTTTACGTGCATGCAAGATGATATGACCCAAAACAAGCTAAAAGGAGTGGCTTAAGGCAATTAGTGAACTTTATGATAAAGAGAGGCTAAAGGAGCCGATATCTGAGGTTGCAACCTCAGATCTTGACCCAACACAAAGAATCACAACAAAACCCTAAAAAAAAGTTCTAAACCCAACCATGATGGGTTCTAATCAAAGGAGAATCAAGGTAACAACTTGTTACCTTCAAAATGCTGCCAAAACCAAGAAGAATCCGGATCTACAACGGCCACTAGCTCCAACTTCTTGCACTCCAAGCTCTTAACTCCAAAGGATCTTCTTTCAAGGTAAAAAGCACACACAAAAGAGGGCAAACACGAATTAGGGTTTTTGGATTCAAGAGAGGCAGTAAGTGAGGCTAAGGAGAGTATATAACCCTTAAATAGGGTGCCAAACCCGAAAATTTTTGGGTTTCATCTGCCAGCTCCTACTCGTCGAGTCCCTATTTGGACTCGTCGAGTAGATCATTTAAACACGCGGACCAACCCGCTACTACTCGACGAGTAGGGATACCAACTCGTCGAATAGCCCTTGAAATCAAGAGAGTTTTTATGTAAGTCAATTACCTGAAGATCGGGGCGTTACAGTCTTTATCTTAAATGGAGGGGAATTTACTTGGAAAAGTTCCAAGCAGGAGACAGTATCTGATTCAACTTGTGAATCAGAGTATATAGCAGCAAGCGAGGCAGAAAAGGAGGCGATATGGCTACAGAACTTCATCGGAGACCTTGTAGTTGTACCAACTATAAAGGAGCCAGTGGAAATTTTCTGTGACAGCGAAAGTGCAGTTGCTTTAGCTAAGGAGCCAAGAGATCATGGAAGATCTAGGCACATTGACAGAAAATACCATTTCATCAGACATCGAATAGAAGAAGGACTCCTCATAGTAAAGAGGGTATCATCGGATGAGAACCCAGCAGATCCCCTCACAAAGGGACTGGGTAGGGTTAAGCATCTACAGCATGCAAGGCGCATTGGGCGGAAGGATGATATTAGTTTTAATAATTTGATAGTTTTCTGAAACTTGTAAAATGTAATTGACATTTGATTATTAAATAAAAGTTGTTATTTATTTATGAGTAAAGTGTTACTATCTTATATTAATCGTTTACTATGGTTTCAGTTTTGTATGTTTTGACTTCCTGAATAATTATTATTCAAACTCTCCACAGTCAGTCATACTTTGGAAGTAGGTATTGATTTAAGACTGTCATGAATTTGGCTTGTATGATTTGTCTAATGTGCATTAGACATAGCAATGGTTGCTGCAACATTCATGAGTAGTCATAAGGTCTGAGTATTGGATTCAACCCACGCTCACTTGCATCACTTCATGGAATTTATCTCGAGTGATCGTGAGACGGTAATATCATATAAATCTTCAAACCTAGAGATATGAGTTGTTGACTATGAGTTGGTTATCCATTGATTGTGCCAAAACGCATTGGTAACTTGATGTTATAAAACGTGCTTTTGTGCATAATTTAACAAGTAGTCAGTACAAGCATATGAGTCAAAGTTTATTTGTTCCATCTAGAAATAGAAGCGATATCTGGGCCCCTCGATGATTTGGTTTTGACTTATGTACCGGAACCGGTCAGAAACCTAATTGATGTGTTCAATTTAGTTCTATGCCGAAACAAATCAGAGATCGAGAAACAAATGTTGGACAATAAGTAAGACCATATTCCATGTGTTTGTCCGGCTGATATCTTGAGAGCAGAGGATTATATGATCACTTATCTTTAAATGGCGTATCATTATCATCTCAGTTCCGAGAGACTTTGAAATAGCTACGATTTCTAGTCGGATCCTGAAGTCATATCTGCAAATATAGTTATTAGACTTATCCAAGTGGGAGACTTTTGGATATAGTGTCTAAGTCCATAACTGTTTTTGGTATGTACTTGACCCGACACGACATGGTCCATTTGGGTTGCATGGCATTGAGATACTTGGATAGACAAAATGAGAGAAAGGATACTAATGGTTATTAATATATTATAAGTTCTAATATATTAATAATAGTATTATTTAATTAGTGTTGATCAAGAATTAATTTAGAGTTAATTTGGTGATCAATATGAGACTAATTAAATAGATAGGGTTGATTATGTCAATCATCTATTCTTTTATAGTGAGCTAATGATCCATGGTTTATGGAGTTGGGCTATAACCCATTAGGAGCTCCCTGGATAGTCCATGGGGATTATAAACCCATGGATCATTGGAAATGAAGAGTCATGACAATTAAGGACATACATGTGTAAACCTTAATTGTGACAACACTATAAAAGGGACCCTATGGCTAGCAAATCGGACAACTAAGTGAATTCTAAGAGGGCATAGCCAATTTGTGTGTTAAGTGACATTCTCTCAAGTCATTCCAAGTCTTGTGGTGTTGTATGAAGCATTTGAGGCACAACATTTGGGGTGCTAGGCTCACAAAGTCATTGTAACAACGTGAATTTTCAAAACAATTTTTCATTTTTCAAACAACATAAAACTATCATTCAATATTCTCAAATCTCATGTTTAGAAAATGTCATCATAATAAAAACATATCCCAAGATCATAAAATAAGTCTTCTACCAGTGTGCACGGATCATGCCGGCGCCTTCCCGCGATCATCGCTAGTACCTGAAACATAACACATAACACTTTAACCATAAATGCTTAGTGAGTTCCCCAAAATACCACATACAACACATACGCCACTCAAGGCCATAGCTCTATGGGACCTTCCGATCCATGTGTCTCAGGGGACTTCCGTCCCAACCATGGTAGACCTTCCGGCCCTACCCGTATGACCTTCCGATCCTCATCATCTTGACCTTCTAGTCCATACATTGTCGACCTTCCGGTCCTTATCATGGTACTCATAACATAATATAACACATACATATCACATAGCAACATATAGCACATACTCCGCATAGCATATAAGACCTTCCAGCCACACATAGTTACCACTCTAGGTAAAGTATAGTGAGAAGACTCACCTCGTATGAAGTCGGATAAACTCTCGTGCTCGAATGTCCCGACCTAGCCTCCTCCTATTAACAGGATAACATTTCTAATCAAAATCCTCTCATGTTCTCATCTATAATAATGGGTAGAAGACCATTCTACCCCCCCTTTTGACCTCTCTTGAATCAGCTTGACCAAAACCCCAAGGTCAACGGAAGTCAACCATAGTCAATGGTCAAACTTTGACCAGACTCGTTGAGTGCACATGGGTTACTCGGCGAGTCCAAGCGTGTCCTCTGGATCCTTCTAAAGCCTCACTCGACTCGTCAAGTGAGCCTTCCACATGACGGGTTACCACTGGTCATGAATCGCGGGACAACCCCGACTCGACTCGTCGAGTTCCCTTATGGACTCGGCGAGTTCCTTCCATGGCAACACCCAAATGACCTTTTGAGGTCAGATCTGTTTCTCTAACTTATAGATCTAACCTTACCATACACAATAACCACGTAAAGGTCCGACCTTTACACTCATGCAACGTCCATAATGCTTCTTTAGGTGAAATAGCCTCTAAAATGGCAATCTAGGTTCATATCTCTAATGGAATATGATAAAGCAGGGTAGATAGGACTCTATGGACCTCTTAAGGTCCAGATCTAAGAAGAACTCCACCTTGGGACCTCATATACTTCGAATCCAAGCTAAAGAAAGCATAAGAAAACACTAGATTCAAGTAGATCACCAAATACACGAGGTTGAGCACATGTGATCAGAATTTTGGGCTATTACTTAAGAGTTATGATATTTATATTGCTTAGGAATAGATAACAACAAGGTTTTCATATGGATTGTAAGGATAAGTTTTTCCGCAAAGTTTTAAAATAAAAGAAAAAGGTTTTGATTTTATTTATTTTAAGTATCCTTACAATGGCATTTGTGAAAAGTTGTTGCTTATAAGATTCCATTGATAGCAATATTGGAAAAATGGATTTGATTCTTTCGGTTGTGGTAGTGTCTAATATTACCAAATAAGGAAAGATTCTCATCACCCAAGGTTCAATTGGACCGAAACTTGGAATCATGCAAGTTGTATAGTATGATGAATGAGAACTTTCAGCTTGGAAAATTAAGACTAATTCCTTATGTGAATAAGGAAAGGACTAAGGGATCGAGTACACATTCTTGTGCACTGGTCAAGTCCACCACAAAAGATCAAGAAGACTATTCGTCATGATTTACTTAAGTTCAGTAAATATGGTTATACTTATAAGTTTAAGTATAAGTCTGTGGCATTGGAGAAGTTTCAATGTGAGACAGAACGAATAAGAAGAATCAAAGTATGGCAGAAAGATAAAAGTTTCTCAAATCTGAAAAGATGGGATAGTACTTTAGTATCATGTTTATGCTCCTCTTAATGATTAAGATACCATATCACAATTGGTCCTCTAAAGTCATCTTAGTGCATTCTTATGACTAAGAAGAGGAGTCATGAATTGTTGAAATGGTTAAATCAAAAAGATGAGTCATACTTCGTTCCAAAACAATTCTTAGAGTCATACTCCAAGATTGTAACTTGAGTGACATATCTTAAAGAGGGTTTGTTAACACTAGTCAAATGTAAGAGTAAAAGGTTATCTACTCTTGTACATTTGAAATTGGTAAGTTGTGATGTTTTGGATAAAACAGAGACCAACTTAGGCCAATTGTGTAAAGTGTTAGTCTTGATAAAGAATCCGCACTATCTCTTGAATATTTGACAAGGGAGTCTTATATGTCAAGAGGACAGTGGGAGTCTTAAAGCTCTTGAAAGTCAAGACTTAATCAAGAATAAAACCTAAAGTCCTTCACTAGCACACGACTTGAGGTTTATAACCTATCGTGTTGAAATTTTTGTGCCTATTCAAGTTGGCTTTGCATAGGAGTTATGAGAGTTCTCAATTGGTTGCACAACTACTTGGAAGCAATGGTAGACACCTGAGCTGCCAAATGGCAAGAATTTAAGATTGCACAAGTTTAATCAATATGAGTTTGGATTTGTCACTAACCTTGTCTTGTGATTATGGTTTTGACAAATTCACATGGATAAGAACACATACACTATTAAATCTAAGTGTCATAAGGTTTCTCTCCGATTCATGAAAATGATGGTGAGAAACACTTTCACTAAGTAGATTTTAGCTAGATAGCAATTGTGATATTTGCATTCTCAAAGTCGTTAGTGGAGCGTGTGTGGTTTACCGGCACACTAACATGGACTTGTAAGAAGTGGCAAAGGTCTAAACAATTGAGACTATGATTACGGCATCCCTTTTCATAGTTCTAAAATTGTTTAGATACACATGTGAGTTATCTAAGAGAGGTGTATGATTTTGATAAAGTTTTATCAAAACAATCTAGTATCAGAAATCTGAACTTTGGTAAGAAAGTCAGCTGATTTCTGAGTACATGTCAAAGCTAGTGGGAGCATAAGTGTTATGCTAATAATCATCATGTTAGTAGGAGCATGATAATTATGACAAAGGTTGCAAGTTAGCAATGTTAATTATAGAAAACAAAAGTTTCAATTCGTGAGGTTGCAGGGGTTGAAAAAGTTGTTTTGCTATAATTAAGGTAGAGGAAATTATACTTCATTTCAATTCTAAAAGCTTAGATTGAGATTTTAATCGTATTTAATCAAGGATATATATATATGAATTTCATGTTGGAATGGCTCAACATAAGGAAATTCTATATATGGGTCCATTATTTGCGTTCTAAAATTCGATTATGATTACGGCATCCCTTTGAATAATCTGAATTTTGAGAACTTGGCAAATTGAAATGGAAATATTATAGCAAAAGACTGGTTTAGTCTTTATGTGAGACATCATGAATCGTGTCCCATATGCTTCGGATATAGGATCGATTACATGTGCTATATTCATCCTTTCTAAAATTTTCCAAATGCCTGGGGCATTATGAAGGGAAAAGGTCTAGAATTGGATATGACTAAAATGATTAAGCAATTGTTGAGGACAATCTAAGGTTTACCAAAGATTGGTTGCTCAGGGACAGTTGGAAGTGTAATGTTAATTCTGGAAGGACCATATTGACATAATCTGTAAGGAGGCAACTCTTGTTCAGAAGTGATAGTCAAAATGGAATATGGAAATGTTTCAAAGTTAGAAATTATTCAATCTGTGTAAGATTAGGAAACTTAATGAAAGAAGGATGTTTCCAAGGAGCTGATCTCCTTTGGAATGCTCTGTAATGATTGTTGTCAAGTCTTTATGACTTTGTGCATAATCATTAAGAGGATCAATGCATATAAGTTTAGAATCTAACAGATTTCAGTAAATGGCATGAATTTAGAATTCTTGCATTTGCAGTAAGGATTTGGGACTGTGAAAAGAGGATCATTGGAGTGATGTTCAATTGATCTATTTTACAAAGTAAAGATCATAGACAAACATAGTATGCATACTTGGTGTATGGCATGACTAGTGTTTAGAAAACATAGTGTACATGCTTGGAGCATGGGACAACTATTGTTTTAAATTCAAGTATAAAGTTGATAAAACCGAAACAATGAATAATGAGTAATCAGTATGGTGATAAATAAAAGTGTTTATTTATATTCATAGGGTTTGATACCATATTTGATTCATTTATTCTTGTGTTTCACTTTGCATGTTTTGACTTCCAGAATAACTAAGTCGCTCTTCCTGAATGATTAAGTTATTCAAACCATCCACAGTCGGTCATATGTTGGAAGTAGATATGAATCAAGACTGTCATGGGTTGGTTTGTAGAGGTCCAAGTTGGTGGACAAAGTGGTGCTACAACACTCATGAGTGCTCATAAGTTCTGAGTATTGGATTCAACCCGCGCTCATTTGAACACTTCATGGATTTTATCACGAGTAATCATGAGACGATAATATCTTATATTCTTCAAACCTAGAGATATGAGTTGTTACTATGAGTTGGTTATACATTGATTGCACGAAAACGCATTGGTTACTCGACGTTATAAAACGTGCCTTTGTGTATGATTCAACAAGTAGTAGAACAAGCCATATGAGTCGAAGTTTATCCATTCCTTTTACCTTCGGGATAAAAACGATATCTGTGGGCCCCTCGATGATTTAAAGATGATACATGTGAGTGCTTGGCCAAGCCAGGACTGATTTGATTTGTTCAATCAGTCAGTCATCATGAATCAGAAATCGGGAAACAACAAATGGACAGAGAGAATGATTGATAATCCATGTTTCAGTCCATATGATATCTAGAATGGAGGAATATATGATCCCTTATCTAATGAACAAGTCATCGACAAAGGTCAGAGTTCATCGACAAGGTCAGAGTTCGACAGAAGCTTTTGAGAGCTACGATTGCTGATCGGTTCCTGAAGTCATACGCAATAATAGTTTTAGACTTATCCAAGTGGGAGACTGTTGGATTAATGTCTAAGTCCATAACTATATTTGGTAAGACTTGACCCGACCCGACATGGTCCATTTGGGTTGCATGGCATCATGCATTTGGATAGACTATAATGAGAGAAATAACACTTAAGGTTGGTTAATATATTATAAGTTCCAATATATTAATAAGGTTATTTAATTAGTATTGATCAAGAATTAATTTGGAATTAATTAAGTGATCAAAAGGAGACTAATTAAATATATGGGTTGATTGTGTAAATCATTCATTCTTATATATGTGGGCTTGTGATCCAAGATTCCTTATGTTGGACTAAGTCCATGGGGTGACCCATGGATACTCCATGGAGGTTAAAATCCATGGAGCATAAGGAATGGGTAAAGTTATGAGTTAAATGGTGTAACCCTAATAGCCACCATATAAAAGAATCCCATGGCTCAAGAAATCGTGCACTAATGTGTGTGTGTGAGGGCTAGACGATTTCAAGGAGTGTTCAAGTTTCTCTCAAGTTATTCCAAGTGTATTTGGTGTTGTGTGAACCATTTGAGGTGTCACACTTGGGGCACTAGGCACTCAAGCTTCATGAAGACATTCTACATCAAAGAGGTATGTATTCTATCTTGTTATATTTATTATTTTGTATGCTAGATTAGGATAATACCTTGGATGTTCATAATTGTATGTATAATAGAGAAAACATAGATCCAAGGTATTTAGGGTTGCATGTACACTTAGGAGTGTTAGAATGCTCATAACCCAACACTGACTTCGCTTCTGAATTGATCGCTTTTTCTGGTTCATCAAAAAGTAGCATGAACTCATCAAACAGATTAGCAATCGGAACCGTGACTTGACCAGTTGCTGGAAAGATCTCCTCTGTTGGACTTTCGGTTGTTCGCATTTTCTTCACATAGTTATCGTCAAAAGTAACATAATAGGTTTCTTCAATCTTCTTCGAGCGTTTGTTGAGAACCCTATATGCTTTTGAAGTAAGCGAATAACCAAGAAAGATTCCTTCGTCTGCCTTAACATCAAACTTGTTTCGGTTCTCTTTTGAGTTGAAAATGAAGCATCTTGAACCGAACACGTGGAAAAACTTCACATTTGGCTTACGATCATTCAGAATTTCATATAGAGTGATGGTGAATCTCTTGTTCAGAAAGGATCGATTCTGAGTGTAGCATGCAGCAGTGATAGCATCAACCCAGAAGTATAGTGGAAGCGAAGCGAAGCTCAACATGGTTCTGGCTGCTTCACACAAAGAACGGTTTCGTCTTTCAACGATTCTATTCTGCTGTGGAGTATAGGGAGCAGAAAAGTTGTGAGTGACTCCCTTTTCAGCCAGAAATTCTTCAAAATCTTTATTCTTGAAATCAAGACCATTGTCGCTTCTTATATTTCGTACCACCTTTCGCAGCTGGACTTCCACTTGTTTGATAAAAACCTTCAGTTTTGGAGTCGCCTCTGATTTCTGTTTAAGAAAGAAAACCCATGTGAAGCGAGAAAAATCATCTACAATAACAAGTATAAACTTACTACCACCGAAGCTCTCAATAGCCGAAGGACCACATAAGTCGATGTGTAGTAGTTCAAGTGGTTCGATGATCTTTGTATTGATGCGTGTAGGATGACTTTTTCTGCTTTGCTTGCCCATTTCACAAGCTGCGCACAAATGTTCTTTGTCAAATTTGAGCAAAGGAAGTCCACGCACGTGGTCACCAAGCACCAGTTTATTAATGTCTTTGAAATTCAAATGGGACAGTCTGCGGTGCCACAACCAACTTTCATCTGTGTTCGCCTTTGATAGCAAACATATTGCTGGTTTTCCTTTTATCGGGTTGATATTCAGAGGAAACATCTCCCCTTTTCGCTCAAATTTCAACAAAATCTTCTTCGTTTGTTTTTCAATTATCTCTGAGCCCTCATCGTCAAACGAGACTTTTAGACCGGTTCCTGCAACCAGTTGAGAAACGCTGATGAGGTTATGCTGCAATCCTTCCACGTAGGCGACCTTTCTTATAGAGAAATCTCCATTTGTGATCATCCCATATCCCTTGATCGTGCCGTAAGAGTTGTTACCGAACTTGACACATCCACCGTCCTTAAGGGACCGAAACTCCCTTAATTCTTCCCTCCTGCCTGTCATGTGACGCGAGCAGCCACTATCAATGTACCATTCTTCGTCAAACTGCTCGTCACTTATCACCTGTAAAAATTAAGCAGATTTCGAAACCTAAAGTTGCTTGGGCCCTGGTGAGACTTTTACAGAGTAGGGAATAGTAACCGAAAGATCAACCATATATGTTCTTTTTATTAATGTGGTTTCATCTTTTCGTTCGATGGTGTATACTTTGATTTTATCTTTGTCTTGTTTTGACTTGTGTGTTTTGTTGTTAGATGATTTTACGTTTGAGGCTTTCTTGGGTGTTCTAGAGTTAGCTGTCCTTTTGATCTTTTGGACTTTAGGTTCTGGATATAGCTTTCCCTTTCCTTTGACATCCTTCATAGAGTTGGGTTTTGGTTGAAAGTGAAGAGGATGGGATTTGGAGCTGACACTTGCCTTTTGGTTCTGGGCTCTCGTGTTGGAACTGAAATCAGACTTTCGGTTCCTGGAGTAATAAGAACTAGGACCGAAACTTAACTTTCGGTTCTTGTGACTTCCAAAACTAGAACCGAAATGGTTCGTTCGGTTTTCCTGACAGCTCGACTGGTAGTTTTTGTTGGAGTTAGACTTGACCGGTGCTGCCTTTTTATGAGTAGAACCTTTTTCAGAGCGAACATAAGAGGGGTTTTGGGATTGCCAAAACTGCTTTCTCTCATTGAGATTCTTCATATATCGTTTGTTCCTCTGTCATTTCTGTTCAGCAATCTGCTCTTGAGTCAAGTGTATGTTTGCTTTGGGTTTCGCCTTCTTCTCATGAGCTTCGGTTGTTGTTGATGAATCGTTGGTTGTTTTTAGTGGTTTGCTTGGTAAGTCTTTAGTACCACTTGTGCTGGGTTTATCAAAGCTTGAGGGTTTATTGAGTGGTTCAGGAATATATCGTCCCTTAACTCTCCATGAGGTTCGCTCTGACAATCCAACAGTTTCATCTGCATTATCGATGGGTGCTGACCAGAAGAAGTTATCACACCCTTCAGCATTATCTTTGTCAACCAGCGATGTCAACTCAGCCATTTGCTTCTTGGTTACTCCTGTGACTGCATACACTTGGTAAGGTGTTGTTTGTACCTTTTGATAAACGACAGCTTTTTCTTTGAGCTTCTTTGACTTATCCTTTGTCACCCGAGCATATTCAACCGAATTCTCAGATATGAGGGGTTTTGATGGTTCGGGTTCGCTCTTAAGAAATTTTGAACAATCGACCACGTCTTCTACAGAGATTTCACTCATCTCACTCTCCTCATCAAATTCAGAAGTGGTTTCTAAATTGATTTTATTTTCTGAACTCAATTTGGCGTTGGATGAGTTAAATTTCTGTATAGTATCGGTCTTAATTTTTAACTTATCATTTTCGTCCAGCAAATTCTTAAGCATACATTTATGTTCTTTGGAGTCAATGAAAGATTCGATTTTGTCCAGTCCATATTTGTAGGTGACAGAGATTTCATCTGAGGACATTATAGACTCACATTCAGCAATGACTTCATCCTCCTTGAATTCAAGGAAAGGCAAAATCATTTTATGAATATGTTTTCCTATTTCACAATCTAAATGCAACTGAGTGATATTGGTATACAGACTTTTAGCAATCAAACAGAAAACATTCATTTGTTTCAAAAATTTTAAATTGTCTCTTTGCAGATAAATAAGTTCTTCCCTACCCCTACTTAACTGTAACTCCTTTTGCTGAATCCACATCCTTCTCTCTTCACTCTTGGAAGACTCCCTGCTAAGTTGGTCAGTTAGGTTAGAATTTGTTAAGCGTATTTGCATAAGACTTCCACTCAAACTAGAAAACTTGGATTTTAGTTCACTTAAGTGTTTTTCATAGTTTGTTGTTGGTACTTTATGAGATTCAAGGATAGTTTGTACCTTTTTGATCAACTGATCGCAGTCGCTGATCTTTTCGCTCATGGGCTTGGCAGCGAAGCATTTGTCTTCCATGACCTTCGCTTTCTCATGCTTACTTTCGGTTGTTACTGTAACAACCAAAAATTCCAACCAATTTAAAACATTTAATTTCATTCAAAAACCATTAAGCTCATACATCTTGTTTTCAAAATAGTTTCAAACATCAGAGTATCCCCAGAACCCAATCACAAAATCATGAAATATGAGGAGCGGTACGATCACGCCTTTGCCTTGCCACGATCACCTGATGTACCTGAAACAATAAACTGAAACCATAAGCTCGAAAGCTTAGTGAGTTCCCCCAAAATACCCATACACACATAACCATACACATACAACAATAAACAACATACAATGGGTCCGGTCAACCATCAGGTTGGAATACCCCTGGCCCTCAACCGTCGGGTTGGAGTACCAACATACCACGAGTCCAATCATCCTACCAGGATGGCATACTCTCGGCCCACAACCATCGGGTTGGAATGCCCATGCTCCTACACATACAACAATCACTACTATAGGTCCAATCATCCCTCAGGATGGAATACCTCAGGCCCTCAACCATCGGGTTGGAATGCCAACCTACTATGAGTCCAATCATCCTACCGGGATGGAATACTCCTGGCCCACAACCATCGGGTTGGAATGCCAACATACTATGAGTCCAATCATCCTACCTGGATGGAATACTCCTGGCCCACAACCATCGGGTTGGAATGCCCACATACTAACAAACAAGTGCACTTACCAGATAATCACATAATAGTCCACATAAACTACGTACTAGGGCCCTATCATCCTACCGGGATGGAATACCCTCTACAACTGCTCAAATATGCGCACATATCACAGGTAATCTCCTACCAGCATACAGACAGTCCGACCAACTACAGGTCACTAAGCATAGCCACATCCAGTCTACCAGGATGCCGATCTAACCAACCATACTAGCATATAATCATCCATTCTAGCAGAATACCAACTAACATATCACAACAGCAATTACTCAAATAACAATTCAAAGGGCCGGTCTTGGTGCCTTAGACCCTTGGTATAGTGAGGATAACTCACCTTGCATTGCTGAAACCTTGCTGATATCCCTCTAGCTGCTATCTGCCAATCCCGAACTGCTGCTCCTTTGGCTCCCCGAGCTAACAACACCAAATATCACTTAGTCCAATACATTAATCCATCTTAGGGTAAAATGACCATTCTACCCCTAAACCAATTGGGTCCATATCTATTGTCCACAACCAAGGCCAATTACTAAGTAAGCTTCCCAAGCCCACTAGTAGCCTAATAATGGCTCAATTTGCTATATTGGGCCCAAACCCTTAATGGGCCTTATCCTAAGCCCAAAATATAATTCCTGACCCATATTAACTGACTCCCAATGGCCCATCAAGCCCAAATACCCAAACATGTCTCCAAACGGTGGCCCAAAACATATAGCCCATACAGAGAGAGTACGCTGGGCGTACATCTATGTACGCTAAGCGTACATGCAAGATGGTGCGTACGTTGGGCGTACCTGCACGTACGCTCAGCGTAATACCTCTGTTAAGACCTTTTCCCAATAAGTGCTTAATACTCATATCTACAAGCTACCATTACAGATAATGACCATTCTACCTCCTGTTGCCACATATGCTCTACCATGCGTGGGTCGGCGAACCTCTTCATCCTCAGAGTCAGTTGACCATACTTCCATTCCACCGAACTCATCATCAACAACGTTTTCCTACACAATCAAAGCATTCATAGAAACGTTAGCTGATTTCTTCTTCTTGATCTCTTCTAACTTTCTCATGTAGTAGGCCTCGTCATCTTCACCCTCCTTCTTCTCAGCCATCTTCCTCAGCATGCAATCCTTGGCAAAGTGGTTCTTGCCATGACAGTAGTTACAATCGTACCCAGAGTCTCCCACAAGTTTACTTTCCTTCTTTTCATCTTCCTTTTGGGTGTTGCTCTTTGGTTCTTCCTTCGCCTTTTCAGAACTATAGCTTCCCTGCCAGTTTCGGTTCTTATTGATTGGGAACTTTCTGCGAGCAAACTTCTTCGGGTTTATGACCATCATAGCATATTCTTCATTGGTCAGGTCACATTCTGACATGTCGGCTTCCTCTTCTTCATCTGCTACATTCTTGCTTTTAGAGACAAGAGCCAGTGAACCCACAGCCGAAACCACTTTCGCTTCCTTTGTTACTTCGCTCTCATGGGATTTGAGAATGCCCATTAGCTTCGCCAGAGAATAAGATTTAAATTATTCATGAGCTTTTACGGTTGAGACCACTGCCATCCATTCGGGCCTTAAGCCATTCATTAATGTAACTTTCTGTTCAATCACTTTTCTTTCAATAAATGCTTCATCATCTTGCTAAGCAAATGGTTGAAACGATCAAACGTTTGAATAAGTTTTTCATCAGATTTATGTTTGAAAGCACCGAATTCAGAGAGCAATAAGGTTTGGATCGAGTGCTCCAGATCTTCATCGGTTGAGTATAGTTCCTTCAACCTATCCCATATCTCTTTGGCTGTTGAGCATGAGCTTACTATACGAAAAGTATCGGATTGCAAGGCAAATATGATCATCCTCATGGCTTTGACATTGCATAACAATTTGTCTTTTTCATCTTGAGGGATCTTATCTTCGTCCGCCAAGAGTTTGTTAAACTCCTTTTGAATCTTGATTGTCTGGTTCGTTCCAGAGTGAACAAACGGACCAAACGTTATTGCTTCCCATATCAAGTAGCCATTGTCTTCAGATCCAACTACA
This sequence comes from Lactuca virosa, assembly GCF_052849685.1. Classification (NCBI taxonomy): domain Eukaryota; kingdom Viridiplantae; phylum Streptophyta; class Magnoliopsida; order Asterales; family Asteraceae; genus Lactuca; species Lactuca virosa. Next base: position 14,390,910 of record NC_136427.1, on the reverse strand, counting down.
TAGTCTTCGAAGTGATGTGCCCATACTTCATAATCTTGGGTATAAAGAATGGAGATCCTTGTAGTTGATCCAATATTGTTGGAGATGTTGATCGAATTGATTTGAGAGTCGTCGTGAGACATGATGAACTTGTTTTGTTAGAATCAGACTTGTAACTTTGAACTTAGGGTTTTATCAAAAACCAGAAAACTACCGTCGATAAGAAGAAGATAGTTTCTTTTATGTTGATAAAAGCGGAAACCCTAAAGTATTCTTCAAACATAAGAGATGCGTATGTATTACACAGTCTCCTGCTCTGATACCAATTGTTGAGATAATCGAGTTGTAGATCGATAGATTCAAACAGAAAAACAGTATTTAACAATGCAAAGAACACAAGAATGGATCAAGGATGTCGAATGATTAATCAATCACACCTCAGAAGAGTTCGATGAAGAACTTCGATTGTAGAGGTGTGTTAGGGTTACAATGCACGATAATAATAATAATTACGACTACTATCACAGCTATATATGCATGCAATATTTATACTAACCCTAATACTTATCCACGGTTGGACAGGCCCAAACCGGGTAAACTATACATGGACTTAGAACCGATCCCAAGAAGCAACATCAAGACCCAACAATTACAAAACTTGTTTTCAAAATGGTTTCGTGTCAGAGTATCCCAAAATCAAATCATAAAAATATAAGGAGGTGTACGATCACGTTTTCGCCTTCCCGCGATCATTATAAGTACCTGAAATGATAATCGATAAATGTAAGCTCGAAGGCTTAGTAAGTTACCCCCAAAATACCAACGCCAAAAAACATATCAATAACATATAAGCAAACAACATGCATAATGAGCCTTCAACCTGACTGGACCGCCTCGCAGGCCTTCAGCCTATCTGGACCGCTCTTCGAGCCTTCGGCACGTCTGGACCGCCTTGCAGGGCCTACAGCCTCTCCGGACCGCTCGTCGGGCCTTCGGCCTGACTGGACCGCCTCGCAGGGCCTTCGGTCTATCCGGACCGCCCTGGGTATGTTGGCCTTCAGCGCAAAGCAAGACCGCCTCAACCCAACCCCCAATCAAACAAACATGTGCACATAAATATCATACGCTAGCATATATAACAGTCAAACTGATCTAACATATCACTAATCATAGCAACATCCCATAACCAGGATATAGACCTAACTGGTCACTAACATAGCATCATCCTATATACCATGATACCGACCTAACCAGGTCACTAAGCATATCACCATCCTAACTACCAAGATATAAATCAATAAGCATATCATGCAATAACCCGGATACAAATCCGAAAAGGGTCGGCATTGGTGCCTTAGACCCCGTTGATATAGTAAGGAGAACTCACCTCACAAGTAGTGTAACAACGTAAAGTTTCAAACAATTTTTCTCATTTTAAAAACATAATTGAACTCATTTCATAATTTTCAAATCACATATGTCTCAAATGTCAACACATAAAACGTAAATCCCAGAATCATAAAACAATCTCTCGCCAGTGTGTACAATCATGCCGGTGCCTTGCCGCGATCCTCGGAACTACCTGAAACACATAACACATAACACGGTAAGCATAAAGCTTAGTGAGTTCCCCAAAATACCATATACAACACAATTGTCACTCGAGGCTATAACTCTGCAGGACCCTCCGGTCGATGTGTCTCAGTGGGACCCTCCGGTCCCACAACTCAGTAACTCAATACAGTACACAACAAGCATGTCACAGAATAATAACAGGATATCTCAATATACAGCACATACACATAAGACCCTCTGGCCACACATAAATTACAACTCAAGGTATGTATAGTGAGAAGCCTCACCTCGTAAGCTAACAAGTGAAAACCTCGTACTCGGAAATCCCGAACTCTACCCACCGGTCTAGCCTCCGCCTATCACATAATAATTATCCCTAATTAATATTGGTCCTCAAGAAGCTAGACTCATCTTTCTACACTCACATAAGGGTAAAAGACCATTTTACCCCTCCAAAGGCTCAATAGTTCACAAATTGACCAAACCCTAAAAGTCAACAAAAGTCAAGGCAGGGAGTACGTTGCGCGTTCCACCTCCCTACGCTGGGGGTACTCGGCTGCTATATAGAAATCGGGTATGTTCGACCCCTATGCTGCGCGTACTGGGGTTACGCCCAGCGTACGCCCCAGATTCACACTTCTCACGATTTTGGTCTTAATCAGTTAAGACATGGGATCATATTTCAGATCTGGTCACTCTAATGTCTCGTAATCCATAAAGTCAGTGACTTTAAGCCTTGGCATGGCTGAAAAGGTCACCAACACTCAACACACACAACCCCTTTCCATAAGAAGCTCACAACTCATGCATGGCTCACTCCTAACGCCCAAGATTGGATTTTTATGACTCTATGTCACAATATACACTGAAAAGGGGTAGATCAAGGTCTTTGGAGCTCATTTACTCATAAAGTCTCCAACTTTTGGGACTAAAACCCTAAATACACCAAATGAATGAACCAAAGCAAAGGATAAGAAAGCTTGAAGCTTTATACCTTTTTAGGAAGCCTTTCACGTAGCTAAGCTCAGATCCAAACTCCTGGGCTCTTACTCCTTCTCCTCCAAGCTATTTCTACACCTCAAGATCACAAAGATAAACCCACAAGCTCCTAAATGCACCCTCCAGCTACAAGGACGAAGATTTAGGGTTTAGAGGATTTGGTGTCTGGGACTGGTGGCCAGAAATGAGGCCATCATGTCCTTTAAATAGGGAGATTGCCCTCAATTAGGGTTTCATTTTGTGCCTAGTACGCCCAGCGTACCCACTGGTACGCCCAGAGTACTAGGTGGCCTCCGCGTTACAAGCACGCTTCGAGTACGCTAAGCGTACACCCAAGTACACCCCGCGTACTCGCTCACCACCCTATTCTCAATTAAGGGCCAAAAATGAACAAGAGCTCAAGATCAGGGTTTTATAGGATATACCTGGACTTTGGATGTTACAAGTAGTGTAGAACTGGACTAAAATTCTCCGACCGTTGTCTCACCGAAAATCCCGAACTATCCAAAATAATGAATACCAAGTCAATTATTGGGATCTCAATATTGCCCAAGGGTCCCGCATAGAGTAATAGTCCATTATTGCTTTTTCTCTAATTTGGGCCAAAGCCCAATGCCAAATCCATGATCTTAAAATCCATATGTCCAAAGCCCATTAATGGCCCAATTTTCTTAATTGGGCCCAACTCCCTAATTGGACCTTATTATAGGATCCATCATCAAAACTGGCCCAAAACCCAATTATTTAGAACGTCCAGCAAGGCCCAGGTCCAACTAGTCTAAAGGCGGCCCAATCCCGAAGCCCAATTCGTCAAAAGCCCAACAAAGGGCGTACGCGGTGTGTACTCCTCTGGTACGCTGGGCGTACTTCTGTTTTGCGTTGACCACCATCGGGGTGGTTGACTCAGTACGCTAAGTGTACGAAGGACTAAGGAATGGTTCCTTATCCTCGGTGTGAGTGATGACTTGAGAGTACGAGGGTATAGTGACGCTAGTTTTCAAACTGACCGGGATAATTTCCGCTCGTAGTCGGGCTGGTTCTTTACCCTGAATGGAGGAGCAGTGACATGGAAAAGTTCCAAGCAGGAGACCGTAGCTGATTCAACGTGCGAATCAAAGTACATACCAGCGAGCGAAGCGTCGAAGGAGACAATATGGCTAAAGAACTTCATCGGAGACCTTGGAGTTGTACCGGCCATAAAGGAGTCTATGGAGATTTTCTGCGATAACGAAGGAGCGGTTGCCTTAACCAAGGAACCGATGGATCATGGCAGATCCTGGCATATCGACATAAAATATCATTTCATTATACATCAGGTAGAAGAGGGACTCCTCGTAGTAAAGAGGGTATCGCCAGAGGAAAACCTAACAGATCCCCTTACGAAGGAACTTAGTAGGGTTAAGCACTTGCAGCACGCTAGGAGCATTGGGCTAAAGGATGATATTAGTTTTAGTGATTAGATAGCCTTTAGAAGCTTGTAACAGATAAATTGTAATTAACATTTGATGATTTAATAAAGGAGTTTTATTTATAAGTAAAGTTACTGTCTTGTGTTAATTATTTACTATTGTTTCACTTTGCATGTTTTGTCTTCCTAAATAATAAGATTATTTAAACTATCCACAGTCGATCATACGTTGGAAGTAAGTATGAAAGAAGATTGTCATGAATTGTCTTGTAGATTGTCTAAGCGTTTAGACATAGCAAAAGTTTGCTGCAACGTTCATGAGTGCTTATGAAATATGATTTGAGTATTGGATTAAACCCACACTCACATGAATCACTTCATGGAATTTAATCACGAGCGATTGTGAGACGATAATATCATATAGTCTTTAAACCTAGATATATGAGTTGTTGTTTACAAGTCGGTTGTGCATTGATAATGCGTAAACGCATCAGTAACTTGATGTTATAAAACGCATTGTTGTGTACGATTTGATGAGTAAATAGTACAAGCATATAACTCGAAGTTTATCTGTTCCTTTTATCCTACGAGGCTAAAAGCGATATTGGTCCCCTCAATGATTTTGTTTTGACTTATGTGTCGAGCCCGGTCAAGACTGAATTGATGTGTTCAATTAACTTATATGTCAGACAAATCAGAGATCGAGAAACAAACTGATGGACAGTAAGTATGACTATGTTCCATGTGATTGTGTAACAACGTAAATTTTCAAAACAATTTTTCATTTTTCAAACAACATGATTTTCATTTAAACACTCTCAAATCTCATGTTCAACAATTGTCATCAAACAAAACATATCCCAAGATCACAAAATATAAACTCCATAAGTGTGTACGGATCATGCCGGCGCCTTCCCGCGATCCTCACTGGTACCTGAAACACATAACACACAACACGGTAAGCATAAATGCTTAGTGAGTTCCCCAAAATACCACATACAACACATACGCCACTCGAGGCTACAGTACGACCCTCCGGTCGATGTGTCTTAGCGGGACCCTCCAGTCCCGTAGCTCGTTGGACCCTCTGGTCCGGTCATAGCTCGTCGGACCCTTCGGTCCAGTCTGTGTCGTTGGACCCTTCGGTCCGGTCTATATCGTTGGGCCCTCCGGCCCGGTCTGTTCAACACATGACATACATATAACACAATGCACATAATCTCATATATACACATAGCATACAAGACCCTCCGGTCTACACATAAACACGACTCTAGGTAATGTATAGTGAGAAGACTCACCTCGGGTATCTCGGATAATCTCGCACACGAAAACACTGATCTAGCCCCCGCCTAAACACATAAACAATACTCTCAAATAAATAATGGCTCCCAAAGGCTAGATTACAACCCATCCTACAATCCCACAGAAGGGTAAAAGACTATTTTACCCCTCCCTGACCCAAAAGTCCAAATGTTGACCAAAACCCTAAAAGTCAACGAAAGTCAACAGGGCCAGTACGCGGCGCGTACCAGCTCTTGTACGCGGGGCATACTCCGGCGATCCAGAATCGGGGTCTCAGACCCTTACGCTGCGCGTACTGAGATTTACGCCCAGCGTAAGTCTCAGTTTCAGCCTTTCTTGGATTTTGGTCTTAAACGGTTAAGACATAAACTCAAACTCTAGATCCGACTTCTCTAAGATCACTTAATTCATAAAGTCGAGACCTTTAAGCCTTTGCATGGCTGTAAAGGTCCCTAATCACTCTAACACCTTTCCTTCTTCCTTATAAAGTCTAGATCTCATGCATGGCTCAATATTCACGTCCAAGATTGGATTTTTATGAACATACAACTCATATTACCCTAAAATATGGCAGATCTAGGCCAATGGAGACCATTTGCTCATAAAGTCTCCACCTTGGGACCAAAAACCCTAAAAATTGGTCCAAGAAGCACAAATCACAAATGACAAGGAAAGCTTTGAGCTTTTTACCTCAGAAAGAAGCTCCAACCTCTGTAGAACTCATATCTACTCTTGTCCACCAACTTCTAGATCCTAAAATGGCCTCCTCTTCTCTTTCACCACCTTGAAATGGCACTTTGAAGCTTAGAACAAACACACACAAGCTAGGGACGAGGGGTAGCTCTCTATTAGGGTTTCACTCTCTGAAATGGTGGCTGAGGATAAGGCCTTAGCATTCCTTTTATAGTGTACAAGCCACAAATTAGGGTTTGCATCTGGGCCCGCTACGCCCAGCGTAACCCTGGGTACGCCCAACGTACCTAGGCGAGTCCGCGTCCAATTTAAGCGCATGAGTACGCGCAGCGTACTCTTCAGTACGCCCAACGTACTCATTTGCCTTATTATTTCCTTTAAGGGTTAAACTTGACAACTTGGAAAGAAGAAGGGTTAAATAGATATACCTGAATTTTGGAATGTTACAATTCTCCCCCACTCGAACCAGACTTCGCCCTCGAAGTCTCATGCCGCAAACAACTCCGGATGCTGCTCCCGCATCTCTGACTCTGGCTCCCAAGTCAGCTCGGACCCTTTCTGATGTTACCACTGGACCTGAACCACGGGCACCTCCTTGTTCCTCAGAACCTTGATCTTTCGATCCACAATCGCGATTGGCCTCTCAACATAATTCAGGCTTGCATCCACCTGAATGTCCTCTAGCGGTACAACTGTTGTCTCGTCGGCAATGCACTTCCTCAACTGAGACACGTGGAAGGTATCATGAATCTGGCTCAACTCCGCAGGTAGCTCCAAACGATATGCTACCCTGCCCACCCTCGCGGTCACCGTGAACGGACCAATGTACCGGGGCCCCAGCTTGCCCCTCCTCCTGAATCGGATCACTCCTTTCCAAGGAGACACCTTCAGGAGTACGAAATCTCCCACCTGAAACTCAAGCTCGGATCGTCGCCTATCCGCATAACTCTTCTGGCGACTCTGAGCTGTCAACAACCTCTGCCTGACCTGCTGTATCTGCTAAGTCGTCTGAAGCACTATCTCAGTGCTACCCATCACGCGTTGCCCTACCTCTCCCCAGCAAATGGGAGTCCGACATCTCCGCCCATACAACAACTCGAAGGGAGGCATACCAATACTCGAATAATGGCTGTTGTTATAAGAAAACTCAGCCAACGACAGATACATGTCCCAACTTCCTCCAAAGTCCAACACACATGCCCTAAGCATATCCTCGAGCGTCTGAATCGTCCGCTTGCTCTAACCGTCCGTCTGTGGGTGGTATGTGGTACTGAAATGTAGCCTCGTACCCAACTCCTCATGGAATTTCTTCCAGAACCTGGAAGTGAAACGCACATCTCGGTCCGACACGATCGAGATCGGTACTCCATGTCGCGATACCACCTCTCTCACATACAACTCTGCCAGCCTCTCCGCAGAAGAGCTCTCACTGATAGCAAGAAAATGAGCGCTCTTCGTCAGCCAGTCAACGATCACCCAAATTGCATCGACACCTCTCGCAGTCCTCGGCAATTTGGTGATAAAGTCCATGGAAATCTGTTCCCACTTCCACTGGGGAATCTCAATTGGCTGCAACTTGCCATGCGGTCGCTGGTGCTCGGCCTTAACCCTGCGACAGGTCAAGCACCTCTCCACAAACCACGCAACATCCCTCTTCATGCAGGGCCACCAATAGTCTCTCTTCAGGTCCAAATACATCTTAGTGGCCCCGGGATGGATCGAAAACCTCGATCTGTGCGCCTCCTCCATTAAAATGGTATGTGCCCCGCCCTCAAATGGCACCCAAATCCGACCCTGAAAGGTCATAAGCCCTCGGCTATCGGCAATGAACTCAGATACCTGCCCGATCATCCGTTCTCTCTTGCGGTTTTCCGGTCTCATGGCCTCTACCTGGGCCTCCCGAATGGTGTCCAACACCGGAGTCATCACCGTCAACCTTATACAAACATCTCGTATCGGGGCACTCTCCACCCTAAGACTCAAGGCATCGGCTACAACGTTAGCCTTGCCCGGGTGGTACAAGATCTCGCACTCATAATCCTTTACCACATCCAACCATCTCCTCTGGCGCATGTTCAGGTTGGGCTGATCCATCAGATACTTCAAGCTCTTGTGGTCCGTGTATATGGTACACCGAACCCCATACAAATAGTGACGCCAGATCTTGAGGGCGAACACCACAGCCCCCAACTCCAGATCGTGAGTAGGATACCTCGTCTCATGAGGCTTCAGCAGCCTCGATGCATATCCTATCACGTACCCTCTCTGCATCAGCACCGCACCCAATCCCGATATCGACGCGTCACAATACACCATAAAATCCTCCATCCCCTCCAGAAGGGCTAACACTGGGGCTTCGCATAATCTCTGGTGAAGTGTCTCGAATGAGGCCTGTTGCTCTGGGCCCCAACTGAAAACCACGCCCTTCCGGGTCAACCTGGTGAGAGGAACGGCAATCTTGGAGAAATCTTTGATAAATCTCCGATAATAGCCGACCAACCCCAGAAAACTCCTGATCTCGGTGGGGGATCTCGGTACCTCCCAACTCATCACAGCCTCAATCTTGGCCGGATCGACCAAAATCCCATTCTGGTTGACGAGATGTCCCAAGAACTGGACCTCTCGTAACCAGAAATCACATTTGGAGAATTTGGCGTAAAGCCTCTCCGATCTCAAAACTCCGAGGATCTCCCTCAAATGCTCCTCATGCTGCTCTCTGGATCTCGAATACACCAATATGTCATCGATGAACACGATCACTGAACGATCCAACATCGACCTGCACACCCTGTTCATGAGATCCATGAACGCCGCCGGTGCATTGGTGAGCCCAAAAGGCATCACCACGAACTCGTAATGCCCATAACGAGTCCTGAACGCCGTCTTCTGGATATCCTCATCTCGCACTCTCATCTGATGATATCCCGAGCTCAAATCAATCTTGGAGAACCAAGATGCTCCCTGTAACTGATCGAACAGATCATCGATCCTTGGTAAGGGGTAACGGTTCTTGACCGTCAACTTGTTCAACTCCCGGTAATCAATGCACATCCGGTGTGAACCATCCTTTTTCTTGACAAAAAGGATCGGCGCTCCCTAAGGTGAGCTACTCGGTCTGATAAATCCTTTCCCCAACAGCTCCTGAAGCTGTGAGGATAACTCCTGCATCTCTGGTGGCACAAGGCGATAGGGCGCCTTGGCGATAGGCGCTGCTCCCGGAACCAAATCGATGCGAAACTCTACTTGCCTCACGGGAGGCACACCCGACAACTCTTCGGGGAAAACATCCGGGAACTCGCGCACTATCGACACATCATCAACAGAACTAGGCCTCTCCGCTGCTACTCGTGTGTCCATCACGTAGGCCACAAACCCACTACAAACCTGCTGTAGACTCTGCCTCGCTCTAGCAGCCGAACAGAATGCTGACCCTGAATGGGTACCCTCGCCGTACACCGTAAGAACTCCCCCACTAGGGTCTCGTATCGTCACCAACTGTCGCTTGCAGTCTATAACAGCCCCAAAATGGCTCAACCAATCCATGCCCACTATGACACACACATCCCCCATCGCAATCGGGACCAGATCAATCGGAAACTCAACACCGAAGATCTCGAGTACACATCCCCGAATCACATCCGTAGCATATACCGCTCGCTCGTCAGCTATGGAAACTCGTAAAGGTCGACACAACGCCTCCCGCTGGATACTGATGTGCTGAGTAAACGCTAACGACACAAATGACCGACTCGCACCCGAGTCAAATAACACCAAAGCAGGTACAGAACTCACAAGAAAAGTACCTACGCATATCACAATATAAGCACAATATCTCATACTCAGCATAAATAAATGAAAGAATACATACCAGCCACGACATCGGGCGCTGCGCGGACCTCCTCTGCTGTCAACTGGAAGGCTCTCCCGCGAGCCTTCGGTGCCTCGGCCTTCGCTGGCCGGATCTCAGTAGCTCGAGCAGTAGGTGCTGATCCCTGTGCTGATCCCTGCAGTAGCTGTGGGCACTCGGCCTTCCCGATGGCCGGTCTGGTTGCAATGAAAGCAAACCGTGAACCCCTTGGGGCAATCCCTCGCATAATGCCCTTCCTTTCCGCACTTGTAACACACCCCAGCTCTGCACACTCCCTCGTGGCTCTTGCCGCACTTCCCACAAGTGCGGCCCTCCGGACCCCCAGATCTCGAATCAGCGGGTTTTACCCGCTTGGCTGCCGGCTGCGCCTCTGCCGGTCGCCTGTCCCTCCTCTGAGACTCGGCCTCCTCCCTGACCTGAGTCTCCAGCTCAATCTCTCTCTTCCGGGCATTTTCCTGGAGCTCAGCAAATGTCCTGTATGACGAGTTCGCCACGAACTCACGGATATCCCTCCTCGGTATGCTTAAGTACCGGCTCATACGTGCCTGCTCAGTCGACACGTGCTCAGGGCAAAACAATGCCCTCTCATGAAACATCCTCGTAATCACCGTCACATACTCAGTTCCCTGCTTGAGGGACAAGAACTCCTAGGCTAGACGTTCCCTCTCCACAGGGGGAACATACTCATCTCGAAACATCGTGGTGAACCTCTCCCATGTCACCGCAGTAAGCTCTGCCGTCACAAACTTCCACCAGTCCTTCGCTCCCAAGCGAAGCTGGTTCAGCGCAAACCGAACCCTCAGATGCTCCGGACACGAGCAGGTGTAGAAGCATCCCTAGATATCAGAAATCCATCTCATTGCAGCAATCGGATCCTGAGTCCCATCAAACTCTGGTGGCTTCGTGTTGCTGAACTCCCGGTACAGCAACGAGTCACCCTCCTGCGGCCTGGCAGCAGCGACGGCTGCGGTGGCCGCAGCAATAGCAACATCAGTAAGAGCAGCGTACCGCTCATCAAAAGTCTCAATCAATGTGGTCTTGATAGACCCAAACATTTCCGGAATCTCGGCTCTGATCGCCGCAGCCACCTCATTGTGGATCATCTGACGAAGCTCCTCGTCACTCACGTCGCTCGCCTCAGGTCTGTGGCGTGTCCCAACCATGCTGTCTCTCTGAAATACAACATAAATATCAGAGACTCACTCGAGTATACTCATACTCGATGACTCAATTCCTACTTGTTCCCTAGTATCCAAAGGATTCTTACTTGGAATGCGCACTGCTCCAGTGTTTTCAGTAGTACGGGCCCTATACTACCGTCCACACCGCATCAGTATTCATCCCAAGTCCTCCTCCTTGGATCCCAGATCACAAGTACTCTACATCTCGCTAGCATAGGCTACCCTTCGGTAAACCTCTCATAAGCTCCTCTCTGCTCCTACTCACTCTCAAGCATCTTATAGCAGCAAAAATCTCCTAGGCTAAGGCATCACAGATTAGGCCACTCTAGTCCTAATATGAATACATAGCCTACTCTAGCATGCATAACATATCATATCATATCTCATAACACATAATGTAAGGGTATTTTGGGAAATCACCGTTCGGGCGCTGGCTGATCGTACACACTGCTTCCTTCTGTTTTTCCCAATTTCTTTTACTTTTTAGAAAAATTGTTTATTTTATGAAAAACTTTCTCAAATCCTCAGTTTGAGTTCAAATACACCCGAAAGTGCATCCGAATCCCTCAAACCAAGGCTTTGATACCAACTTGTAACAACGTAAATTTTCAAAACAAATTTTCATTTTTCAAACATGATTTTCATTTAAACACTCTCAAATCTCATGTTCAACAATTGTCATCAAACAAAACATATCCCAAGATCACAAAATATAAACTCCATAAGTGTGTACGGATCATGCCGGCACCTTCCCGCGATCCTCACTGGTACCTGAAACACATAACACACAACACGGTAAGCATAAATGCTTAGTGAGTTCCCCAAAATACCACATACAACACATATGCCACTCGAGGCTACAGTACGACCCTCCGGTCGATGTGTCTTAGCGGGACCCTCCAGTCCCGTAGCTCGTTGGACCCTCTGGTCCGGTCATAGCTCATCGGACCCTTCGGTCCAGTCTGTGTCGTTGGACCCTTCGGTCCGGTCTATATCGTTGGGCCCTCCGGCCCGGTCTGTTCAACACATGACATACATATAACACAATGCACATAATCTCATATATACACATAGCATACAAGACCCTCCGGTCTACACATAAATACCACTCTAGGTAATGTATAGTGAGAAGACTCACCTCGGGTATCTCAGATAATCTCGCACACGAAAACACTGATCTAGCCCCCGCCTAAACACATAAACAATACTATCAAATAAATAATGGCTCCCAAAGGCTAGATTACAACCCATCCTACAATCCCACAGAAGGGTAAAAGACCATTTTACCCCTCCCTGACCCAAAAGTCCAAATGTTGACCAAAACCCTAAAAGTCAACGAAAGTCAATAGGGCCAGTACGCGGCGCGTACCAGCTCTTGTACGCGGGGCATACTCCGGCGATCCAGAATCGGGGTCTCAGACCCTTACGCTGCGCGTACTGAGATTTACGCCCAGCGTAAGTCTCAGTTTCAGCCTTTCTTGGATTTTGGTCTTAAACGGTTAAGACATAAACTCAAACTCTAGATCCGACTTCTCTAAGATCACTTAATTCATAAAGTCGAGACCTTTAAGCCTTTGCATGGCTGTAAAGGTCCCTAATCACTCTAACACCTTTCCTTCTTCCTTATAAAGTCTAGATCTCATGCATGGCTCAATATTCACGTCCAAGATTGGATTTTTATGAACATACAACTCATATTACCCTAAAATATGGCAGATCTAGGCCAATGGAGACCATTTGCTCATAAAGTCTCCACCTTGGGACCAAAAACCCTAAAAATTGGTCCAAGAAGCACAAATCACAAATGACAAGGAAAGCTTTGAGCTTTTTACCTCAGAAAGAAGCTCCAACCTCTGTAGAACTCATATCTACTCTTGTCCACCAACTTCTAGATCCTAAAATGGCCTCCTCTTCTCTTTCACCACCTTGAAATGGCACTTTGAAGCTTAGAACACACACACACAAGCTAGGGACGAGGGGTAGCTCTCTATTAGGGTTTCACTCTCTGAAATGGTGGCTGAGGATAAGGCCTTAACATTCCTTTTATAGTGTACAAGCCACAAATTAGGGTTTGCATCTGGGCCCGCTACGCCCAGCGTAACCCTGGGTACGCCCAACGTACCTAGGCGAGTCCGCGTCCAATTTAAGCGCATGAGTACGCGCAGCGTACTCTTCAGTACGCCCAACGTACTCATTTGCCTTATTATTTCCTTTAAGGGTTAAACTTGACAACTTGGAAAGAAGAAGGGTTAAATAGATATACCTGAATTTCGGGATGTTACAATTCTCCCCCACTCGAACCAGACTTCGCCCTCGAAGTCTCATGCCGCAAACAACTCCGGATGCTGCTCCCGCATCTCTGACTCTGGCTCCCAAGTCAGCTCGGACCCTCTCTGATGTTGCCACTGGACCTGAACCAGGGGCACCTCCTTGTTCCTCAGAACCTTGATCTTTCGATCCACAATCGCGATTGGCCTCTCAACATAATTCAGGCTCGCATCCACCTGAATGTCCTCTAGCGGTACAACTGCTGTATCGTCGGCAATGCACTTCCTCAACTGAGACACGTGGAAGGTATCATGAATCTGGCTCAACTCCGCAGGTAGCTCCAAACGATATGCTACCCTGCCCACCCTCGCGGTCACCCTGAACGGACCAATGTAACGGGGCCCCAGCTTGCCCCTCCTCCTGAATCGGATCACTCCTTTCCAAGGAGACACCTTCAGGAGTACGAAATCTCCCACCTGAAACTCAAGCTCGGATCGTCGCCTATCCGCATAACTCTTCTGGCGACTCTGAGCTGTCAACAACCTCTGCCTGACCTGCTGTATCTGCTAAGTCGTCTGAAGCACTATCTCAGTGCTACCCATCACGCGTTGCCCTACCTCTCCCCAGCAAATGGGAGTCCGACATCTCCGCCCGTACAACAACTCGAAGGGAGGCATACCAATACTCGAATGGTGGCTGTTGTTATAAGAAAACTCAGCCAACGGCAGATACATGTCCCAACTTCCTCCAAAGTCCAACACACATGCCCTAAGCATATCCTCGAGCGTCTGAATCGTCCGCTCGCTCTAACCGTCCGTCTGTGGGTGGTATGCGGTACTGGAATGCAGCCTCGTACCCAACTCCTCATGGAATTTCTTCCAGAACCTAGAAGTGAAACGCATATCTCGGTCCGACACGATCGAGATCGGTACTCCATGCCGCGATACCACCTCTCTCACATACAACTCTGCCAGCCTCTCCGCAGAAGAGCTCTCACTGATAGCAAGAAAATGAGCGCTCTTCGTCAGCCGGTCAACGATCACCCAAATTGCATCGACACCTCTTCAGTACGCCCAGCGTACTCATTTGCCTTATTATTTCATTTAAGGGTTAAACTTGACAACTTGGAAAGAAGAAGGGTTAAATAGATATACCTAAATTTCGGGATGTTACAGATTGTCCACACGATATCTTGAGAACGGAGGACTATATGATCCCTTATCTAAAGGACGTGTCAGAGTTCGACAACGGCTTTTGAGAGCTAAGATTGCTAATCAGATTTTGAAGTCATACTTGCATTTATAGTTATTAGACGTATCCAAGTGGGAGACTGTTGGATTTGGTGTCTAAGCCCATAACTATATTTGGTATGTACTTGACCCGATTGTAACATGGTCCTTTTGGGTTGCCTTCACCAAAGCAACTTGGCTGGATGAATAATGGAGAAAGAGGTTATTATGGTTTATTAATATATTATATGAATAATATATTAAAAGAGAAATCATATTATTTAATTAATATTGGTCAAGAATTAATTTAGAATTAATTTTGTGGTCAAAAGAGATTAATTAAATCAAGGGGACTGATACTGTAATTATAAGATAGTTACAAAGCTGGGCTTAGGATCCATAAGGAAGCAATGGACGAATTCTATGTGGGAGTCCACATAGAAATCGTCCAAGGGGCCTTATGGAAGGATCCTTTGGGCTGCTTAAGGACTAAGCAACTGGATTAGGGTTTTGACTGAAATTCTAACTGCTCAACTATATAAGGAACCCTTGGGATAGCCAGAATCGCCCACTGAACCCTAAGAAAGATAGCCAACCGACTTTTGAGCCTCCTCCCTCTCTCTCTAAGATTCTCCAATTGCTTTTGGTGTTTGTGATCTATTAGACGCATCGCATTTGAGGTGTTAGGTTCTCAAAAGCTCAAGGTTATCAAGCTACAATCAAAGGTAACATTCTTACTTGTTTATTTATGTTGATTTCGATTTTTTGTATGCTATAATTAGGGTTTATAAGCTTTGGATGATTATTGCATGTACAATTAGAAAAACCTAGATCCAAAGCTTTAGGGTTTGCATGTGCACCATAGGATTGATGTTTTGCTCATAACCCAACACCATTGAGATCTTAGTTCTCAAAATGCTCCATGAGAATTCTCTAAATACCCGAGTCACATTTAACACTTATTTATAGGTTCATAATAACGACTTATGACTATAAATATAAGTTACAATGAAAAGACTAGAGTGTAGCTTAACTTACAGAGGTTCTTCCTGAAAAAAAGTTAGGAAATTGCACCGGCAGAGCTTCTGCTCGCTAGCTACTACTACTTTCAGGGGTTGCATGGCTTCGTCGAAGACTAAAACAAAGGGAAAACGGGCTAAAATCGAAAGCAACCTGAGAGAGAAGATTTTGGGAGGTGCGGGAAGGGAATAAGACTTGGCCTCCTATTTATAGCCGTTTTTTGGGTGGATGACAAGCAAAATGGGCGCACGTCACACATTTTAAGGCTATGTCTCCCCAACCACTTTGTGTCACGTGTCGGCCTCTCCGAGGTGCATATCGCAGATTTTGTAAATTCAATAACTTTTCATACGAACTCCGTTTTCAATTTTGTTTTTATCCCTGAAAAGCTCTTGAAATGATCTATAACTTTCATTTAGACTCCATCAATTGATTCTGACTTTATTTTCGTCCCTATTTTTATAAGATTAAATGATTTTGCTAAAATCATAACTCTTTCGTACAAACTCCGTTTTTGGATTCTTTTTCCCAAAACTCTTATCTTAAAGAGTACCACAATTGTCCTTTTGGTGACTTTAGTTAAAAGTCAACAATTCGCTTCATAGCTTTTAACGTCACACATTATTTGTGCGCGACCGACTTTTATATTTTATAAAAATCATATCTAATTTATACGGAGTTGAATTTCTACGAAATTTATATTTTCGGGATCGAGACGACATGTAATATATATATATATATATATATATATATATATATATATATATATATATATATATATATATATATATATATATATATATA
Source organism: Lactuca virosa (assembly GCF_052849685.1). Taxonomy (NCBI): domain Eukaryota; kingdom Viridiplantae; phylum Streptophyta; class Magnoliopsida; order Asterales; family Asteraceae; genus Lactuca; species Lactuca virosa. The sequence continues at coordinate 14,374,581 of NC_136427.1, read as the reverse complement.
TGTTTTGGCGCACTTATTTTTACGATTTACGGACGATTCAGTTGATTTTTTTTTCTTAATACAAAACTTATATTATATCTTAAATGTTTAACCTGATTTTGCAGGCGTTACATTATCCCTTAAATTCCAAATGTTATAATTTCAAATTTTAATCTTCCAAACTTTTAAATTAACAAATAATATGATTAATTTATGTTAGTTTAGTTATTTTATCTATTTATTGATATTTTAATTTATAAAATTTGTATTTATTACAAAATAAATTTTATAGCCCTAAATTTACAAACACCTACACACAAATTGATTGATGGTTAGGGTTAATGTTACTGTTCATGTAACACCCCGTTTATTTATTTAATAAATAAATAAATTACTGAAGGAATAGTAGCCTAAAATTCATAATAATTGAGCAAAGTGTTGGCCTCGAGGAGTTAAAAGTCATAATTATAGAAGTTGGGGGTTAAAATGTAATTTTCAGATTAAATTGTATAGAAGTTTGAGGGTTGAGGTCCGTTTGGTAATTATTAGGACGTAATATGTAAGGGATTTCAGAGTTAGGGACTTAATGGTAAATATTGGATTAAAATGGTAACTTATGGACTGATTGTGAAAGAATCTTGGATGTTGGGGGGGCTGCTTTGTAAAATATGGCCTAATATTGAAAGGAAATCGGATGGGAGGGACCTATCTTGCCATTATGGCAAACTTATAAGTGGAGTCGGGTATAAAGGTTTGAGGAACCCTAACCCTATCGACCATTTTATGCAGCCGCCACCTTCACCTTATACCTCCCATCCCCGGCGCCACCCTCCTCCTCCCTTCCGACGTCGCGCCACCTACTTCCCTCTCGCTCTCCGGCAGATGAAGTGCCGAACGACCGCCGCTGAAAGCGTGAGCCACCACCGCCATGTGAGGCCTCATCCGCCACCCGCAGCTTGCCATCAGAACGCCACCAACCCTACTGCCGCCGAAAAAGTCGCAGATAGCTTAGATCATCGCGTGGGTCGCCGGAAAGCCTATATGCGAGGCTGTTACTGCTGTGCTCGGTGGGTTTCGCACCATCACCTCCCTTCCCCATTCCTTTCCAAGCACCGCTGCTGCTGCCGACTGTTGCTCTACTCCTGTCACCGCTCACCGCAGATGGGTTATTCGAATCGTTGTCCGAGCAAGGACTTGCTGGTGGGTGTTGCTGCTTGACGGGTATCGGAAAGAAACCGCCGCCACCACCGTGAGGTGGTGGTTGTCATCGCAATCCACCGTTATGTCGCCGTTGTGTTGTCGTTGCCATCACAAATCGCCGCCCACCGCCTCCAGATTGATGATGGTTCGGGAACCTGTCAACCAGCACCGGAGTTTTATCTACGGGACTTCAGCAGTGCCAGGTGAGTCTTCTCACTATATCCATGGGTCTAAGACACCAAGGCTGGCCCATTATGTGATTATGATATATGTGTTAGTCATTCTGTGATTTGATATACTAGTCGATTATATGATTTATGCTATGTTATGATATTTGTTATGTGATATTTGCATGAAAGACCATGGGGGGGAGCCCATGACACTTGGATGTAAGACCATGTGGGGGAGCCCATGGCTGTCCGACAGGGAAAGACCATGGGGGGAGCCCATGACACTTGGATGTAAGACCATGTGGGGGAGCCCATGGCTGTCCGGCAGGGAAAAACCATGGGGGGAGCCCATGACACTTATGTGTAAGACCATGTGGGGGAGCCCATGACATCCTTATGCAGGGATACGTGGTAGAGATAGCTTTTGTAGCTAATATTTTATGTAGTAGAGATAACTTTTGTATCTAACATGATATGTGGTAGAGATAGCTTTTGTAGCTAATGTGTTATGTGGTAGAGATAGCTTTTGTAGCTAATGTGTTATGTGGTAAAGATTGCTTTTATAGCTAATATGATATGTGGTATGTGGTAGAGATAACTTTTAAAGCTAATATGTTATGTGATATATGGATTGTTTGTGGGGTATGCTCTGGGGGGCTCACTAAGCTTTGTGCTTACGGTTTACAGTTTTGGTTTCAAGTTTCATCGATTTGGAAATGAAGGGCTCGGATTGATCGCAGTGCACACACCTATGATTTTCGCAATGATTGATTTTGGGATGAACTCTGATAACTGTTTTACTTAATGATGACTTGAGGGGTTTGAAATAAATGGTATCAATGTTTTAGCTATATTAAAAATGAAATTTTTACCCTTAATTTTTGGGTCGTTACAGTTCACCGATGAACTTTTGAGTTTGGTTTTATTTGGTCATTGAAGGGTTTTTTTTATAGACCCATAAAGGGGAACACCGGTTAGACACTGTCCATCTGACTTATTTATTTTTCATAAAAAGATAACAATCAATAATTATTATTACGTGGTTTTTTATTTTATTAAAAGATTATGGGAAGCTATGTGTTCTGTTTTTCACCTACCTAGTACGTCTTGTGTTTTTACCCTCTGAATTGGGTCGCATCCCCAAAGGAAGAACTCGTACGTGTTCTCCACTAACTACAAAGGAAAGAAAAATCGCAACCCACCACCTCCTTCACCCTTTGAATTGATGGCTGTCAAAAGAATAAGAATGGAGGGATTCTTCCATTCTCACACATGTAATGAAATGATAATGAACAAGGGCTTCTCTTCTTGAATCGATGGATAGGTTTGGTCTCGGTTTCTACATCTCTAAAGTCGACTATCAAATAATACAAAGTCGTAATTTGAGATTAGTGGTGGTGGAGTGCGTTCATTGATAATGAACACAAAAAAACTTCGAGTTCATATTTTTGCTTCGATTTAAGACTATGAACACAAAAAAGCTTCGATTTCATATTTTTGCTTCGATTTAAGACTATGAACACAAATTAGGTGAAGTCGAATGGTAGATCTTAGGTTGTAGAAACCACTGTCAGTGTATACGTTGAACGAGAGAAATTAGATAATCAATCACAATAATATGAATAGATCTGTCGGTTTCCCTTACTGTGTGGGGAGTATTCGTCAAGTAGCCATGATGTGGCAAACTAACATAGGAACAATTCTTACAAACAAAAACGTAGTTACGGTGGTTAGCTTCAATTGTAACGTAGTGAAGGAAGTCATCAAACATGCTCGTAATCACAATTGAAATGTTTATGTGCAATTTAATGGTGTCAGATATGCAAAAACAATTTACTAGCATCAAATGTGCATACCAAAGTGTTACCCATTGCAAAGGAAAAGAAACAGTAACATGAACTTAAACATTTGGCATGTTTTTCAAGTGAATAATCTGTTGATTGACTCTAAAGATTTGTAGTTAATGAATTTGAAACAAATAATAGGTATATGTTAAAGTTTGAGGAAATTAGAAAGCATTTAGATATACTGGAGCATCAGAAATGAACTCAATGGATCCATTGGGATTCTATGTAACAGCCTGTGGCTAATTTTACACGTGAACATTATGTGGCCTAAGTTGGGCTACATAACCATTCCATTAGATCTCTTAACCGGTACAACCGGATAAAATGGGGGATGTTCCCTTATTTAACAAGTAGATTTTGAGTTTAAGGAGCTATAATGCTAAAAAAAAACTTAAGTGACTATTTAAAATCAAAGTGGAAAGTTTATAGGTGAATAATGACATTAACCTTTTTGGTTGCGGTGGCCAACAATTAGGTTAGAGAAGAGAGGGGGAGAAAAAGATGTAGGGTTTAGGGTGGCAAGGGTGGCAGACCAAATCTGTTATGGAAAAGGTGTTTGCGGACCATATTTGTAGCGGGATATGGTGGGGGTGAAACAAATGTTTTCTCCGATGACGTTTTCGGTTTTTCCAGATTCTGTCCCTAACTTTTTCTTACGACTGTATGGTGGTTGTGGCTATTGGAGAGGAAAACAAAAATGAGCGGTGGTTGGTGATGTTGTTTTCAAAACCTTCAAGCCGATAGTAATGGGTGGTTAGTAGTGTTTAGTTTCACCGTTGATGATAATGGAAGAGACGAGAGAGTAGTCTCTATCTATGGCCTAATGCAAACTGTGATGAAAGGAATTAAAATAAGAGATAGTGCAGGGGAGATTGAGTTTAAGTTTAATTTTTTTTGTTGAATTTTTTAGTTCAAATATAAAAAAATCTAAACAATAATATAGACATTTTACCCGATTAAATAACCAACCGCACAAAAATTAAAATCGTAAAGACCAATCACCTAATCGTCTTTCATAGTTATTCTTAAACATGTTCTATCGGGACTAATGACATAATTTTGTGTATAATCAAAATTTAAATATAAAAACACAAAAAAGGTAAAAATATTTTAGCCAATAAAAAACAGGGGGTTTACTCCACACCTAATCCGTACCTCCATTCCCAAAACTCCTCTCATTTCCATACCTGGGGTTTATAGTATCGTCAATGGAGTTGTAGACAAATCCTAATTTCTAGGGTTTTTATCAAGGAGAGCTTTTCAAATTCATACCAAAATCGTTGCTCAAGGACACTGCAAATGTCGTTCTTGACATTGAAAACTCCATTTATATCTTCACATTCTTCTTCATCATCTTCTGTTCTCGCATCATGTCAAAGTAATCAGCTCCTGCGATTGTGTTCTTCTTCGTCACTTTACGTTGCTAGAAAGCGGACGTTTAGTCGAGGGAAGTTAAGATGGAGAGCTGAATCTCAACAACAGGATTCTTCGCAAAACAGCAACAGTAGTGATTCAAAACAACCCAACGGTTCCGTGGTAAAAACAATAGAATTCTCCTTTAGTTTCGGAAATAGTTTTCGTGTTAGCTGGTAGCAAGTAGCAATCAGTTACTGCATAGTACTTTTACTCGAATTGTATATAATTATGATTTTCGAGGTCAAACTAATTGCTTATGAAGTCGAAATCTGGTATGCATTTCTTACATATACTATTGTGCAGAGCAGCAGAACAAATTTTCTGTAATTTCTTACAGATATGAGATCAGATTGCTGTGTAAGATTCAAAAAGTCCATATAAGTTTGGAAAAAAAATATTGTTGTAAAAGAGAGAAAGTTCTCGATTGGGAAGAAATCAATTCTAATTTAAGAGTCACATGTACTCATTGAATAATTGTTACTTTGTGGAAATTATAATTCGTGAGCAAAACAAATGGGAAGAAAAGCACGTGAAGATACTTTCTAAGCTAGTGAAAACTGAAATGTTATAAATGCTTGAAAAATCTGGTGCCCTTTATGATTTCTCCTTATGCTTTTCAGTAAGTAATATGTGGGTGGGGTGGAAGATGTTATGAGATGTTTGCTTTAATGGTAAGACATGGGCTTTTGGGGCATATCATCTTACTTTATTTCTTGTAATATTGCAAAGTTACCATTATGAAAAATAAAGGCTGATGCCACAAACTTTTATGATGTCTGAGCTATGATGACCTGTTTGACTTACTTACCCTAAATCCCAAATAGTTAAGTCATTTACTTAGATCCATTGTTGACTTAGGTATCATTTTTTTTGACTTAACAGACTTACAGGAGATAGAACTTAATCCAATAAGCTATATATGAGTTTCTTCTGCTTTGTTTATAGTTCATTGTTTTTGTGGTGCTTCTGTCTCTTCCATTTTGATTTCCATTTCTGATTTCTGAACAGAACATCATGATTCATGGCCTAGCAGAACCTTGATTATATTTCATTTTAACTTCTAAGAGAATTTTACTTTTAAATAAAGGTTCTTCATGCTGATATTGATCATGAACTTGTATTTTCTTGACTGTTTATTGAATCCACAGACAAGCAGGAGGGATATTCTATTGGAGTATGTGAAAAATGTTCAGCCAGAGTTTATGGAGTTGTTTGTTAAAAGAGCTCCACAGCAGGTAATCTGTTTTCCCTGTATTGTATTGCCTGTGTTTTATAAAGGGATAAATGCAAGAGATATCAACATACTTTCATTTATATGTGTATTATAGCAGATTAGCATCCTAATTTATCTATTACAGCATTATACGTTCAGTTTTTGTAAATTGCTTTGATTGGATGAGATTGCTATAATTTAGTTGATTTTCATGATAAGAAAAAATGAAAGCAAGATGCTATAATAAGAAAATTAATGCAAATACATTGTAATTTTCTTGCATTTAACCCTTTTGTATAGTATATACAAGGCATCCTTGTTAATCTTATTTGTGTTAGGTTGTAGATGCCATGCGCCAAACTGTAACAAACATGATCGGGACACTACCCCCTCAGTTTTTTGCTGTAACTGTTACAACTGTAAGTATAAAAAGTTCATACATTTAGGTAATGGCGAAATCTTTTTCTTCTTATTTGTTAAAATCATGAAGTCTTTTATACCCTGTTCCCTTTTTTCCCACTAAATTCTATCTCAAAAGCTAGGGTTATGATTCTTGTAATTCATTCTTTTTCTAGCCCAATCTTTCAATTTTTTTCTATCAATTGAATTTCAGTATCAGGGTACAAGTACAACATCTTTTTGCATCAAGTTAAATAAGAAACACCTTTTACATCAAGTAAATAAGAAACATCTTTTTGCATCAAGTAAATAAGAAACATCCTTTTTTTTTTTGCATCAACTAAATAGGAAACATTTTTTTTTTTTTTTTTTTTTTTTTTGCATCAAGTAAATAAGAAACATCTTTTTGCATCAAGTAAATAAGAAACATCCTTTTTTTTGCATCAACTAAATAAGAAACACCTTTTTACATCAAGTAAATAGGAAACATCTTTTTTTTTCTTTTTTTTTTCCATCAAGTAAATAAGAAACACCTTTTTGCATCAACTAAATAGGAAACTTTTTTTTTTTTTTTTTTTTTGCATCAAGTAAATAAGAAACATCTTTTTTCATCAAGTAAATAAGAAACATCTTTTTTTCATCAAGTAAATAATAAACATCTTTTTTTTTTTTTAATAAAGTAAATAATAAACACCTTTTTGCATCAAGTAAATAATAAACACCTTTTTGCATCAAGTAAAAGGGAACATCTTTTTGCAGCATTAAAAAAGAAACATCTTTTTACATTCAAGTAAAAAGAAACATCTTTTTTACATTCAGTAAAAAATAAAAAGCAAGAGCTTACACTGTGTTGTATTGTATTGTTAATAGGTTGCTGAGAATCTAGCACAGCTCATGTACAGCGTATTGATGACTGGATATATGTTCAGAAATGCACAATATCGGTTAGAATTACAACAAAGTTTGGAGCAAGTTGCACTCCCTGATACATCATCACAAGAGAGAAAGGTTCTTTATTATTATTTTTTTTAAAATATTAATTTCATGATATCAATCGTTGCCATTCTTTTCTCTCTTTACCAATTAATTGTTTTTTTATATCTTTTGGGCCAATAGAAACATGATCTCTTAGAATAGAACTAAACATAGTAATGAGTAATGACATTCTTTTTTATTGTTGCATTGCATTGATTGTACAATTTTACAGGATGCAGCAGATTTTGCACCAGGGACACAGAAGAAGGTGAGTGGGGAAGTTATCAGGTGGAATAATGTTTCGGGTCCTGAGAAAATAGATGCAATCAAATACATTGAGTTACTTGAAGCTGAAGTTGAGGAACTCAATCGTCAGGTAGAAAGAATATCTGCAAATGGATCAAATGAATTGTTGGATTATCTCAAGTCCCTTGAGCCCCAAAATCTTAAGGTTAGCAACTTAATGCCTTCAATAACAAACAATCTACTTTCATATATTTCTTTCCATTTCAACATAGTACTTTCAGTTTTATTCTTATTAAGGCATTGTACTTCCAGTTTTTATGCTTTGTATTTAGATGGCATTGCTATAATTGGTTATGTTTTTTAAAGCACAATGTTGTAATAGGAAAAAATGAAAGTAAGATGTTATAATAAACAAATAAATGAAAGTACATTGCTATTTCTTGCATTTGTCAATTGGTTAATAAAGTGCTAATCACATTTCCACCAAGCTTAATGGCTTCAGATTGATTAATCAATGACAATGAATGATTAAAGAATGTGATTCTTTATAGATTCTTGGCTTACATTCAACCCTAAATCTAATTATTCTTAAGTTTTCTCTCTCAACTTGCTATTCCTATATATAATATAATGCCTTGTTTTTTTTTTTCCATTGAGTACACAAGTCTTGATAAAGTGTTGTTTGTATAAATGATAAACAAGGAGAATTTTGTAAACAACTAGGACTTAAATAATGGGTGAAAATCCTCTCTCTCTGTATCAAGTCATTCTTTGTGCATTAAGTCAAAAGAAAACATTTAATCTGTAGGCTATAGCTTACTAGATTAAGTTGTGTCCCCAACCCATTAAGTCTGATACTATTAATTAATGTGTGTAGTATAAATATAAATGAGTAAATTATACGAATGGTCCCTATGGTTTGGGGTAATTTGCACGCTTGGTCCCTAACTTATTTTTTTAACTCGGAAGGTCCCTACTATTTGTTTTTGTTACGCGCTTGGTCCCTACTGTTTGTTTTTGTTACGCGTTTGGTTTCTGTCTTACCAAAAAAGACTATTATTTAAATATGGAAAAATGGTGGGGTAGGTAAGGTAAGATGAGGGAGGTGGGGTTGGGGGTGTGTTTATTCAAATAAATTAAAAAATCAAGGGCAAAATAGTTTTTTTAGTTAAGACAGGTACCAAACGTGTAACAAAAACAAACAATAGGGACCTTCCGAGTTAAAAAAATAAGTTAGAGACCAAACACGTAAATTATCCCAAACCATAGTGACCATTCATGTAATTTACTCTATAAATATAAATATAAGTAAATGATATAATGCAGGATTTGACAAGTAGTGCTGGGGAGGATGTTGTGGTTGCCATGAACACATTCATAAAACGTCTGTTGGCTGTTTCAGATCCTACTCAAATGAAGGTTAGCATGATATGATGTTTAATGTTTCCTATTTACCATTTGAAGCTAATATATATATATATATATATATATATATATATATATATATTCCCATGAATGTGGCCCATTTTAGAAGCTAATACAATCATATATTTGGTTCTATACTTGAAGTACATAATATGCATAGTTAAAAACCATTCTTTACCGATAAATAATAAATAATCTACATTGCCTATATTTTTAGTAAAATGTAAGTATGTTGCTATCATGGATTATAAAACATGGAAATGTTAGTATGAGTTAAAAAATAAATAAAATCCTTTATAAATTGGCAGACTAGTGTGACAGAAACGAGTGCCCCGGAACTTGCGAAGCTGCTTTATTGGTTAATGGTGGTGGGATACAGCATACGTAACATTGAAGTTCGTTTTGATATGGAACGAGTTCTTGGAAGTCCACCTAAGCGTCAAGAACTACCTCCGGCTGAAAACATCTAATAATAATAACTCCTTTGACTTATTCAACCCACCCAAGATTTTTCGCATTTTATAAAAAAACCGAAAATGGTAGGTGGGTAAGGAAGGAACTGCCTTAAGTTTTGTTGTTGGAGTATTGTAACTTTTTAGGGTATTTCTTATTTTTATATTAGGAGATAACATTTCATTCTTAAGGTTGCATGATTGTATCCCGTAGCTATATGCCTATGCCAATTCAAAGCTCCTTTATATTTTCTTTTGCATCTATTCTCTCACCTGACCATTGTTATTTTGGTGGTGTTGAGGGTCCGTTCGTTTATTAGCTCAACCAGGCAAATTAGATTCAACACATCGTACTTGCACCTTTTTTTTTTTTTTAATGAAGGGAAGGAAAATAGAAGTGATTAATTGTGTGTTCTTGAGTTGGATGGAAATGGGTGATCGCAAGTTACAAGGAAAGGGAAGGAAATCAACATTTTTACATTTATGCCCTTCTTTGGAAGGAAAGGAGACTTGTTGTAGGGTCAAACATTTTTACATTTCTACTTTATTTTTCCTTCCCTTCCCTTTCTTTCCTTAAAAAAACTCAACAACACGTTCACTAAGATTTCCCTAGTTTCCCCTTCCCTTATTGTGTTTGACATACATTGAACCATTGTGTTGCTGAGATTTGCTGATGCCATGTAATTTTTTGTCCACCGAAAAAAAGTCGAAAAAGGAGGCATAGGGATTGCTCTCAATTGCTAGTTTGTCCGAACAAAGCCTTTTCATTCTCATCATTGAAAATAAACTTAAAATGTTTGTTGTGTTATATCGTCTAGTGTAACAAACAAAGCCTTACGATTATGGTCTTGTGACTTAAAAGATGGTTGTTTACTCTATGTTCTGTCACTTATTGCATGGTTTGACATAAATTTTGGGTTAAAAGCAAGAAATAACAATGTATTTTCATTGATTTGATTATTGTAACATCTTGCTTTTATTTCTTCCTATTACAACATTGTATTTTTAAAAATCTACCTAATTATTGCATTGTTATCCAAATACAAAACAATTCTCATTGCTAAATTTTTCTACGCATAATGTTCTAGACTTCTAGTAAGAAATAAGCTGAAAGTACAATGTCTTAATAAATAAATAAAAAAAATGATAAATACAATGTCGAAATAGAAAGAAATAAAAGTATGATGTTGTAATACAAAAATAAATGTAAGTATGTTGCCATTTCTTGGCATTAAGTTGGAGAATGTGACAAATGAAATTGAGTTGTAGTGGATATTTGTGGTGAAATAAACGTTGTGTTTGAATTGTAAGTGAGTTTGTGGTGTAATAAACGTTGGAAAATAAGTTTTTTCTTAAGGATTAAGATATTATTATGTATATAAAGAATCCTTAAAACTAGGTCTCCATTTAATTCATGAAGCACAATAAAAAGCGAACTAATTAGTTGGAAAGTACGAGGAAAGCAAGGAGGGGTAAGCATATATGGAAGCAAGTCAACATTTTAAATGTCGATATATATAAAGTTATTGGAATTTAGCATAGAAGAAAGGTGAGTTTTATATTTATTTTGTGAAACCGAGATGCATGCAAATTATAATTTAATAATTTATAAATACATGTTTGTAGAATTGTATAAAATAACCAACTTTATGTTCTCTTCTTGCACAAATGAAAGCAAATTTCATATATCAATTGCCATTGCAAAATGGTTCTCCATCATAAAAAATCTTATGGTAAAAAAAGTATATATTATGAAACTGTTCATATATTATGAAATGCATGATTTTTAACGAATCTCTTTTCTTGTTTTGTGGTGACGGCATTTTTCTGTATGAAGTGATATCAATGGGGCTCGTAACAAAATACTTGTGGTTATTGAAATTAAAAGTAAAAAGATTGTCATTTTGTTAAAAAAAAAAAAAAACTCCACCAAATTTGGTATTTTTGTGATTTCTACATATTTTATCAAGGCTTAACCAAAAATTCCAATTAATGAACATCCTCAAAGATATCATTTTATATAATAATTAAGTTGAATTTGAATTTTAATACATGAACCATAAAAGTAAGAAAAGAAAATAAGGTTTGATTACTAAGTGGGCCAATCACATATTCACATCAGAAAAATAGAATTTGTCCTCCATTGTTGATTCGGAGTATTGTCTTCCATTCATCCATTGATTCTTGTATATAGTCTTTGCAATTTTTCCTATATTCTTCTCTTCGTATCATAGTTTAGAATATCTAGAAGTTAGGTAATTGATTCGTCGAGCTAGTTGAATTAAATCAAATGTAATTTTTGTAAACGTTTTTAAAATATCGAAGATTTTATGACTTATTTATGCAACCTACTTGCACATATTTTACCAAAAATATTCAATGAATTGGATTTTATTTTATTTTTTTATACATGGCTTTCTCTAATATATGCCCTAAAGGCACATATAAGAAGCATTAATTATGGAAATATTATCATAATTAAATGTAAAATATATTAATTATAAAAAGTATTTTCCAAAATTAATATATTTTACATTTTTCAATATGGAATATTCATAATTAATGAAGTTCATATTTAGTTATGATAATATTTCTTATATTTAATACTTCTTATATTATGTACTTAAAACACATACTACTAGAAAACCCTTTATGAATTTATGCCTTCATATTTAGTTTGTTTCTAAATACTTAAAGTAAGTCGTTAAGTCACACCCTTGCATAAATAAGTCATTAATAAGCGACTTTATCGGTTTCTTTCTGTGGGCTAATTTGAATAGTTATATCCCTTGTTTCAATCACATGACGTCATCTTCTAGATTCATTAAAATATTTGTATGGCCATATTCATGCTTCTTTCATCTTGTGTACGGAATTTAAAAAATTCAAGACTGAAGAGACCAATCAACTTGCACTTAATTACTTTGAATTCACGTAAATGATGGGTCAATAGAATTTCTCTCTTAATTTCCACATACTATAACATGAACTTATGACTTTAAGAAAAGAAGAATAGAATCTCTCTTTATTCCTTGATCACTTTTATCTTCATTTTTTCAAGCAGCTTACAACAATTGCAATGGCGAATTCATCTTTTGATCAATCCGTTGCTAACCATAAGCTCTCATACGATGTGTTCATAAGTTTTGGAGACGACAATATCATAAAAAACTTCGTGAATCATCTCTTCAGTGACTTCAAACGCAAAGGAATTCATGCTTTTAAAGAAGACATTCATCTTCTTAAAGGAGAAGACAGATCTCCACAAATCTACACAGCCATCGAACAATCAAGGTTTCTTTTAGTCATATTCTCCAAAAGCTTCACTTCTTCACCATCTTGTTTAAAGGAACTTGTAAAAATCCTCGAATGCAAGAACAAGAACCCCGAAAAACATCAAATCCGAATCATTTTTCACAATTTCAAGCTTAATGGAATCGAACCAGAGGTGTTTGAATGGAAAGAAGCTCTGACCATGGCTGCAAAGCTACCCGGATGGGATCTTGAAGATCTGGTCAACGGGTATGAGTCAAAGTTTATTGAAATGATCTCGAATCATATCTTCAATGAACTAAACAACGGACCATTACATGTTGGTGAGAATCTCATTGGATTACATTCCCGTGTAGACCGAATGAACTTGTTGGAATTCACCGAGTCAAATGACGTTCATATGATCGGAATATGTGGTTCCGAGGGAATCGGAAAGACTTCAATCGCGAAATCCATTTACAACCGATTGTATCTCCATTTCGAGAGTTCAAGCTTTTGTGAAGATGTGGACAAGTTTGTGAAACAAAACGGGATGATTCTGCTTCAAAGGCAAGTAATTGAGGATATTACTAAAGAAGAAATGAAAATAAGAAGTGTTGGTGAGGGAAGTAGTGTGATGAAACGGGTCATGGGTTCTAAAAGGGTCTTGTTGGTTCTTGATGGTGTGGATCATTTGGACCCGTTGGAATGTTTAGCGTGTTCTCAGTGTTGGTTTGGGGCGGGTAGTTTGATTGTGGTAACGGGTAAAGATCAACATTTGTTGGTTGCTCATGGAGTTGAAAAGATTTATGATGTTGAGGTTTTGGATTATGATGAAAGTATGGAACTTTTTTGTTTGTATGCATTTAAGCAAAAGGATCCTAAAGAGGAGTTTAAATGGCTTTGTGAACGAGTGGTTCGATATGTGAAGGGTCACCCGTTGGCTCTTAAAGTTTTGGGTTGTTTTCTTTTTGGGAAGACGGTTCGTGAATGGGAAAATGAATTAGATCGGTTTCGAATGTATCCGATTTATGACATTCAAGTGTTGATATCACGGTTTTCTTCAAACAAGAAATGAAAAGATTGCATTACTCGTGTTTGGTATTTTCTGTCTTCGCGAGGTTGAGGTTTTTTCTTTTGTGAGATAAAGGTAAATTGGTCATTTACTCTCGTACTTAAACTTTTTTCACCAATAATAACAACATACTTACTGACATGTTCAATGTGTTGTATTTGTTACATATTGATATTGCTATTATAGTAAAGAAATCCTACATGTTAGGAATGGCAAGTACGTTGCTATTATAGGTCACATACTAAGATGAAAGTATATATGTTGCTATTATGGTAAAGAAATGTGAATACATTGCTCTTTTTGTCGCTATATAAAGTAAAGTATGTTGTTATTTCTTACACTATACTCGATGGTCAAGCAAAAAAACCAAGTTTTGTTCTTGTTTCAAAACTGAAGTAGGTTTGCAAACAATTTCCTATTTATTGTATGTTGATATGCTTTCCCCTGTACAAACAAGTTGAAAATTATCAGTATTTACTCTTTTAGATCAAATCATTTAATTTTTGCAACGATCAATTTAAATATCACTACTGTGACTTGAGAGATAATTAATGTATGTTTCAAACAAAAAAATAATTCTAGTTACTAGTATGTTCATGTTGTTATACAATTTCATATGATTATTGCATATACAAAACTATATCAACTCTGAAATTCGCAATCTATCATGATTAGAGCACTTTGTATGGTGATTCAAGCAAATTCTTTTTCGAGAATACAATTTTAGAAACAACGAGGACTTGAATTACAAAATGTGTCATTCGCAGACCCCCCTTTCCAATTCACATATTAACTAAGAACGAATAAATACCAACGAGTTATGGTTGTATTAGTTATATCACTAATATGTATATTTATATGACTTATAACGTTGAGTTGTACTCTTAAACTTTAACATTATTTATTAAATGTGAAAAGCACTACTCAAACAACTAAATCAAAACAAATGTTGTTTCGATTTGATTCAAGTCCTTCGGCCAGTTTAATTTGAGATTTTGTTATCCAAGAGGCCAAGATTAATGATTTTGGCCAAAAAAATTCCCCTATAAATCAACCAAATCAAACCATAAACAAATAATAGTTACACGGTTACACCAAATGTAATTGTCAAATATGGCACCATCTCTAAATGGACTAAATCAAGTCGTAAACTAACACAAATTACAACAAATTGTTAGAAATTCGGGGTAATAAAAGGCTTGGAAATTCTGAGATTCGTGTGTATACTTTCAGATTAAAGTATTTGGGTGGTACTCCCAACCTTTAATCGGATAAGACTCAGAAGAGTCAGAGAATATGAAAGTTATGATTTTTGTGATTATAGTTGTACCAAGAAAATTATGACCAAAATGCTTAAATACTTCATTTGTCTGAAAATTGTCAAGACAGTTTTCTTTGTCCAAAAACTACTCAAACTGTCAAAAGACAGTTTATAACGGTTCTAAACTATCATTAAAACCGGATTATTAATAAGGGTCAAAATAAAATCAAAAAACGAGTTCATTTACAAGAATTCAGTTTTCTAATGCATTTTTATATAGCAACATAACTCATATAAAAAATTTCCGCTCGACCCCAGCCAGGGGCTCTGCCCCTTGGATCCCGCTCACAGGGGCGCTGCCCCCGGACCCCCGTTCGTTCAGGAGAAGCCCCTAAATGATAGTAAAACTTGATCAAACTTAAACAAGTATGTACTCCACAAAAATACAGTCTAAAAATTTCGTTTTAATTTAATAATAAAACCATAGTCATCAAACATCATATGAAAATCATAAACAGTGTATCTCAAAATATTGTAACAATTGTCAAAATATCAGAGTATAAACATCCCATGCTGAACAAATGGTGTGTGCACTGCAATCCTCCCGAGCTCCTCTTTTGAAAACTGAGTACCTGAAACCAAAACTGAAACTGTAAGCACGAAGCTTAGTGAGCTCCCCCAAACTACCACATACCATACAATAACATATAAACACATATTGGGCCTTGCCCACTACCTCAGACCGAAGTCCGGAAACTGTATCAGACTGAAGTCCGAAACTAACCAGGGTCTTGCCCTCTGCATCAGACCGAAGTCCGGAAACTGCATCAGACCGAAGTCCGGAACTAACCAGGGCCTTGCCCTCTGCATCAGACCGAAGTCCGGAAACTGCATCGGACCTAAGTCCGAAACTAACCAGGGCCTTGCCCTCTGCATCGGACCGAAGTCCGGAAACTGCATCGGACCTAAGTCCGGAACTAACCAGGGTCTTGCCCTCTGCATCGGACCGAAGTCTGGAAACTGACTGAACATAGCATATCATAATCATAACTACTAGCATAAACACATATACTGCATACTGCATCGGATCGAAGTCCGGAACACATAACACAAAGACATGCTTGAATCACAAAGACATCAAACACACTGAACTACTGCATCAGACCGAAGTCCGGAACTACTGCTAACTAAACGGGCCGGCATTGTGGCCGTAGACCCGTTCCTACTGGAAGGAAACTCACCTCACACTGCTGAAGTCCCGTAGACACAATCCCACACTGCTGAAGTCCCGCAGATTCAACCCCAGCTGCTGGATGACAGATTTCCGAACTGTCAACACCAAAATAACACCCAATTAATAATTAGGTTCTAACACATAACTATATAATACATACTTTGGATAATTACTACATTACCCCTAGCTTGGCTTACCCAAGCCCAAGGCCCAATCCATAGGCCCAAAGTCAACTAGGGATCAAAGCCCAACATATGGCCCGACTTTCCAAATTGGGCCCAAACCTCTACATGGACTTCCCTTAAGGCCCAATTGTTCAGTCCAGTCCAACATGTCTCATTCTAAGGGCCCAATATCATACAACCATCTAGGCCCAAACTATGGCCCATCTATGGCCCAATTTTCCAAATTGGGCCCAATCCTTCATATGGGCCTTACCCTAAAGCCCAACTAATTACTCTAGTCCATTT
This sequence comes from Lactuca virosa, assembly GCF_052849685.1. NCBI lineage: Eukaryota > Viridiplantae > Streptophyta > Magnoliopsida > Asterales > Asteraceae > Lactuca > Lactuca virosa. The sequence continues at coordinate 14,357,967 of NC_136427.1, read as the reverse complement.
GATTATTCTTGGATGGCCCAACACAAAGCCCAAGTGAAATTAGGGTTTCACATAAAATGATGATTAGGGTTAAGTGTTTCTCACTTAACCCATTAAGGGTTTAATCCATTAAGTCCTTTACTCTACTAGATAAATGATATGGAATAATTTGGACTTAATACACAATCCAATCCCAATGGCCCAAAAGTGGGTCCACTAAGTCTAAGGCCCAATTTTCTCACAATTAGGGTTTTCTAAACCCTAATTAGGGATTTTCACCCAAACATGGCCCAATAGGCCCAAAACTAATCCTTAAGCCCATCACGGTTTTGCTAGGTCAATTAGGGTTTGCTTGTGGGGAACCACCCACTACCACCTCGGGTAGTGGTGGTCCATGGCGGCTCACGGCGGCAGCCACCACCTTACGGTGGTGGTTATTATTATTTTTATTATTCAATGCTAATTACAGTTACAAGGCTTTTATCCAAAATAACACACACACACACTCACTAACACACACTAACTAATACACACACTAACTAACACACACACACACAGCCACACCATGGTGGCCGGCGGTGATGATTGGCGGCAGCCACCACCCTATGGTGGTGGTGATGTCTTTTCCGGGAATTCTAGCCATACACACATATACTTACCAACTGCAACACACCCATCTTCACGTCTTTTGCTCGGAAAGAGAAGCCAACCACCCGCCTGGCGGTGTATGGCGGTGGCAACAACAACCCTTGCGATAACAGCCACCACCTCACGGTGGTGGCGGCGGTTCTGTTGATTCTCAGCCAAGAAACACAAGCCCATAGCACCAAAACTCACACATCCACCTTCGAATACGCACCAGCCCCGGCCACCCCTGTGGTGGCGTGAAGCAGATGAGCAGAAAACGACGGAATATTCATCGGGATCCCACAGCGTCGCAGCACCGGGCAGAAGCGGAGAATAGAGGAAGAATACAGTAGGGAGGTGGTCGTACGACATCCAAACAACAGCAACGACTAGGCTACCTCGGACCTCCACCGCTCGTAACTAGACATCGACTTCATAGCTCACCCTTTGCCGTTCACAGCGCGGAAACCTGGTCTCGGTGGTCCTTGTCGCTCACAGCGTCGCCGGCAGTGGATAGCAACTTGGTCCGCATCGGAAATGTGAGTGGAAGGGAGGTGGCGACTGAGGAGTCACAAGGTGTGAAGGTGGCGGCTGGAATAGTCTTCTAGGGTTAGGGTTCCCGAAATACATATATACCCCGTCCCATTAAACTTATTTCCATATTGACAGGATCAGCCCCTCCTTCCTTAAAACTTTTCAACTTTAATCAGTTATTTACTCTCTTGCCCCTGGTTCCATAATTCTTTTCATAATAGATCCCCATAATACCAATAAGCCCCCTAAGCCTTCAAATCTTTTCAATTTAAACCCATTTATTACCAAACGGACCCTGGCTTCTGAAATCCTTTTCAAATTAAGTCCAGAACTTGCACTTTTAACCCCCGACTTTTAAAATTCTTCACAAATTAGTTTGGGACTTACATTTATCAATTTATTTAAATAAACGGGGCGTTACAACTCTCCCCCACTTAAATTAGATTTCGTCCTCGAAATCACTTCTTACCATTCCTTACATGCCCAACCACTTCTAGTAACATGGTCACCATCCTGGGCACACCCTAGCCCTCCTAGGGTAGTCGTGACCAATCTTCGCAAAAGCCCTAATAATCGCAGGTGAACGAGTTCCTCACAACAGGATCCCATATACTTCATCTGAATTCTGCTGTATCAAGACGGTCTGAATCCCTGACAGACCACTCTTACTGAACCATTATTTCTGGATCCAGTCCACTTGTCTCTCAGCTGCCTACTCATCTCCTGATAACTCAAGGCTCCTACTAGAAAAACAGAGTCACAAATCCATTATCCCTGTGATTCACTTATACTTGGCCAATGTTCAGCTATTTCCACTGTGAGTGACTTGTCACCATCCATTTCAACCAGCTATTCTGCCCGTACTCGCAACCTGAAGCACCAATGCTAACACTACCCAAACGCTAAAACTGCCCGGATCACTGTTCTGTCTGAACACTGAACTGCCTGAATCACTGAATTGCCTGAAACACTAAACTGTCTGAACACCGAACTACCTGAAACACTGAACTATCTGAACACTGAACTACCTGAACACTAAACTGCCTGAAACTGTATGCTGCCACATGGTTGCTTCCCGACATCTACCGAGACCTACCTGGTCTCAATTTTCCGCCAATCATCTGAAATATCGGGTTCCAGCCCAACTACGGAGTCAAAGGACTCCCTGCTTAGCCGCCTCGCACGACTTCTGAACGAAATCCCTCTATGGATCCAACTGCTACTAGTTATCTTGTCACTGTGGCCCTAACGGCCTTCTGATCTAACTGATTGGTTCCATGCGTCGAATCCTGACGTCACCAAACCCAAGGCTAAAAGTGATTGCTACGTGACCATTGGTAGCCTTATGTCATAAATGACCTTAAGCAGTCCACTGCTTCTTTGCTCTCTTCTCTGTAGTGGCGCTTCTACCGTCCTATCACTGGCTTAACCAAGTCTAATCCGTCGGGGAAACTCCGAAATCCAATTTGTGGATTTACATATCGTCACTGCTATACCCGAACTGGTGGGTACTACTGTCCTTCCCGCGTCCTAACGACGCACTCACGCTATCTAATAACCTAGTGAATGCTACGGCTACACCCGTAGACTTACAACACTTTATCACTATCTGCTGCTAGTGAATGCTACGGCTATTCCCGCAAACTTACAACACTCTAACACTATCTGGCTGCTAGTGAATGCTACGACTACACCCGCAGACTTACAACACTCTAACACTATCTGGCTGCTAGTGAATGTTACGGCTACACCCGCAGACTTACAACACTCTAACACTATCTGACTGCTAGTGAATGCTACGACTACACCCGCAGACTTACAACACTCTAACACTATCTGGCTTCTAGTGAATGCTACGACTACACCCGCAGACTTACAACACTCTAACTCTATCTATACTGGATCAACATGCGCTTGACCCACACTCTGCTGAACTCATGTCCTGACTGGAATCCCCAACCGGATTCCCTAAGGCTTGCTAGCAAACATTCTGAGAATGCGATCTCATCATTGGCAAGTTTTTCCGAACTTCCATATCACACTCTCCTCGAACCATACAACCACATGGACCGTCTTCCTTTCAGACAAGGATGCAAAACTTATCATAGTCTCAAAACTGCTCCCACTTCTGAATCCTTGGGCGATTCTCCCCCACTTTGATTCAGCTAATGCCTTACAGCACACAAAACTGGAAGAATTCCCAATCCTTCTCACCACCCATGAACAATCCGCTAGAAACCCCGCTTACCATTGCTAGTGTTTCAATACTAGCCAGTCCAAAAGGTCACACAACTTCTAAAAAAAATCCGAATAAATCTCCGGTAATTACCCGCTAGACCCAGGAAGCTCCGAATCTCAATTGGAGACCTCAGAATCTCCCACTGCATCATGGCCTCTATCTTGGCCGGATCAACTAAAATATCCTTCCGATTGACAAGGTGCCCAAGAAATTGCACCCCGCGCAACCAAAACTCACAATTGGAGAACCTTGCGAAAATTCTCTCCCTCCTCAAAGTCTCTAGCACCTCCCTCAGGCGCTTCTCGTGCTGCTCCTCAGTCTTGGAATAAACCAATATGACACTGTACTTTCCCAATCCCGTTCCCAAGCTCTAGAAGTCATACCATTCAGGGTCTTGCACCCCGAGATACTCATGATCTCCCTGCTATCATTCTACAGTATGTTCTGATAACTTACCTTCTTCATTTCCTCATCTGCCGCATACGGTGGTACCATATAAGCTCTTTCCCGAGACTTGTCAGTGATCTCTGCCACAGTCTCAGTCGTCTGGTGGAGATCTAACAACTCTTGCGCCAACTGCTGCACCTCAATCGCCTGGGCACACTCTGCCCAGAATATGGTCTGGAAGTCATCCCATGACATAGCATCAACCACGTCATCGCTCAACTCACTACCAACCTCTTCCTATCAATCTCGTGCTCTATCCCTTAGGAGATAGGAAGTAAGTCAGATCTTGTCTCCTTTCGAGACAACGTCTGGTACGAAAAGCGTTGGTGACATCTGACAACCATCTGCTGCTAACAATGGGGTCCCTAACCCCACGACAATCTGAAGCCTCACAAACTCTGAATTTCCCGAAACATCAACGTACAGGTCTCTATCATGACTGTTATCTCAGTGTAGAATGCACTCGACCTCTCATCACAAATCTCTATAATGCCCTCCTTGATCACACTAAAGATCATAGGAGTCTGGTCAATGATACTGCACGAAATTCTCAGATGGAATGAACTCCCTCATCTGATCATCAATCTGCCCGGCTCCAGAGTCCGAGCATGATCCCTCGTCGACACCAGAACTACCGTCTGGTCTACCACGTAGCGTCACTATACTCGGCAACATACCATCACTAACATCACAATACTCATCCAAACTCGAGGGATCTCACACACTACATGTTCCCTGGTCTTATCTCAGCCTTCCTTGATTCGAGTACGGATCCTCTGCTTTCAGTAGTACGGGCCCATACTACCTTCCACATCTATCCGTACTTTCCTCAAGAACTGCCTTGACTCCACCAAGTCCCTTTTTCTGCTACTGCTCTCTGCTACTCTCATCCTAGGCTTACCCTAGGGAAATCTCCGACCCAAAACAGTCCTCAGCTGTTGAAGGCCTCCTTGTAATGCCAATTAGCCATCACCTGAATACCATCACATGTGACGAGGCTCAGATAATCCTTCGAGTAAAAGACTCGTCCCCACAACGGTTAGACTCAGACAAGAGCTGCGCAATAGGGCCAAATCCAGCACTCTGAGATTATTCAACCCTGATCACATGTGACGTGACGTATTCACCTAATGGCTAACTCCCATCACTTAGAGTCCTACAAAGCACAAAGCAAGCAACATTCGGACACATGAAACTACTCAAGCAAATCTATTCTCATAACGAGAAACTGTACTAGCATACAATGCTAAGCTCATACTATCAGGCATAACCTAAACAGGCTATCCTACTACTGTCTACTCAATACTAGCATGCAATTCTCATAAAGCTGAAACACATATAGCAGGCACATATGGCATCCTCCTAGATCCTTAGTTCTATTCTAGCATGCTGTTCTACTGAAACTGAAACTGATAATCATAACATAAACTTGTATGGGTAATTTGGGAGTACTTACTTGAGCTCGGCTGATTGCATGCACCACACCCTTTTCTCTTTTCAAAATTCTTTTCGCTTTTTCTAAAACTCTTTTCTTTATACTTTTTCTAAAATTGTTTTCTTTCTCCAAATTCTTATGTAACCATGGTCTTTCTCTTGAAAACTTTATACCACTTCCTTAGTTTGAGTTCAAACACACCCGAAAGTGTGCCCGAATCCCTCAAACTAAGGCTCTGATACCAACTTGTAACATCCCAAAAATCCAGTCTAAAAATTTCGTTTTAATTTAATAATAAAACCATAGTCATCAAACATCATATGAAAATCATAAACAGTGTATCTTAAAATATCGTAACAATTGTCAAAATATCAGAGTATAAACATCCCATGCTGAACAAATGGTGTGTGCACTGCAATCCTCCCGAGCTCCTCTTTTGAAAACTGAGTACCTGAAACCAAAACTGAAACTGTAAGCACGAAGCTTAGTGAGCTCCCCCAAACTACCACATACCATACAATAACATATAAACACATAGTGGGCCTTGCCCACTGCCTCAGACCGATGTCCGGAAACTGTATCGGACCGAAGTCCGGAACTAACCAGGGCCTTGCCCTCTGCATCAGACCGAAGTCCGGAAACTGCATCGGACCGAAGTCCGGAACTAACCAGGGCCTTGCCCTCTGCATCGGACCGAAGTCCGGAAACTGCATCGGACCTAAGTCCGGAACTAACCAGGGCCTTGCCCTCTGCATCGGACCGAAGTCCGGAAACTGCATCAGACCGAAGTCCGGAACTAACCAGGGCCTTGCCCTCTGCATCGGACCGAAGTCCGGAAATTGCATCGGACCTAAGTCCGGAACTAACCAGGGCCTTGCCCTCTGCATCGGACCGAAGTCCGGAAACTGACTGAACATAGCATATCATAATCATAACTACTAGCATAAACACATATACTGCATACTGCATCGGATCGAAGTCCGGAACACATAACACAAAGACATGCTTGAATCACAAAGACATCAAGCACACTGAACTACTGCATCAGACCGAAGTCCGGAACTACTGCTAACTAAACGGGCCGGCATTGTGGCCGTAGACCCGTTCCTACTAGAAGGAAACTCACCTCACACTGCTGAAGTCCCGTAGACACAATCCCACACTGCTGAAGTCCCGCAGATTCAACCCCAATTTTCTCACAATTAGGGTTTTCTAAACCCTAATTAGGGTTTTTCACCCAAACATGGCCCAATAGGCCCAAAACTAATCCTTAAGCCCATCAGGGTTTTGCTAGGTCAATTAGGGTTTGCTTGTGGGGCACCACCCACTACCACCTCGGGTAGTGGTGGTCCATGGCGGCTCACGGCAGCGGCCACCACCTTACGGTGGTGGTTACTATTATTTTTATTATGCAATGCTAATTACAGTTACAAGGGTTTTATCTAAAATAACACACACACACACACTCACTAACACACACTAACTAATACACACACTAACTAACACACACACACACAGCCACACCATGTGTAACATCCCGAAATTCAGGTACAACTATTTAGCCCTTCTTTTATTCAAAGTGTCAAGTTAAGCCCTTAAGAGGAATTGGTAGCAAATGAGTACCCTGGGCGTACTCAAGAGTACGCTGCGCGTACTCATGCGCTTATTTTGGACGCGGACTCGCCTGAGTACGCTGGGCGTACTCAGGGTTACGCTGGGCGTAATGTGTCCAGGTGCAAACCCTAATTTCTGACTTGTGCCCTATATATTGGATGCTAAGGCTCATTTCTCAGCCTCCCTAGCAGTGAGTAAAACCCTAAGAGAGAACTTCCCATCGTCCTTAGTGAGTATGTGTGATTTTGGAGCTAAAAGTGCCTTGGGATGTTAGTGAAGAAGAAGGAGAGGAGCTTGTGGAGGCTAGAGCTTGAAGTGCAAGTTTGGATCTGAGATCTACAGAGGAAGGAGCTGCTTTTAGAGGTATAAAGTTCAAAGCTTTCCTCTTCTTTTGGTTTGTTGTTGCATGGGCCATTTCTAGGGTTAAAAGTCCCAAAGGTGGAGACTTTATGAGTGTAAGGTGCTCCATGGTCCAAGATCTGTCCCCTTTCAGTGATATTTATGTTTTAGATCCATAAAGTTTCTATCTTGGTCGTTGATATGAGGACATGCTAGAGTTTTGAGCTTTCTAGGGCTAGAAGTGGTATATTTTGGGTGTTAGTGACTTGTTCAGCCATGCAAAGGCTTAAAGTTATCGACTTTATGGATTAAGAGGCTTAGAAACGGTCAGATCTAAAAGTTGGACGAGAGTCTTAACTGATTAAGACCTCAAGAGCTAAGGGACTGAAACTGAGAGTTACGCGGGGCGTAATCTCAGTACGCGCAGCGTAAGGGGTCGCGCACCCCGATTCTGAGAGACTGCCGGGTACGCCCAGCGTACACATCTGGTACGCGCAGCGTAACCCGGAGGGTTGACTTTTGGTTGACTTTTAGGGTTTGGTCTATAGTGGGGCCTTTGAGTTATGAGAGGGGTAAAATGGTCTTTTACCCTTCTGAGAGTACTAAGAGGAGGAATAGTCTAGCCTTGAGAGATGTATTGATTGAGAGTATTTATTTTACATGATTAGGCGGAGGCTAGACCTGATTTTACAGAGTTCGAGCTTTACCGAGTTACCCGAGGTGAGTCTTCTCACTATACTTTACCTAGAGTGGTAATTAGAGCTATGAGACAGAGTATGTTGTATGCTTTTGCATGATGTGATTTCTATGTGTTATATGCTATGCATGTTACAGAGTTTTCAGAGTTAGGACCGGAAGGTCCATAGAGTTAGGGCCAGAGGGCCCACAGAGTTAGGACCGGAAGGTCCACAGAGTTAGGGCCAGAGGGCCCACAGAGTTAGGGCCAGAGGGCCCACAGAGTTAGGGCTAGAGGGCCCACAGAGTTATGGGACTGGAGGGTCCCACAGAGACACCTTGACCAGAGGGTCATCAGAGTTATAGCCTCGAGTGGCTAATATGTGTTGTGTGTGGTATTTTGGGGAACTCACTAAGCATTTATGCTTACAGTGTTGTGTTATGTGTCTCAGGTACCAGCGAGGATCGCGGGAAGGCGCCGGCTTGATCAGTACACACACGGGGAGATTTTTATTATGATCTTGGGATATGATGTTATGATTGACTATGTGATACAATGGTGTTTTTATAACGATTATGAATGAAAATGTGTTTTATAAAATGTGAAAAATTGTTTTGAAAATTTGGGTGTTACAAGTTGGTATCAGAGCCTTGGTTTGAGGGATTCGGATTCATCTTCGGGCGTATCTGAACTCAAACTGAGGATTTGAGAGAAATTTTGATGACTAAAAACTTTTTAAAAGAGTAAAAAGAGTTTTGAGACAAACAGAGCAGAGCCGTGTGTACGATCAGCCAGTGCCCGAACGGTGATTTCCCAAAATACCCTTGTAATTAGTGTTATGAGATATATTATGTTATGATATATGATGAGTTATGCTATGCATGCTAGAGTAGACTAGGTATTCTTATTAGGACTAGAGTGGCCTGATATGTGATGCCTTAGTCTAGGAGTTTTGCTGCTAGGGATACTTGAGAGTGTTTAGATAGCAGCGAGGAGTTATGAGAGAGCTGCTAGTAAGTAGCATATGGTTAAAGAGAGTAGAGTACTTGGGACTTGGGATCCAAGGAGGAGGACTTAGAGTGAATACTGATGCAGTGTGGACGGTAGTATAGGGCCCGTACTACTGAAGACACCGGAGCAGCGCGCACCCTAAGTAAGAATCCATTGGGTACTCAGGAACAAGTAGGGTTGAGTTATCGAGTGCAAGTATACTCGATCGAGTCTCTGGTATCTTCATATTATGTTTCAGAGACATCATGGTTGGAACACCGCACACGCCGGAGGGCAGCGGTATTAGCGATGAAGAGATTCGCATTATGATTTTGACGAAATGACCGTGGCGATCCGGAGGATTGTGAGTAGCGGATCGAGGGGTGATGTCATGGTTCGAGTACCATGATTAGTAGCAGATCGAGAGGTGATGTCATGGTTCGAGTACCATGATTGGTGGCAAAATGAGAGGTGATGTCATGGTTCGAGTACCATGATTAGTAGCAGATCGAGAGGTGATGTCATGGTTCGAGTACCATGATTGGTGACAGATCGAGAGGTGATGTCATGGTTGGAGTACCATGATTAGTAGCAGATCGAGAGGTGATGTCATGGTTCGAGTACCATGATTAGTAGCAGATCGAGAGGTGATGTCATGGTTCGAGTACCATGATTGGTGACAGATCGAGAGGTGATGTCATGGTTGGAGTACCATGATTAGTAGCAGATCGAGAGGTGATGTCATGGTTCGAGTACCATGATTGGTGACAGGTCGAGAAGTGATGTCATGGTTCGGGTACCATGATTGGTAGCAGATCAAGAGGTGATGTCATGGTTCGAGTACCATGATTGGTGGCAGATCGAGGGGTGATTTTGTGGTTCGAGTACCATGATTTGAGGCGGGTTGAGAAGAGAGGACATGGTTCGAGTACCATGAAATGTGGCGGTGAGTGCTTCTGGTTTTGCCGGTTATTCCGCAGCGATTATCTAGACCAAGGTCGGATATGAAGGAGTATGGGCCCAGAAGGCCAGGGAGAACGACTTTTAGTGGAGCATCCCTTGATAAGGAAAACGAGTTAGCTCTAAGGGATTTGTTGGTGATATGCCAGTGGAGTCACAAGACTAAGAGATGAGTAGGGACGGTGCATTATGGAGGGGTACGGTCTGAGCTGGAGAGCCGGCCGATAGTAGATATGTCACTTTCCGTGACCCGAGTGGTGCTATTTCCGTTTCTTATGGGAGACGTAAGGGGTGTTGAGATTTCGGTTTCTGAGTTGGGGTGAGCCCTGTGGAATCGCACTGATGGTGACTTTTCAATCAGAATATCCGGCAGTAGGTCTGTCGCGAGGGAATGGTATAGCTTGAGCAGGTTGACAGTGAACACTGAAATGGTCAAGGATCAGGATACACCCTATTTGAGTATAATAGGGCATGCGTTAGCCGCAATGTTGGGCGATCAAGAGGGGTATATCAGGGAAGTGACTCATATGGTTCTTGAGAGGTATAAGGAGTGGAAATGTGGTTTCTGCTCTTATGATAAGGGGCATGTTGGAACGTTGGGCAAGGAGTCAAGGATGAGGAGTATGATGGTTCATTATTTCCAGATCCAGGGTTAATGTTAACACTGGACAGTTGGGAGGTCCGGTGAGGGTATAGTGTGAGATCCTAAATGACTAGAGGCAGTCACGATGGTAAGTACTGAAGGTTGCATACGAGATCCTGGTATTTGGAGTTGTTTGATCTCTGTCAGGAGATCATCGAGAGTTGCGTATCACCTTCCAAGAGTAGGTGCGATGATTACTGGTGGGGACAGTCGGGGTGATAGATTGTTGGTACGCCAATTGGGGATGGTTCGAACCCTAAGCGGGGAAGAACCGAGTATTCTATCTGAGGAAAGCCGCACCTGCTGCTAGAGTTACCGAGGCCAGGCCAACGAGGGCCGAGGCAACCGAGGCTCGCGGGAGAGCCTTCCAGTTGATGGCGGGGGAGGTCCGTGCAACGCCCGATGTCGTGGCTGGTACTTTTCTTATGAGTTATGTACCTGCTTTAGTGATATTTGACTCGGGAGCGAGTCGATCATTTGTGTCAATAACGTTTGGTCGGCACATCAGTAGCCGACGAGAGGCGTTGAGTCGACCTCTACGAGTTTCCATAGCGGACGAGCGAGCGGAGTATGTTATGAATGTGAGTCGAGGATGTGTACTCGAGATCTTCGGTGTTGAGTCCCCGATAGATCTGGTCCTGATATCGATGGGGGATGTGTGTGTCATAGTAGGCATGGTTGGGTTAAGCCGATTTGGGGCTGTCATAGACTGCGAGCGGCAGTTGGTGACGATACGAGACCCCAGTGGGGGAGTACTTACGGTGTACAACGAGGATAACCGATGTGGGTCGGCGTTTTGTTCAACCGCCAGAGCGAGACAGAGTTTTCAGCAAGGCTGCAGCGGGTATGTGTCCTATGTGATGGACACACGAGAGGCCGCCGGGAGGCCAAGTTCGATGGATGACGTTCCGATAGTGCGAGAGTCCCCGGATGTTTTTCCCGAGGAGTTGTCGGGTGTGCCTCCCGAGAGGCAAGTAGAGTTTCGCATCGAGTTGGTTCCGGGGGCAGCGCCTATCACCAAGGCGCCTTATCGCCTTGCGCCACCAGAGACGCATTAGTTATCCTCGCAGCTTCAGGAGCTACTAGGGAAGGGTGTTGTGATGTTACGGGAAGCCGTAGTACTCACTAGTCAGAGAGAGGTTGTTGTGATACTATGGGGAGCCGTAGTACTCACTAGTCAGAGAGAGGTTGTTGTGATACTATGGGGAGCCGTAGTACTCACTAGTCAGAGAGAGGTTGTTGTGATACTATGGGGAGCCGTAGTACTCACTAGTCAGAGAGAGGTTGTTGTAATACTATGGGGAGCCGTAGTACTCACTAGTCAGAGAGAGGTTGTTGTGATACTATGGGGAGCCGTAGTACTCACTAGTCAGAGAGAGGTTGTTGTGATACTATGGGGAGCCGTAGTACTCACTAGTCAGAGAGAGGTTGTTGTGATACTATGGGGAGCCGTAGTACTCACTAGTCAGAGAGAGGTTGTTGTGATACTATGGGGAGCCGTAGTACTCATTAGTCAGAGAGAGGTTGTTGTGATACTATGGGGAGCCGTAGTACTCACTAGTCAGAGAGAGGTTGTTGTGATACTATGGGGAGCCGTAGTACTCACTAGTCAGAGAGAGGTTGTTGTGATACTATGGGGAGCCGTAGTACTCACTAGTCAGAGAGAGGTTGTTGTGATACTATGGGGAGCCGTAGTACTCATTAGTCAGAGAGAGGTTGTTGTGATACTATGGGGAGCCGTAGTACTCACTAGTCAGAGAGAGGTTGTTGTGATACTATGGGGAGCCGTAGTACTCACTAGTCAGTAGGAGGTTGTGGTGATGTTATGAGGAGCCGTAATACGCACTAATTAGCGAGAGGTTGTTATGAGGAAGCCTTCTTGATCTGAGCATGACACAGGAGGGTTTTAGGCTTGAAAAGCCCTACACATGAGTTTTGGGAGCCTGGTGGTCGGACCAGGGGTGAGACCGGGGTCTCCTCAATGATTGGGAATCATTACATTCTGAGTAAGTGTGGACATCCAATCCGAAGGGATTGGATAAGTAAAGTACGCATGGGTTGCGGGTCCCCAAACTATGAGTTGAATGAGTCATTGGAACGAGCGATTCCAACTACGGGCGGACCAAACTCTTGAGTTGAGTTGAGTCCTGGTGATGTGTTGTACAGACCGGACTGAAGGGTCCAACGATATAGACCGGACCGAAGGGTCCAACGATAAGTATCAGATGATAGAGGTCGGGGTTGAGTCGATCTCCAGTTGGGTACGAGGTTGCATTTCAGTACCGCCTACCACCCACAGACAGACGGGCAGAGCGGGCGGACGGTTCGGACGCTCGAGGACATGCTTCGGGCATGCGTATTGGACTTCGGAGGAAGTTGGGACACGTATTTACCCTTGGTTGAGTTTTCCTATAACAACAGCCATCATTTGAGCATCAGTATGCCACCCTTTGAGCTGTTGTATGGGAGGAGGTGCCGGACTCCCATTTGTTGGGGTGAGGTCGGGCAGCGTGTGATGGGTAGTACAGAGATAGTACTTCAGACGAATGAGCAGATTCAGCGGGTCAGACAGAGGTTGTTGAACCACTCAGAGTCGCCAGAAGAGTTATGCGGATAGGCGACGATCCGAGCTTGAGTTCCAGGTTGGTGATTTAGTACTCCTGAAGGTATCTCCTTGGAAGGGGGTGATCCGATTCAGGAAGAGGGGTAAGTTGGGACCTCGGTATATTGGTCCTTTCAGGGTGACTGCCAGGGTGGGCAGGGTAGCGTATCGTTTGGAGCTACCTACGGAGTTGAGCCAGATTCACGATACCTTCCACGTGTTTCAGTTGAGGAAGTGTATCGCTGATGAGTCGGCAGTGGTTCCGTTAGAGGACATTCAGGTGGATGCGAGCCTGAATTATGTTGAGAGACCGGTTGCGATTGTGGATCGAAGGATCAAGACTTTGAGAAACAAGGAGGTGCCATTGGTTCAAGTCCAGTGGCAACATCGGAAGGGTTCTGAAATGACCTGGGAGCCGGAGTTAGAGATGCACGAGCAGTATCCAGAGTTATTTTTTGAGTGAGACTTCGAGGGCGAAGTCTAGTTCTAGTGGGGGAGAATTGTAACATCCCGAAATTCAGGTACAACTATTTAGCCCTTCTTTTATTCAAAGTGTCAAGTTAAGCCCTTAAGAGGAATTGGTAGCAAATGAGTACCCTGGGCGTACTCAAGAGTACGCTGCGCGTACTCATGCGCTTATTTTGGACGCGGACTCGCCTGAGTACGCTGGGCGTACTCAGGGTTACGCTGGGCGTAATGTGTCCAGGTGCAAACCCTAATTTCTGACTTGTGCCCTATATATTGGATGCTAAGGCTCATTTCTCAGCCTCCCTAGCAGTGAGTAAAACCCTAAGAGAGAACTTCCCATCGTCCTTAGTGAGTATGTGTGATTTTGGAGCTAAAAGTGCCTTGGGATGTTAGTGAAGAAGAAGGAGAGGAGCTTGTGGAGGCTAGAGCTTGAAGTGCAAGTTTGGATCTGAGATCTACAGAGGAAGGAGCTGCTTTTAGAGGTATAAAGTTCAAAGCTTTCCTCTTCTTTTGGTTTGTTGTTGCATGGGCCATTTCTAGGGTTAAAAGTCCCAAAGGTGGAGACTTTATGAGTGTAAGGTGCTCCATGGTCCAAGATCTGTCCCCTTTCAGTGATATTTATGTTTTAGATCCATAAAGTTTCTATCTTGGTCGTTGATATGAGGACATGCTAGAGTTTTGAGCTTTCTAGGGCTAGAAGTGGTATATTTTGGGTGTTAGTGACTTGTTCAGCCATGCAAAGGCTTAAAGTTATCGACTTTATGGATTAAGAGGCTTAGAAACGGTCAGATCTAAAAGTTGGACGAGAGTCTTAACTGATTAAGACCTCAAGAGCTAAGGGACTGAAACTGAGAGTTACGCGGGGCGTAATCTCAGTACGCGCAGCGTAAGGGGTCGCGCACCCCGATTCTGAGAGACTGCCGGGTACGCCCAGCGTACACATCTGGTACGCGCAGCGTAACCCGGAGGGTTGACTTTTGGTTGACTTTTAGGGTTTGGTCTATAGTGGGGCCTTTGAGTTATGAGAGGGGTAAAATGGTCTTTTACCCTTCTGAGAGTACTAAGAGGAGGAATAGTCTAGCCTTGAGAGATGTATTGATTGAGAGTATTTATTTTACATGATTAGGCGGAGGCTAGACCTGATTTTACAGAGTTCGAGCTTTACCGAGTTACCCGAGGTGAGTCTTCTCACTATACTTTACCTAGAGTGGTAATTAGAGCTATGAGACAGAGTATGTTGTATGCTTTTGCATGATGTGATTTCTATGTGTTATATGCTATGCATGTTACAGAGTTTTCAGAGTTAGGACCGGAAGGTCCACAGAGTTAGGGCCAGAGGGCCCACAGAGTTAGGACCGGAAGGTCCACAGAGTTAGGGCCAGAGGGCCCACAGAGTTAGGGCCAGAGGGCCCACAGAGTTAGGGCTAGAGGGCCCACAGAGTTATGGGACTGGAGGGTCCCACAGAGACACCTTGACCAGAGGGTCATCAGAGTTATAGCCTCGAGTGGCTAATATGTGTTGTGTGTGGTATTTTGGGGAACTCACTAATCATTTATGCTTACAGTGTTGTGTTATGTGTCTCAGGTACCAGCGAGGATCGCGGGAAGGCGTCGGCTTGATCAGTACACACACGGGGAGATTTTTATTATGATCTTGGGATATGATGTTATGATTGACTATGTGATACAATGGTGTTTTTATAACGATTATGAATGAAAATGTGTTTTATAAAATGTGAAAAATTGTTTTGAAAATTTGGGTGTTACACCATGGTGGCCGGCAGTGGCGATTGGCGGCAGCCACCACCCTATGGTGGTGGTGATGTCTTTTCCGGGAATTCTAGCCATACACATACACTTACCAACTGCAACACACCCATCTTCACGTCTTTTGCTTGGAAAGAGAAGCCAACCACCCGCCTGGCGGTGTATGGCAGCGGCAACAACAACCCTTGCGATAACAGCCACCACCTCACGGTGGTGGCGGCGGTTCTGTTGATTCTCAGCCAAGAAACACAAGCCCATAGCACCAAAACTCACACATCCACCTTCGAATACGCACCAGCCCCGGCCACCCCTGTGGTGGCGTGAAGCAGATGAGCAGAAAACGACGGAATATTCATCGGGATCCCACAGCGTCGCAGCACCGGGCAGAAGCGGAGAATAGAGGAAGAATACAGTAGGGAGGTGGTCGTACGACATCCAAACAACAGCAACGACTAGGCTACCTCGGACCTCCACCGCTCGTAACTAGACATCGACTTCATAGCTCACCCTTTGCCGTTCACAGCGCGGAAACCTGGTCTCGGTGGTCCTTGTCGCTCACAGCGTCGCCGGCAGTGGATAGCAACTTGGTCCGCATCGGAAATGTGAGTGGAAGGGAGGTGGCGACTGAGGAGTCACAAGGTGTGAAGGTGGCGGCTGGAATAGTCTTCTAGGGTTAGGGTTCCCGAAATACATATATACCCCGTCCCATTAAACTTATTTCCATATTGACAGGATCAGCCCCTCCTTCCTTAAAACTTTTCAACTTTAATCAGTTATTTACTCTCTTGCCCCTGGTTCCATAATTCTTTTCATAATAGATCCCCATAATACCAATAAGCCCCCTAAGCCTTCAAATCTTTTCAATTTAAACCCATTTATTACCAAACGGACCCTGGCTTCTGAAATCCTTTTCAAATTAAGTCCAGAACTTGCACTTTTAACCCCCGACTTTTAAAATTCTTCACAAATTAGTCTGAGACTTACATTTATCAATTTATTTAAATAAACGGAGCGTTACACCTTACTTGTTCAATATTTATCAATATCACTTTTGATCAACAGATTAATCTCATTGCACTTAAATAATATTTATGATAACAAATCACCAACACAAATGTAATTGTCAATTACCACATCAATCAAAACTTATTATTGTTTATTAAATAACTAATACATAGATGCCATTATATTCTTCTTTTCTTTTATTAAATAATTAATACTTAGACACCATCAAAAGTTATTATTGTTTCAACTTGAAAGTTCCATGCTAGGAGTGTCAAAAATAAAGTTTAACCCCAACATCTATGGAGGGTCGTTCCTAAACGGAGAAATTTTACAATTTTTTAGTTCGTTATTGAGGGCAAAGACATGTTTTACTCTCGTTTAATTTTTATGAGGGTTAAGGAGCCCCATCTTAATACCTTTTTTTTTTGGGGGGGGGGGGGGGGTGGGAGGGGCTCCGAAAAATTACATTTTATCTAATTATTTTTAATATTAAAAATATATTAAACATAAAATGACCACAATGTAATATGTTTATAGTAATCAAAGAGAGTGTAATATGTAATGTTAAATGAAACAAAAGAGATTAAACTTGGTCAACGAAGAATTTCAAGGTTAACGGAGGATTTAGGGGAAAGAGAGGAAATGAGGGGGAGCAAGGGTAATGGAGGTATTTCGATGGCGACGAAACCGAGGAATCCAGGGGCGGGGAAAAAAGATTTTCCGGGGCGGAGTCAAGAGATGCTTCTCTTGTCAAAAAGGGCACCGCTAACATATTTATTTGAGTCTGAATCATAGCAAATATAGAACTGAATATAAATTTAATAATCGATGAACATAATAAAATTTGAAGTTATATATGCATTAGAGTATCTCAAAATGTCAAACTGCTATAGAATGCTACTGAACTTTCAACAACTAATAATTAAGTTGACATGATGTTATATTAACCTATTTATAGTAGCACTTACTAAACATATATCAAAGTTATATATGCATTAGAGTATCTCAAAATGTCAAACTGCTATAGAATGCTACTGAACTTTCAACAACTAATAATTAAGTTGACATGATGTTATATTAACCTATTTATAGTAGCACTTACTAAACATATATCAAAATAGTCAAATATCGTAATTACAGATGGGTAAACAAAAATACGCAAAAATATTTTAAATGTAAAAATCAACAACACATACCATCGTCGTTGGTGGTCCTACAACGCTAATTACAAAAATATAATTTTTTTTTGTTATAGTTTGTAAAATGATTTGGGCGATATGAAGATTTTAAGAATTTTTAGTTTTAAAAAAGAAGCCCGAAAAAAAAAAAGCTTTGTTGGATCGCTACGAAATATCACAAGTAACAAAAACAAGTTCAATTATTATGCATTTTCTTATGTGCTAATTACAAAAGAATTAAATCATATTTTCACAATTTTGTAAATTAATACATCATATACTTTTTAGCATAAATTTATTGTTTTTATCTTTTTATGAATGATAAAATTGTTATTTCATATTATTAAAAAACTTTGGAATAGTGATCAAAATCAAAATTCTCTTTCTTCCGCGACCTTCGGATTGAGATTTGAAATAGTTTGTTATTTTTGAAACCCCTCAAAACCCAGATTTTGAATAGTTAAGGGGTCTTAACTTTTTTGAAGAGCTTCCAACTTATTTAAGATAAAATGACATTAATACCCCCGAAACCTATACCTCAGTTCGCAGCTCCCCTCTCCGTTCAAAGCATCCTCCACACTTTTTCACGATAACTCCACACTTGCAATTTCTCTCCCACCTCCGATCTCCGATCGCCTGCGCTACCAGACCTTGTTAGACCTCCGATTTCCGGCGACGCTAGCTACTGTATCGCCTTTTCCGATCTCCTGGTACAGAGTATGCTTGTCCGATCTCCTCGTTTTAGACCTCCTATGTGCTTTATGTTGTTTACATCAGAAGAAGAACTAACAAACGCTTCTGGGTTTAAGTTTTGATTCCAGTTTAAATCAATCTCGCTTTCCATCTCTTTCTAGGTAAAGTTCTTCAATTACATCGCTTCAAGGACTTGTATTTTGTTTTTATATATTGGTTTCATTCGAAGATTACATGTTATTAGTAATTTAGTTTCTTAAACAAGTTTCTCATTGAGTTGTTACTGCATGTATTAGGTTTTATCTGAAGATTTGTATACTCCTCAGAATTTGTGTTAGAAAAGGGTATAGAGTCGTGTGGTTTCTTTGTCTTTATTATGATTCAACTAATATGATGTAGATTGTGTTTTTGATGAAACTGAATCTATTCTATGGTAGTGTGGATATCTAGAATAAGAAGCCCTAATCATTGTCTTATAGAATAATTGTTTTGAATGGATTAGGTTTTGTGGAGGATTGCATCTGGTATCCGTTTTTTTGTTTGAATTACATTTTGTCCTCTGCATATATGTATGATTTCTGTGTTAATATTGTGTGTAATCTGTGTGCTTTATGTTGACCATGGAAGATCCAAATGTCTTAAATTATTTTGTACAATATCTATTTGCTTTATGTTGATAATAGAAGATCCAAATCTCAAGATATTATGTTGTATAATATCCACAGCCCTAGCTCCTTTTTAAAATAGGGATATTTAGGCTTCATAAACATCCACGCCTTTAATTTTGATTCCATTTGATTGGTTTCATAGTTCCATTGATATTATTTACTTAAACGTGATCAAATAGTTTACATCTGTTAAAGTTACATACATGAATAACTTGGTAAAGCATATGATTTATGAATTATCACAGTTTGAAGGTATCAATGGCAAAAGTTATAGAGAAGTTCTTTGTAACATCTATGTTGATGTGGGCTGTTCCTATTGCAATTTTGTACGCCTTCAACAACAATCTATTTCCTGGTAAGTTTCATTTGAATTTCTCAATATTCTTTTGTACAGATATCGACTTCTTTTCTCATACTTTTTCTATTAAGTCTTCCTTTGTGCATTCAGTCAAAAGGAACACCCATATGCAACTTACCGGATTATCAACTTCTGAACCCATTAAGTGGAAAAGAAAGAAAGCCTAACTTCCATTACATTGCCTTTTTTAATTTTTCAATAGGTTCTGCTGACATGTCTCCATATTCAGTGACACTAATAAGTGGATTTCTTGCTGTTGTATCGGTGAATATCGTAATAGCATTCTACATTTACTTGGCAATGAAAGAGCCTTCAGAGAAACACGAGCCTGATCCTAAGTTTGTTTCAGAAGCTGAGGCGAGTGTCAAACATCTGGTAGTACCCAATCAAACACAGGAAACCGAGTCGACTCATAAGAAAGAAGAGTAAAAAGAGAGTATTTGATGATTTAGCACGCACCTTTTGGTTGTCATACTATCTATATGCATTCTTGTACATTTTTATTTTTATATGTTGTGGATCTTTTAAGGATTTGTTTTGTTAGTAATTTCGTATCCATTGTTTTCTTGGATTAAAGGCGGAACATGACATAGCAGATTGTAATATGTTTGAAGTGAGAGATAGGATATGAATGACTTCATTCTCATAATTGAAAACATGAAACAAATGAAGCCTTAATAGCTTTGATCTTATTCGTCATTCTATTGTTTTTATTTTGTGTCTTGAGTATGATTTTTAAAGAGTAAAAAGTTTATTACATCATTCTCATAACAAACGGGGTAAGTGGTGGTTGGTGGCTAGATGTTATAAAATAACTTAAATTCTACTATCTTACTAAACCAATCTTAACCGTGAGGTAGTTAATTACATTATTGCCCCTCAACACACAACAATTCTCATCGCATTTTCATATGGACAAGATCTACAAAATATTTTTGGCGCAAACCAAATCTTCAGTATCGTTTGACCACAGAAAACATTCACAAATCGATGCTACTTTAAAAAACATAATATTACAAGTTTTTGTCTCAAAATAGTTGCAGTATAAAGGTTACATACAAGAAATAACAATGTACTTTTCATTGAGTTGTTTATTATAACAACTTAATATTTTCTTTTCGTTTCCCCAAGTTTGACGTGCATCGGGGACTGTAACAAAAAAGATGGGATATAGATACGCTTTAGATCTTTGGCCTATGCAAAATATATGAATGACTTCATTCTCATCATTGAAAACATGCAACAAACAAGCCTTAAGAGCTTTGATCTTATTTGTCATTCTATAGTTTTTATTTTGTCTTGTATATGATTTTTGAAGAATAGAGGATATGAATTCTATTACATCTATTTTCATAACAAACGGGGTAAATGGAGTTTGGTGGTTAGATGTTATAAATATTGATTTATTTAGTACATCCTAATTTAATAACAAAGGGTTAATATCATAAAAAGCCTTATATTTTGGGTTTTTATCCGATTAAACATCAAATATTTTTCCCCGAAAAAGACGTTACATTATGACTAGCTTTTGATTTTCCATTTTTATCAGGATTTTAGGTCATGAGCCGGTTCAAAGTAGATGGTGTGACCTCATTTAATGAACTGGAAAATGCTAAAAACGTGGAGCCCTCTCTTAGAAACCATAATTTCAAGTTTTTAGGTCATGAGCGAGTTTCTGAAATTGAAGTTGAAGCAAAAAAAAAAAAAAGACTTGTGTTTAGTGTGAAGAAAAAAAGAAATTTGAAGAGAAAAATAAGAAGTTTGAAGAACAAAAATTGATAGTGTTGTGTATCTTAGGGTTGTCATAGAGTTGGTAGTTGTTATTTTGTCAATGGCTCTTTTAGGATTTGTAATGTTTGTCAAAGAAAAAAAAAGTTTGTTGGCTTTGCCTTCGTTAGAGTTTTAATTTATATACTTTCAAAATATTTATGTTTTTTGGTGATGTAATGAAAGATTTTAGTAATGTATTTTCAAAATATTTATGTTTTTGGCAATGTACTTTCTGAATGTTAACGTTTTTGGTAATGTAATTTCAAAATATTTATGTTTTTAGTAATTTGCTTTAAGAATGTTAACATTTTTGGTAATGTACTTCTAAAATAATTATGATTTGCAGCTTCTGCTATCTTTGTCGTGACTCTTTCAACCACTTATTCTTTGAGGGTTCATATCCATCTTAGATTTGGAGATGACAGCCTTGATAAATCTCAACAAAGTTCCTAGCAAGTGGATCAACATCATCGGCCTCCTCAAGCAAGCCACAAGGGGTAAGTCCATTTGGTCTATTATTCATCGTTTAGTTCTTGCAGGGACTGTCTACCATATTTGGATCGAAAGAAACAATAAGATCTTCAAGCATAAGAGAAGACCCTATGAAACTATGGTCAAGACTATTACTAATAAAGTTCGCTCGAGATACCTAAGCCTTCCTACCAAGACCTCTCCAAATTTTGCTAAAGCTAAGATCTTTTGAAGGCTTCCTATGAAGAATGAAGATATTGCCACTCAGCACACACCTTGACTTTGTGACCAAGGTTTGTTTCTTATGTTCTTTTTATTTGTGGTTGGTTATCCTTTGTATTGAGGTTTAGAGCATGTTCTTTTCCCCTTTTAGTTGGTCTTTTGTTAGTTAGATTGTTTTGGTCCTTGAGGTTGTCCTAGGGTCCTTTTTATTTTCCATAGGCGGGGGAGTCACCAACCTGCTATTGTATTTATTCTTTTTATTAATAAAATTCTAATGGAGGTGACGCCCTCCTTTACCAAAAAATAATAATAATAATAATAATTATGACTTCTAGTAATGTACTTTGCATGGTGATCAAAGTTTGACAAACAACCATATCATTAAAAACGAAAATTTTCCATTCATGAGTATAGTTGGTAACATACCATAAGTACCACCATTTACAAAAGTCCTAAACATGGTATTTACAAAAGTCCTAAACATGGTATTCAAAACCATCGGGTGTCAAGCTATACTAGCTTAAAAAGGCAAAAATTGAATCACTTGAGTTAAATGTGTGGGCGTGAATCTACGTGATCATCACAAACAATTACAAATGGCCAATATAGTAGCAACGAAAAGGAAACAAAAGCACAAATAAATCCCCATCCACCAACTCTACGTACAAGTTAAATAACTACTCTAAACATCATTGATTCGTTTTGACAACCAACTTCAGGTGCTAACGTTTTCAAATTTCGAATCACAATTCTTTCAGTTTTTTTGCTCGGTTTAAGCAACTTTATAAAGTGTGTAGGTGCATTTGAGTTTCTTTAGTTCCTTCTTCATCATCATCATCTTCAACCTCATTCACCGGTACATCAATCAAATTCTCTCCTTCCACATTTACATCATTCAAAGTCCTTTGTAACTCTTTTTAAAATTGGCATATATGTATGCTTAGAACATTGCTTGTTCTCGAAAGAACCTCTTTCACAACTTCAAACAAACCTTGTGAGTAAAGTGTAGTTAGTATATATGCTAAGTATGAAAACAAATGTTAGGTAATACAGGATATTTGGGATGACCTTATGTTGGCCTGTATCAGTTTAAGTCATCCACCATCTTGTAGTCCAGCTCGTCAACTAAGAGCTCTAGAAACCATTCCCAGTTGGGCTTATTCTCAATGTCCATAATGGCCCAACGAATTAGACAAGCCTGATCATTAGCATCCCTTATGAAAGTAACTGTTTTCATCTGGGTTAACACTAACTCCTAATTTCAGTGAAACGTAGGTTCGACCTACTGATTTCGTCGGCATAACCTAATTCCGTGAGTAGTGATCACAAATGTTACCATTAATCATTACCAAAGCCCTTAGTTTAGCCTTGTAACATTTTTCTTCCATGAGTAGTGATCACAAATCTTACCGATAAACCTTTCGAAGAAGATGGAAGCGCCAAACACCTTCGATTGTTGATTTCTTTTCGTCAGAAACCCTTTCTTACCTTTGTAAACACAAAGCATCCAAGTTGGCAAGCCATGAATGAATGTTATTGGCCGGCGAGTGACAGACAAACCTAATAGATCAAGCAAATCGGAAAAGTTCCAAATAAGTAAGGTCTTTTTGGTCAAAAAATAACTTGAGGTTTAATCCCGAAATCGGAATCAATTCCAAAAAATTCAATACAGAGTAAGGAAATTATTAAAGAACCTGGAATGCAATTTCTATGATGGTTCTTTGTGAATGGGCACGCTTCTCAGAATCATCTGTGGTGCATGGTAGACAGGTAGACCAAAACTCCTTTTGGGCGTTTGTGTAATTGGTTGTTTTCTTTTGAGACCAAAGGGATATATCAATCAATCTACTGATTTAAATCCAATGATTTTGAGATCTTTCAATAAAAAAATGCTCTGCGGAAGTAGACTTATGCGTGTACCTTGTACGTTTAACTCTTCTAAAGATTTTAAGTCTCCTAATTTCTCTGGTAATCTCTCAAGTTGATCACAAAAGCCAAGATCAAACTCTCTCAGATGTGTCAACTTACAGATGCTACTAGGAACATCTCTTATCTTGCAAAATGCTAGACTTAGTTCCTCCAAAGATTCTAACAGACCAATATCTTCGGGTAAATTCATAACAACTTTACAGCTTGTAAGAAGTAGAGTTTTCAGATTTTTCAACATACAAATGCTATTAGGGAGATGTTCGACTCGTGTACCTCCTAAATTTAGCCATTCTAAACTTTCTAAATGGCCAAGATCCTCTGGTAATTCCTCTATGGGGCAATTTACAAGGTCAAGATTTTTTAGACTTCGTAGAGTGCATATGCTTTGTGGCAGACTCTTGAGCCTGTGGCACCCACTGAGATCTAGATAAACAAGCTTCTGAAGGCTTCCAATCGATGAGGGTAGCTCTTGGATATTGTTCTTTGAAAAGTAAATCGCCAATAAACTATAGTTGGAATGTTCTGGAAGTATATCTGGGAACTTCGTCAGATATAAATTACTTAGATCAAGGACCCGAAGTGATTCCAGTGGTTTGATAAATGAAAGAGATTTGAATCCTACGCAACCATTTAAGTTTAACAAAACGAGTTTTCTTAGGCATCCAATGGGTGTGTGTGGTTCTACCAGATGACGACATTTTTCAAGTTTTAATGTCTCAAGATTTGGAAGTAAACCACAATCAATGGTCGTCAATTTTGAATAACTCAGGTCGAGGAATCTAAGGTTTTTAAGGACCTGTCATAAGAAAGAAAGAAAAAAAGATTATATATTGCAATGAAATGAATTATGCAAAAGAAGAAATTAATCAACTATTCTACCTTTCCTTCTCCCTCGTGCCACAGCTGTTTAATTCTACTGTTAGGCATTTCAAGTGCTACGAGATTATTTGGTTGGAATGTTTTAGGTAAACAGTAATGAGGGTAACAGTGCCAACTCAGAAACCTTAACGCATTTGGGAAATTTTGGCCAACTTCAAACGAACAACTGCTCCCAGAAACCACGTGAAGAAATCTAAGTTTCTTCAAGTTTCCAAAACCATTTGTAAGAATTGTAGAACAGAGTTTCTCTTCGTCAAACCATGTCGATGTGTTTGTTGCTATAGCTCTTATTGCTCCTGTAACCTGTAATCCAAGAATAGAGATAAATAAATTAGGGTCAACTTAATTAATTATAAAAGTTCGTTGGTTTTTTCCATATTAATGTAAGTAAACATTTTCGTCCTTACCAAGTCATCAACCAATACATCTTTAATCTCCTCTCCAATCCACAATCGGCTATGCCTTATTGGCTCATCAGGATGTGAACGACGAACAATATTCCGACCCATTTCTTCTATATGGTCATGCATGCCTAATCGTTGATCAGGAGAAATAGTTATAAGAGATTTTTGTTGTAGAACTCTTAAGCCATTCCTAGCATGAAATCCACAACTTTCAAGTGCTGTAATTGCGTTGTCTTTCAGCCAACCTTTTAGTAAGCATGCAAAGCTCTGGCCAAAGTCGTTTTTCCACCGCCTCCAATCCCCTTGATACCTATCATACGAACATCTTCAACACCAATTTCCAAAGATGAAACAATATCCTTTATCCGGCTCTCCATGCCTACTAGTTTTTCATCGACTTTTAAATTAAGGAAACGTAGCTCTAGTGAAATCTTTTCAACAATTTTATTGATGACTTTAGCTTCATGCCTGTAGAATAAAACATACGGTTAGCTTCACCAATTTTCCACATGAGTATAGTTAGTTTAGTGTTAGAACATACAAACTTATGCATATTAAGAGTCAAATTTCATATAGAATTCCACAATACAACATGAGCTGCGATGGATGATACTTTTTTATAACAGTTTGCATATTTAGATTAGAAAAGGAACAAACAAAATATTGCTGAAAATGATGAAAATTTTACCCATCAGATGTTTTCCTCAAATCCCAACCAGCCAGATTGGCTGCTTCTTTCAGAGCCTCTCTCCACTTCCCAACCTCTCCCTTGTTATTCCTGGAAAAAGCTTCTCCAACTGGATCAAGTTGTTGACGGACTTCTGAGGGATCAACATCGTAGAATACAGGGTAAGCAATCTGCTCAGTCTCCTTCTGGCACTCCATAATCTTCACAAGCTCATCCAAGCACCATGACGAAGATGCATAGTTCTTAGAGAATATAATGACGAAGAATTTTGACTCATCAATGGATTTCAAGAGCTCATCGTTGATCTTTTTTCCTTTCTCGAGTCTCTCATCATCCTTGAAAGTATGAATTCCTTGACGTTGAAGAGCAACATAAAGATGATCAACGAAATTCTTACGGGTGTCTTCACCTCTAAAGCTCAAGAATACATCATACTTATGGCTTTTATGAGTGGATGATGTTGAACATGCCATTGAAGGTGTGCTTGACAGATCCTATTAAATAAAATATATATATATATCTGTTGAAGGAAATTACGAAAGATTGACAAGAATCAAGGGATCATATGCATATACCTCAAAGGTCTGTATTTAAATATAAGTCAACGTGATGTGTTTTGGGGCCTCGTGAACTAAGCAATTGCAGTGCAACACCAAGATGGGGTCAACAATTTGACAAAAATCACCTAAAGCTCAACATGTCGGTACGTTTATGGTGTAGGGGAGGGGGTGAATAGTTTCTTTTTTGGGGGGCAAAATGGTCATGCACACGACATTGTTTCCATCCACATATTACTTTCATGAAAGTATTTTCAATAAGGCAAGATGTACCAACTAATAATGCACATAATCTTCATGAATCATGAAGCCTTCTCTCACGTGAGCCTCTCATGCCATTTGATTCTTTTCTCTGGCCATAACGTGTCTTAATTATTATCACCCATGCAGAGCGTTGGTCGACATACTTTGTACAAGCTTCGTTATTTCCAAAACAAGCAAAAATGTATGTCTTAATGCTGAATTATTAGGAAAACATTATCTATCTTGATAAAGGAAAATCTATATAAAGTTCCTACATTTTAATATATATATATATATATATATATATATATATATATATATATATATATATATATATATAAAATTTAGTCCCGAATACCGGAAATTATATTCATTTTCATCATTTTTTTCCGGTTGTCTCCCACTTTCAAAAATTATATGTCCTAAATTTTAAATTTTATTATAAACTTAATCCAAAATTTACACTATTGGTCCAAATTTCAAAAATTTGTTACAAGTTCATCATAAATTTAGTTTTTTTGCATATTTTTTTTCCAAAATTTTGTTTCAAATATGTTATTTTTGCTTTATAAAATCATAATTATACAACACAAACATATTTTCACATAAAGCCCTTCTTTTTTCTGTATAAAAACCTTTTATTACAAAACATTTTTGTTAAAAAAAATTTATATGTGAAAAATTTATATGTGAAAGGTTTTTCGCATAGAAAGTTTTTTATGTGAAAATATGTTTTAATACAAAAAAAACATTTTTTCACTTAAAAAAACATTTAAAAAAAAACATTTTTTCACATAAAAAACATATTTTTGTTTGTGCACTTATATAATTCGAAAACGAATAACATGTCATTTTTTTTGTAAATATCTTGGTTTTTTATATGAAAATATGTTATTTATTTTAGTAAATATCTTAATATATTTTTTAGTTTTTAAGCAAAATCTAAATAAACATAACCACGTTCAACATTTTTTTATTGTTCAACCATGGATAAAAAAAAATATTTTACATAGGATGAAAAAATTTATTTTCACAAATTTTCACATAAGATGACAAAATTATTTTTGATTGTGCACCTATATAATTCGAAAATGAATACATGTCAAAAGTTATTTTTATAAATATCTTGGTTTTTTATGTGAAAATATATTTTTTGTTTTAGTAAATATCTTGGTTTTTTTATAGAAAATATGCTTTTTAGTTTTTAAGCAAAATATAGTAAGCATAACCACTTCAACGTTTTTTATTTTAATATAAACCAACAAATTGTAATACCCATTTTCACTTATAAAAGTTAATAAATATAAACCTTTGTTTATAAAAACAAAAGTGAAAATATATTGTTTTTTATTTTTTTTGGCTAAAATGGTCAACATGAAAGTTGTAGTAGTCGTCAAGACGAACGCGTGGATATAAAGAATGTTGAAAATAGAGTTTGTATGAAGAGGTTATGATTTTTATAAGTTTTAGCAAAAATAATAACAAATATGATGATGTTAATAAAACTATATGACCACTGTTTTTTTCTTATAGTTTTTTTTTTAATATTTGAACATATTTTTCACATATAAAAACCTTTTTTTAACAAAAAAAGCTTTTTTAGAAAATGTTTTTATATAGAAAAAGAAGGTTTTTTATGTGAAAATATTTTTTTTGTATAAATTTGATTTTATAAAGAAAGAAAAACATATTCGAAAGTAAATTTTGAAAAAAACAATACGTAAAAATACTAAGTTTAGGATAAATTTGTAAGAAAATTTGGAATCTTGGCCAAAAATGTAAATTTTGGAATAAATTTGTAACAAAAATTAAAATATGGGTCAAAAATGTAAAATTTGAAAGTGGGTGACCTGTTGACCTGGTAAAAAGGGTCAAAGTGAATTAATTCACGACGTTTTTTATTAATTTCATATTTATTAAGATAAATTTTATTAATTTTATATATTTCTTAAATTGTAGTATTATAACTATTTTTTTATAAAAAAACTAGGGGAAATAAGAGGTTATCATTTCCTAGGCAGTGATGAATCTATGATTAAAAATCACAGATGTCCAATTCAAACGAGTAACCGATGGGTTTATTAGGTTATAACAAAATATTTAATGCGAAAAAACACTTAACAATTAATAAAAAGGCACATACAACCTAAAAGGATTTATGTTTTTCACTTTAAAGACAACATACTTTGAATAACAAAACTAACATAAACCCTAGCAATTTCGAATTTAAGAAATCAAGGTTACATACCTCAAACTTGTTATACCAAACAAGTTGCTTAACTCCTTCCTTTGAAGAGCTTGGAAAGTTTGCACCAAAAGGATGATGTCTCTAATGGATCACATCCAAACCCTAGAACTATAAGACAGTTGAGGAGAGAGGGAGAGAGGTATAAATTTCGTTCATATGCTCTTTGGTAAGAGTATCCATCAAATTTGATGTCTAATGAGTCCTATTTATAGTTTAGGTAACTAAGGGACAAAATAAGATTTGAATAATTAAATAATGGATTTAATTCCAATCCAAATCATTTCCTTATTAGCATCTAGGAGGCTTCTAGAAACCTTAAAAGAACTCCCAAACCGTCTACCCTTGGATGGTTCTTGAATTGTCTCTTTTGTTCAACTATTGAATAATTACAATTCACCCCTTGCACTTTTAATTAATTTCAGTTAATCCCAAATTAATTTTGATTAGTAATTAATCAATTCTAATTGATGTCATATTAACTTATCAGTCATATAAATTAAAAAATCAATTATTTTAACAGTTGATCTCATATTAATTTATTAATCACATAATAAATTAACAAATCAACTATCTATTTCCAATTAATATATTAATCATATAATATATTAACAAATCATGTCCTCATAATTTCTAATTAGTTTATTAATCATATAATAATATAATAAATCATCATCTCTCTACAAATGTCATTCTAATTAAGTTCTAGTTATGAGGGCAACCCAAAAAAGATTTTGCTTCTAATTACAAGAATATACCAAATTAATTATGAGTCTAGAAACCTTAATCTAACAGTAACAACTTAAAGGGGTTGATATCAGTTTTTGTCAAACCGGGTTGTTAATAATATGAAAATATAGTAGTATCTTTAATATCGAATATCAAACAAATATTATAAATACTAGTACTGTCTTATAAATACATCATTGCTACTATTTTACACATGTATGTCAGAAATTAAATATCCTCATACTTTTTCTTTTTACCATCTTTCTACATATCATTCTATTCTTTTTTACCATCTTTCTACATACTTAAGATTGTGACACTTGTCATATTTAATGAAATTAATAAATTTTTATTACATTTGTCATCATCTAAAAGTGATAGGAGGATAGATAGGAAAAAAATGTATAATTATATTTAATTTCCCTGTCTCAATACATGGTACTAAATAATCAATAATAAATTAAGCATTTATCTTACACCTCAAAATATATTAAATTAATAATCAAATAAGAAAGCAAAACTCTTATTATAAATTATTTGATTCAAACTATAAATATATTATAAAGCAAACAAATGTTTCATGAAATAAAATACGAAACCAAAAGAATAAAAAAATTAATAGTTTATTTGTTTGTTTTTTTTATGAAGTGTGCTAAATTTTTTTAAAAAAAGGTTGAAGAGTAATACGTTTTATGTGATACTAATTCAATAATTCCTAGGCTACTAATAGAGTTTGTCTTGTAAGTTACAATTACTTTATATCTTCACACATAGATTAAGAGATTACAACCATAAAGAAAACAAAGTCAGACATTCGACTTAAAAGACAAGTGTAATGATTGGAGAAGCAAGCGCTTTGATTGATATTATTTAAGTGTAATGAGATTAATTGTTGATTAATGTTGTCTTTATAAATATTAAACAAGTTAAGGTGGTGCAGAGTGCATATTTGTTTAAGTTTGTCTTGGTTGAAAGTATACTGTTATTTTTCCCCTGAACTGACGGTGGTCCGGGGGCAGCGCCCCTCTAAGCGGGGTCCAAGGGGTGGCAACCCCCGACGAGGTCCAATGGACAGAGCCCCTGGCTGGGTAGAGCTGATTCTAAGAAAATGAACCCACTTTTATGATCTTGATTCTACACACGGTTTTAAGGTTGTTAATGACAGTTTTATGTCAGTTTTGAGATAGGAAGTTATTCTGTAACTATATTTGGTAGTTATTGGACAAGAGATTATTTCCTTATTATTGGCCATTTTCGAATTGATTTTGTACAACACGAATAATAACAATCACCATTCTCAATTCTTTCTCTTATACTGAGTTTTATCCAATTGAAGATTTCGAGACTACCATCGAAATACTTTGATTTGAAAGTGTTCTCACAACTCTCAGTAATCCAAGTATTCTCAATCCCGATAGGAAACAGACCGAGCTTAGAGATGGGCAACATTGTCAAACCAAATACCGATAACAAAGAATCGATGTAGATTGGCAGGGACTGACAGAGATGGCCGAGGGAGAAAATTTAATGATGGACACTATGTTCCTAGGTTAAAGGAGTGTGTGTGTGTGGGTAGGGGAGGTGAGGTATGACATGGCAAAGTAAAAGTGAGGGCATGAGGGGAGTACACTCCCATTCTAAGAATGTTATGTATATTTTTTCTTCCTTTTTTATACTTTTAACAATAAATATGTTTGTCATACTTTCAATGATGTTCAAGACCTTGTGATAACAACATTACTAGAGTGTTAACTATCTTTTATATTTATTTTTTTCATCGTGAATAAAAATTTGATTGTTTTTACAGTAAAAGTATTTAATATAATATCTATAAACAAATGTAACGTCTTTTTCGTTATCTGATTGATTATGGTATTCTTTTTAGGAACTCAAATTTAATAAATCAATAGTAAATTGCACAAATCTCTCTTATGCAGGTGCCAAAAAGCACATTCACTTCCTATTTTCATAAAATTATCTTGGATCCTATTTTCATAATTATCTCGGACCGTCCTTCGTTTTATTTAAACTTGCACATTTCATCATTGGAATTTGGAAGACTATTTTTTTGCATACTTAGTCCATGCCAGAATTAAAATGACCATAATACCCTTGTATTTTTATGTTTCAATTAATTTTATTTTTTATTATTACTCCCAATTATAAAAAAATCCACTACACCAACCTCCACCTTCATTTTCCCCATCGGCCCACCCCTTCATTTCCTAACCTTCAAGATGGACATACACACACATGTGTGTGTATGTGCTGATGTGATATCAAAAGAGATGAAGAGATAGCGGGATGGCATAGTTGCAGTCATTTTCCCCCCTCAAACCACCATTGTCATCGCCTCCAATCTACCAATGTCGCCTCCAAACCACCACCGTCCTCCCCCGCAAGCCATTGACGCCGTCTGCTAAAAATACAGCGATTTTCGACAAAATAGTTTCTTTTTCGTATTTTTGGATTAAAAATAGATCTAAAGTATGTAATTTCAACTTGATTGGGTGGCTGAAAAATCCAGCTATAGCTTCTTTGACTTTGTAATTTCTTTTTTGTTAGCTTCTTGATAGTTTTAGTTATTTTTTGCCGTTCAGAAAAACACTTCCATTGACTTGTTTAATATAGCATTGTAATATCATTTTTTATTACATTATGGTGTATTGAAAAATTTACCTTTTATAGCAAATATCATCCAAAATCCAAATACAAAACAATTTTTATTGTTTTAATCTGATAGATTTACCAACGTATAATGTTCTAACAGGAAAAATACTAGAAGTGTCATGCCATAATTAAGCAAATCTCTTGAAGGACAATACCTTACTAATAACAAAACAAAAAAAAATGCAATACTATAATAAAAAGAGATGAAAATAAGATGATATAATAAACAAAATAAAAATAAAAGTATATCTTGGTATTAACTACAAAAAAATTGGTTCATCAACAAAACACAATTAAGCATCACCAACATCATGGCCAAGGATGCTTTTGTAAACAAAACCTCAAAATTTCACTACTTCGCTATAACTAAAACCAAAATCTCCCCAAGTTAGGTGGTAAAATTACATTATTGCCCCTTAACACACTTTGTAAACATAAAATACCCAAACCATGTGGGTGACTTCCGAAACATTAAAGAAGTGAATTCTACTTTTTTACTACCTAAAACCAATGTTAACCCTCAATCAGGTAGTAAATTCCATTATCTGATGTTTCTTGGAGAATTACGAGTCGGATGGCAAAATTACCTTATTGTCCGCCCCTTCATGTAGAAGATCGGTTTGTAGCCGCGAGCTGCTGGACCCAGTGGCTTTGACCGGTCAACCAGGAGATCTGGTTCCCAGCCATGGCACACCATCTGAGGTTGAAAAGGGCAACCGCATGAATTTCATTGGAATCTTTGAAGAGGTTTAAAGCTCTTAAATCGGCTTCTGAATCTTCTGCATAAATGAAATCTTGTTCAAAAATTGTTTTGTATTTGTGGATATCTTGTTGGGGCAACATGTTTATGCTCATAACTTGCAATGCTTCCATAGCTGTAGTGAAGCAATCACGGTTTACATATGCTGAGAAGACATGAGCACAGGTGTCGGGGTCCGGTGGGACCCGCTCTTGGTGCATACGATCCATTACATACTCGACTATGTCTATTCTATCCTGTAAAATAAGTTTTTACAAATAAGGATTTATAAGTTTTATTTTTATTTTTTTTCTCAATGGATTAGTAGAAATGACAAAAATAATGATCATGATTTTGTTTGTGGTATAGCATCCTACTTTCATTTATTTCTATTACAAATTACAATATTGTTCTTTTTTTTACTATCAACGCCCAACGCATTGTAATTTGAAAAATCTACCCAATTATCGAAGGGCACTTTCATTTTTTGGGTTAATCTCATACAAGACCTTATATTTTGTGTTTTTTCCGGATTAGACCTCTAACTTTATTTTTATTTTTTTCTGAAAAAGACCTTGTATTTTTTCATTTTTTCCGAAAAATCCTCAACCTTGTCTTTTTTTTCCCCCCGAAAAACCCTCAACTTTGTCTTTTTCCAAAAAAACCCTCATCCTTCAAATTGTTTCCGAAAAAACCCTCAACCTTTTTAGTTTTTTTCCTAAAAAACCCTCACATTGGACAAGTTTTTTCGGAAAAAAATGACTAAAAGGGCCGGATCAAAAAAAATGAAAAAATGCAAGGTCTTTTGCAAGAAAAAAATGAAGTTGAGGTTTAATCCGGGAAAAAACACAAAATATAAGGTTTTTTATGAAATTAACCCTTCATTTTTTATGTGTAAATTGCAAAATTGGTCCCTGTGGTATCCCAAAAAGTGCAGTTTGACTACATTTTTTTTAATTCGCATGGTCAGTCAAAATTTTAAAACTTCCATGCAGATTGTCCCTCGAGTTAACTGCCGTCTAAAAAAAGGGCTCAAACTGCACTTTTTAGGATACCACAGGGACCAAATCTGCATGGAAGTTTCAGTTTTTGACTGACCATGCAAATGAAAAAAAAAAATGGACTCAAACTGCACCTTTTGGGATACCACAGGGACCGATTTTGCAATTTACTCCTTTCTTATCTGGACATTAAGCTTTGAAAGATCTACCCAATTATAGCTACTTGGTAGATTTCTCAAATGACAAAAGATTTACCACATTAAGTTAAATTTTTACAAATTATGCACAACATTGATTTTTTCTCAAATATTCAATAAACATCATTTCATTTTTAGTGTTTAAAGTAAGTATATGATTAGGATAACACCTTCCAATTTGCTACTCTGAGAATGGTGTTGAACAACAGAGCATCAAGTTCAATTCCTTCTGAACAGGCTTGATTAAGAAGAACCAATGCTTCATCAAAATCACCCAATTCCAACACAAGCTGAAACAGATTTTGATCATTAAAGTCAACACACCAAGTGATGATAATGATTAATGAATCAGTAATTTTGTATAAATAATGTTAAAGTACCTTTATAAGAGATGTATAAGTTTGTGTTTGTGGTGGATAGCCATGATGATACATCATGGCAATAAAAGCCTGAGCAGATTTTAAAGAGCCCGTAATAGTGCAGCAGTCAATCATGATATTATAAGTCACATCATTTGGATGATACCCATGTGACATCAATGTTTTGAATTCATTTATTGCCTTCTGACCCTGTATTCACATTGCAACATAACATGTTATTACTTATACAACATACAAGATATATAGCAACCTACTTTCATCAACCTTATTTTATTGTATGCTGCTTTCTTTATATTATTTTGTTTTTAATTTGTAATATTTGTAGTAAAAATCATGAATCTTTTACTTCTATTTGTTTGCATAAGAGACTTTTCTGTGTTTCTGATGTAAATTTGCAGGATGGATTAGCGCCGAGGGTAATTTGGTCATTTTTTATGTGAATTTGCATGTTGGACTAGCACTGCAGGGGCAATTTGGTCATTTTCGGAAAGCCAAAGATGAGGTTGAGATTAAGGTCAAAAATCACCAAGTCAAAGATGGTCAAAACTGAGATTACTTTGTCCTTTGATATATCTACCTAATTATGGACTTGTACTTTCAATTTTATTTTATTAAGACATTTTATACTTTTGAAAATCTACTCAATGGGAAAGACAAGTGAAAAATGGTTTGTATAATCGGATAAAATTTGAAAATAGAATTTACCTCTTTAGCCTCAACAAGTGAATGCAAGACTATGTTGTAAATTGGAGCTCCTGGAGTAGTTAATTGGTTTTCTGCCACATGCAAGTAATGTTCAATCTCACTTATCATCCCTTCTGATCCAAGTGCTTTCAGCTGTAATTTGTACATCAAACAAAACTATATTTTTAAGTATTTATAACCATCTTATTTTCTTTAACTAAACAAGTGGATTGTTGTTTTACTTTTACAAAAAAGTATTGCAAGTCAACCCAACCCAATCAGTTGATATAAATGTAAAATGACCTACCTATCCCTAAAACTTAAATAAAAGAAAAAGGCCAGTCACTGACTGACTTACCAAGTTCCTTAGGGATACATAACTATGTTGAATGCCATTTCTGATCATATCATTCTCTATAGCATTTATTCTTTTAGCAGCTTCTGCTCGTGACTCTTTATTTCCATCTTCATAAGGAGCATTCACATTTCCAAACAATGAAAATAGCAACTCATATGTTGTAATATTAGGAGCCACTTTCAGCTTCTTCATTTTACCAAAAACCTGAATCCCACGTTCAGGTTCATCCTGCATGATTAAACATAAATTTCTCAAGATAATTAATGATACTATAATGAATAATTAATGTAAATTGTGTGATATATGGTTACTAATACTAACCAGTGTGTCACATGCTCCAAGCAGCTGATTATAAGGATAAGCAGTTGTACATTTTCCCATCTCACTCAAGAATGACTCAGCCAAATTCAACTCCAAGTCTTTACTGCATCTTGCTGATAATGATGCAAGAGTTGAATCAAGTGGCTTCATATTCCTTTCTTGCATCAACTTTACCTGATGCACAAAATACACAAAAACAAACACAAGCAACATGTTTATCAAGGAAGGGGTAATTTGGGAAAATGTGAGGGGTATACTATAATAAGAATGGAAGTACTTAATACCACTTTCATGCCATCATGGAAACCTTTCTCCTGAAGAAGCACTCTAATAAGGCCATCGTATGCACCACATGATGGTTTAATGCCAAGATTTTGCATCTAAAACACATACAACAAAATAAAATCAAAAAATGACAAGTTGTCAACTTTAAAAGCACAATGTATTTTCACCATATTATTGATTTAGCCACTTAACTTATTTTCTATGATTATTATAATAATAGTTTAGTGATGAAATCGATAAACTATATCAAAACCAGGTAACAGGAAAATGGTGTTTTTTTTAAGTGGT
This sequence comes from Lactuca virosa, assembly GCF_052849685.1. Lineage (NCBI taxonomy): Eukaryota > Viridiplantae > Streptophyta > Magnoliopsida > Asterales > Asteraceae > Lactuca > Lactuca virosa. The sequence continues at coordinate 14,321,685 of NC_136427.1, read as the reverse complement.
CAAAAAAAGTATAATGGTTATTTCAATACTAAAAAGAGTGAAGTGCTAAATCGATAAAATGTTGAAAGTACAAGTACTTTTCTGTAATTTTCCAAAAGAGAAAATAAAATCTAAAATCTAATAATATGTAATTTTATAACTAAAGAACATACAAAATGATATTAGTACCTGAACAAATAACTGCTCTGCCAGCTCATGGTTTTTCTCCCGTGCACAAGCTTGTATAACATCAGCAAAAGACAACCTCAAGATCCTCATAACAAGACCAATATTTGAATTTCTTCCAACATGTTTGACTTCTTTCAAGTCAAACCCACCAATCTTTATATGGTCTTTATTATTATTTTCATATATGGAAGGAACTGAAGTTATATTATTAACAGTCTGACATCTGTCCCATTCTAGATTACTGTAGAAAGGCATCGGTACATCTAATCTTGAAATGACCAATTTACCCTCAGCATTTTCCTTGATAGTAAATCCTCCCCTGAATACTAAATCCACTAGATGCCGTAAAGCTTCACATGCGGACCCCACGTCTCCCAACCTTGTGAAGGCCCATATGAACTCTCTTAGAGAAATAAAGTTGAAATTGTAATATTTGGCATACTCCTTCCAAATGTTATGGACATATGGCAAATTTTTCTGTAAAACTGCAAGCTGAAAGAATAAATTTAGAATAGACTCACACTCACTTATATAACACCAATTTTTTAGAATAGAAACTTGAAGACAACAAATAGAGAAATTAGCATTCAACGTAGCCAAATTAGATTCTGAATTTAATATTCGCCTGATAATTAATAATGAAAAGGTGCAATGATATCACAAGAAGAATGAAAGTACTTAGCCCTTTAGTATTTAATCATCTTTTGACATGATGATGATTAAGGGATTTACATACCTTGAGAAGCTCAGTATATGTTGTTTCATTCTTTCCTACCATGTCATGATCCATTAGATCCAAACATTTACTGGCATGAGTTGCACTCTTTAGTTTAGCAGAAGCTTCCAGAATGGTGTTATATTTGTTAAGAGAAGGATAAAGATCTGGACTTTCCTCAAAATTACTCATCAAGTTGAATGCCTATATAAAATAATCCAAAAAGAACAGATTAATACCATAAACACTCTAAGCAACTAGTAACAACTGTCTTTTTCATGAGCACAAGTCATTAAAGTAAGTACAATGACATCAGCAAGAATAATAAGGTTAATGATATATGAACAACTGTGTATAAAAGGTTTATACCTCCTCTATGTAACCTCCTTTGCAGAGGGCTTGGATCATAAGAATGTGGCATTCATTGTTGATGTCAACTCCTTTTTCCTCCATTGTTCTCCAAATCTCTAAGACAAACTACACAGAATAATAAATTCATGCAACACCTTAATGACACAGGAACTCAATTACAGGTTCATACAAAATATGCAACACCATTTAATTTTATGACCAAAAGATGCAATATTTTACCAATGATCTGTTAAACCAGCTGAAACAAAAATGCATAATTCGTGTCAGTTGCAGAAATTTAAAAAAAAAAAAAAAAAAAAAAAGAAAAAGAAAAGGTGAAACAATGTTTGCATATTTTGGTCCTAGAATGAAACATGAACGTATATTCAGCATTAAAATCACGTTGTTGCATAAATTTGCATGTAACCTAGTCAACTATTTGCAGATTTATAATAGGCTGTTCTAGTTACTTCACAATTTCCTAACTAAAATATAATCTTTAGTAAATTCATTCTGAAGCCTACCGGTGGATCAGGTATGGATGCACAATATTCAAGAATTTTAAGAAAATTGTTAGGCTTCAACAGATGATTGTTGTAGCCAATATGAGACAGAAGACTGGAAGCCCTTTCTCTTTCGCCCAAGTGAAGTGCATTCATGATTTGCTTCTGCACTGATGTCGGATTCACTGGATAGCCTAAACCACAATGGTTTAATTTAGTAATAGAATTATCATTAAAAGTCATTACATAGTAGTTTAGTGATGGAATTAAGAGTTAAATGCAAGAAATAGCAACACAGTTTCATTGATTTGTTTATTGTGGAAACCTATTTTCATTTCTCCCTATTACAGTATTGACTTTTGAAAAACTATCCAATAATAGCAATATAATTCAAATACAAAGCAATTTTGAATGCTATAATTGGATAGATTTTGTAAAGTATAATATTCTAATAAGAAAAAAAGTTTGAAAGTACAATGCTATAATTGGGTAGATTTGTCAGAGTGCAATGCCCTAATAAGAATAAAAGTTAAAGTACAATGTCGTGATGGAAAGAAAGAAGAGTGGGATGCTATAATACACAAATAAATGAAAGTACATTGCTATTTCTTGCATTTAGATCTAGAAATGAAAAACTATGACCAAAAAAAAGGTCTGTAATTTTGAGATCAAATAAATTCATAATAATTCTCTAAAAGATAAAGATGATCACTCTAACCTTCTTCTTTCATTTCTTTGATGACTGTAATACCAAGTCTCCATTCCTTCAGTATTTCTTTTCTTCCCTACATATCAATTATCAACAGTGCTCATAAGTCAATAAAGTTCATGGCATTCTACAAATTTTCCCTAAAAAAATTCAAATTCAAATTAATTTGGAAGTTGAAAAGAGCTTTGACTTTTGAGGTCAAATAGACCTGTTTACTTCAAATTTTGATGTCTTCTTAAAATTTCAGAAGAAAACTGTGAAAAAAGAAACTTCAAAACTAATGGCAAAAATTGCATTTCTTCATATTATACTCAGAAGGGGTAGAATCGTACGAATTCAGTTGCAGATGACTTCCGAAACGACGGAGCAAATAGCTTCTTACTGCTCAAAATAATCACATTTTAATACACAAGATAAGCAATTGCTTTCATTTGGATTGATAAGGAGTAATGTGCAGATATTGAATTATATACTTACATGGAAACCCTAGTACACATGACAAATCTCTACTGTGGAGGACCTGTTCACCGGAAATAGAGAGTCTTCGCCGGAAGCATAACTGAAGGGTGGAAAGTCAAGATAGAAGGTTTTAACCGGAGCTGCAAAGGTGGTCGCCGGAGCTGCCGATAGCTTCTTCGCATAATCTCTGTAAATTCCTCCCAAATTTGATGCTTGAACTTTATTTCTTGAATTTGCATATCGCAATTTAAGCCCTTATACTCTTGTCCGTAGCCAGATCACCCCTAAAACTTTATTTATTTACATCTATATTTATTCATACTATGCATTTTTTCTTATCACCATATACATTCAAAACCTAAACTTAACAATATTAATTTATTAATTTAAAATCTTTATCTTTACTATATTATTAAGGATATTGCCCATTTCTTGAAAATTAAGAGGTACAATACCTATTACCTCATGTACAATAATATTAAGCTTATAATCACATAGTATAGCTATACACGGTATTAGGTATTAGATGGTACCCTAATCTTCTCTCTAGACACAACAGCCGCCATCACAAAATAGAAACCCTATTCTTTCCGTCTCCTTCCTACACACAACACTACTCACCAAATCAAAGCCACCTGAGACGGACCCTAAAACTTCAATCAAGATTCTGGGTTCTTGCAATGGATTAGTATGTTTAATCGATGGCACACGTGACATAATCATCTACAACCCATCAACCAGAAGACATTTCAAGCCATTTCAATCACCTCAACAAGTTCTTCATTGCTCAAACCGGATCGAATTTGTGTATGGATTTGGGTGTGCATCAAAAAACCCTAATCGACCGAGCATACGGTGGCGAGCGTCCACCACTACCTCCTCTGCGCAAATACCTGATCCACGTCACCTGCCAAGCTTCCGCCTATGTCGTCGGCAGCGACTCCGTCGAAATCTCCGCTCAAATCTGTAACTCCGTTGGAATCTCTGTCGACAGCGACTACGAACCATTCAGGTATGCAAAAATCGATCACATAGGTATTACAAATAGGCAAATGTTTGTAGAAAACTGTTATACCCAAATCAATTTTTCATGTATTAAATCTATTGGTTCGGATGATGGTCAGATCTGAGTTTTAGAAGGTATTAAAACCTGCAAACTTAAAATTGGTCCAAATTGCTTCTGCAATCTTATGTGATTTTGTGGAGAGTATGACAATTTTTCTTACCCCACATCCCCAAAGCTATTGTTTACCCCAATGAAATCAACCCTGTTTTTTGCCAAAATTTAAATTTATCGAGTGTTTGTTGATGTTAATTAACCACTCTTATTTATTCTTGAAGTATCTTCCTACAGTTTTCCCAAAATACTCAATCATGAAGCATATTTACAAACATTAATGGAGAAACTGTATACCATTTCTTTTTTGACCTAAAACACAAAATTTCTTGTTTACATGAGTATTTCGAGAGACAGATAGAAAGTGAGAGAGAAGATTAGTTGGATTTTTTCGTTAGTTAAGATGGGGTGATCGAAGATTCTTGTAATGAGGATTTTGTGCATCACTACCCTCATAATTCTTGAATTCAAACTGTTTTTTTTTTTTACTTAACAAGTTGTAGTAACAAATAATGATTTTCAGGGGTTGATTGTGGTAAGGTTTCCAACTTTACCTAATATTTGTTCTTACATGTATTTTTTCCTGCTTTCTTTGATTATTTTCAGTCAAAGAAACCATGGAAGGCTAATGGAGAGGTTAGACTTTCTTTTATATTTCAAAGTGTTCTTGATTATGACATATATAACCATTGTAATTTGCTTTTACTTGATACAAACTATCGATTGACAATGGCTTGAACAAGTTAGTGAACAAGCCTGGCAAACAGCTCTTTTGTGATGGAATTATAGAGTGAAATCATCTAAATTGTAAAATCCTTGCTGCAACTATTTCCTCTAACCTAACATTTGATATTGAGTCATCACTCACTCACTGCAACTCATATATCTATGGTCTATACACGTATAAATATTACATATATGATATGATATATCCAAAGTTTGTCAATTTACCGATTTGCCCTTAGCTGAAAAAAAAATACAGGATGGATTCAACCGCATGACTTCAAACGAAGCTCCTACTTCTCCAATTATGGAACAACGCTTATCTAGCTTACATGGATTATCAAGGAATGAATATCAGAAACCAAGCCGAAAGAAAATGGGCTCTTGGACTTCAGGTTAAGTTTCTTGAAATAATTAAATAAATTAAACATTTTTTTTCTTGTTGTTTTTTATTTCTCTTTTTGATTTTTTTTATTAAAATTGTAGATGAAATTAGTTTATTAAAAATATCTTGCAACAAGAAGTTTTACAGGTAAGCACCTAACTTCTTGGTGTTCTTTAATCATGAAAACCATCCTTAAAAAGTTTGTCATGTATTCTATAAAATGGGAAAAAAAAATTGTTTACTCATATATCTATGGTCTATACACGTATAAATCTTACATATATTGTCACAACTGGCAAAATTAGGGTTATAATTTTTTTCCATCCTTATACCGGATAAATTCTTAGTGTAACCTTGTAACCCTACATTTGACTTAAATCAACCTTCAACACTATATAAGTTACACATTCAAGAATCGGAATTCAAATCGAAACCACTTTGTATAAACCCAGAACTCGATCGAGTAAGCTAATTCCACTCAACTTTGGGCCTTAGCCTAAGAGTTGTCAGACCAAATCACTTATTGGACCAAGACTTCTTTATTGGGCCCTAATGGGCCGACAACTTCTTCACTTAGTTTTTGGGCCGAAATCCCCTTACTTGGGCCAATACTCATCCTAGAGCAATTGTGGCCGAAAGTCCCTAGTGGGCCAACCAAAAATTGGGTTTGATCTTTTGGGCCAACCTTGGGCCAAATGCCTCTCCAAACTAGGTTAGCCCATTATAAAAAAAAAAGGAAAAATAAATGGATAATTCACATGCCACCTCATTTTTATCTAGCATACATCTATGCTTTTGACCTCCATACACCCACACATATCCCATCACCTAACATAAAGTCAAACAACCTCTTTCTCCCCTCATCTCCCTTATTCACGACCAAGACACCACAAACACACACAAAACACTCTCATCTCCTCACTTGTTTTCTAAAGAAGCTTACCCATTGTTTCTCTCAAGAATTTTTGAGTTTATCATCATCAAAAATCGATTCAAGACTCCTTAGAACACACATAACTTCGAGATCTCTTCAAGGCACAAGCTAGGTTCAAAGATTCATCTTCTTCTTCATCTACATCTCAAAAACCCCCAAGGTGAGTTCATACCCCCTTGTTTTCGGTTTTATAATGTTTTTGGGGGAGAATACAAGTGCTTTTGTGTTAGATCTATGTATATATGCATGTTTATGTGTTTAACTTTTAGATCTTTACTTGAAAATGAAGTTTATCACTTGGATCTTCATATAAACCTTGAGAAAAGTATGTGTCCTCACATATAATACTTGTAAACTTGTAGATCTGGGATTTATCCACTTAAAATAGCAAAAACAAGTGTTGTGAACAAACTTAGATAACTTAAACTCAAAAATCAGCCCTTGACAGAAAAGTTTTAGTCCAATATCGAACTGTTTTGACCTCCTTAATGGTAATATTTTTCAAAACTGTTTTACATGCAAAAAGTTCAGGTTATTACCTTTAAAATGACTACTCTCACGTTTTCATACGATTTTTCTACTATTTTTGGCGAATTTTACAAAACTGCCTATCAGATTTGAAATAATTTCGGACCAACCTGTGAAGGTGAGCAATTTCACACTAGTTATAGGCCAATAAAAATTATGAGAAACATTGTGAACAACGTAGACAAAATTTCCAAACTTCCAGAATTTACGGATCCAAATTTCGACTTACGATGATTTTTCTACAAATTTTCCAACAACTAGGTCAGAAAAGCCAAAAACCAGAAAAATGTGTATTTCACAAAAATCAAGCCAAAAATGATATTTTTGACAAAAATGAGTTTAAAATGTTATTTTTACCAAAAACTAGTCAAAAACACAAGTTTTGAACAAAATGGGGGCTAAAGTGTTATTTTTACTATAATTGGGCCTTAATTGAAAACTTTATGGCTTATTGGGCCAAGAACGTCATTTTTACAAAAAATGGGCTTTTTATATCAATTTTGTAAATAAGCGAGCTAAAATAAACAAAACAATAACAAACGGGTTAAAAACGATTTTATTATCCTTACTGGGCCTGGAAATGGTATATATGTTTACTGGGCCTTAGTGTCTTTTTACATGTATATTGGGCTCAGGGTAGACATTCACATTCTTTTTGTGCCTGGAAATAATAGATAAGTTTAGTGGGCCTTAGTGGTCCACTTATATGTTTATTGGGCCTGAGAATGAGTTTTATATGTGTTCTTCTTTCTTTTCCGTGTAAATTTTCGATTAAGGATCTAGTGAGACCTGTCGGTTGGCACATTTGAGTGTACAATCGTAGCCTGTAGTTATAACCAGAGTTTCCTGAAGGGAAAGCGGGAGTTTGTGTATAGTTCTATACGGGGGTGACACCCCACACCTGAGCTGTTCGCTAAAGTTAGACTAGGCCAGTCTAGGGTGACAAAAACCTTATTCTATTCCGGCGGCGTCCCAAAGACGCAAAGACAGGCGAAATTGTCATTATTATGTATGGTTATAGCGACTCACTTAGAGGAATTAACGTTATAAGATTTACGGGAAACCATTCTATTTTCTTTTTAGGATAAAACAGGAAACCATTCTATTTTTTTTTTGGGATAAAACAGGAAACCATTCTATTTTCTTTTTGGAATAAAACATGAAACCATTCTATTTTCTTTTTGGGATAAAACGGAAAACCTTCTTTTTGATAAAACGACAATCTATAAGCACCGGTACTCAACCACCGGGGTTGAGATTCCAGCATCAGCTATCGCAGACAACATCGGGTTGTCTGGAAATCATTCTCTTTCTATTCTCGTAAACATTAACACACATGCATTAATATAAGATCAAACACAAATATTTCAAACCATTTCTTTTTAGAAAATATCGGATATCTGAAAGCACTATGAAAACGATTCTAAACAAGTACAAAAACCATTTTTATACAAAACTGTTTATGAACTCACCAACTTTTTAGTTAACGCTTTTCAAAACGACTTGTATTCTCAGGAATTCCAGTAGCAGGTAATAAGTTCGACTATAAGATCAAGTGGTGCGACTTCAAGAAATTTTACTTTCTTACTTTTGTGTAACTGATGAACAAGATTCAATATGTAAACTATGTAAGTGTGTATTTCCAATGTATGATGTTTGGTTGCTATATTTCATTCATATTCAATTGTTATGATACTGTACACGAAGTCATCCGCCCCCGGAGGTTTCCGCCGTCCAGGTTCGGGAGTGTGACATATATGATATGATATATCCAAAGTTTGTCAATTTACCGATTTTCCCTTGGCTGAAAAAAAAATACAGGATGGATTCAACCGCATGACTTCAAACGAAGCGCCTACTTCTCCAATTATGGAACAACGCCCATCTGCTTACATGGATTATCAAGGAATGAATATCAGAAACCAAGCCGAAAGAAAATGGGCTCTTGGACTTCAGGTTAAGTTTCTTGAAATAATTAAATAAATTAAACATTTTTTTCTTATTGTTTTTTATTTTTCTTTTTACAGTCTTGAGCACATCCTCATGAGATAATGACAGTGGTTCTGAAAGCTTTGCAAGAGTTGAACGTGTGTTGGAAAAAAATAGGTCATTACAATATGAAATGTAGGTGGGTCCCGGGTGTGCCAAAGGCATGGTGAATGATTCTATGCAAAGTAGTCATAATTATTTTGGAGATGAGTTGACTATTGTTGAAAATGATGGTGCGTTGACTTCCCCTAATGTGGTCAAATTTGAAGTCCTGGTAATTTCTTTATTTTTATTTCAGTTATTATCGAGTTATTTTTTTGCATTAAGAATTATTTTGTTTTGTTTGGTATGATGGAATCGGAAGAATGGAATGGAATTGAGCATTCACAAAAGGCATTTGAATTTTGATTCCTTCCATTTTGTCAATTTTCATTCCGTCCTTGATTGGAATGAAAATTGTAATATAACCTTTTTTTATTTAAGTTTTTTTTAGAATTTCATGATATTTAATTAAATGATAAGTTTCTTTTCTAAAAATAACTAGAGGAATTATTTTTATTTTAATGAAAATATGATAATAATATGATTAAATTTGGTATGATTTTTGACACTTAGTATTTATGGTATGATTTAAAGTATTTTTGATATGACTTTTGACAGTTAGTATTTATGGTATGATTTAAAATATTTTTGGTATGATTTTTGACATTTAGTGTTTATGGTATGATTTAAAATATTTTTGGTATGACTTTTGACAGTTAGTAATATCCGAAAATACATCATATGATACATTATTCCGTCTATAAATCTAATATATTATGTTCTTATTTTTTACTTTCACAACACAATTCACCAACAAGGAATCGGGAACTAGAAGATTACTTCATTGCATTGCATTACATTTCGTGACACGAATTCAGGTTCTCTTTACTTCTATCTGTTTGATGAATCTTCTTCTGTCTTCTGTCTAAAGTGATAAATTTATTCTGTTTGAAATGATAAAATTCTTATGTCTCAAATACAATTCTTGATTTTCTACTTTACTAGATCGAATTTGGTGTAACCATGTGAATATTGTTTTTTAAAAATTGCATCCAGGATGAGGTTTAGATTTTGTTGTTTGCATCATGTTTGTTTGTTTGATTATCAATTCAATATATTGTTGTTCATGAATGGTCTAAAGTATTGTTCCTGTTGTGATTTTAGTTTGATTATCTCACATATACCTTGGCGAAGAAGTTATAATCAACAGCCCACGGTTCTTCTTCCTTGTTATCTTTCTTCCGTTTATGTCCTTGTTTTTGATTTATGCACATCAACTGTTGGTTAGGTTCAAAGACGGTGACAAAATGGAAGACATTGTTGATAGGGAGAAAGGAAAAAATTCAATGTTGACGGCATTTTTCAAGAAGAATAAAGAAGATTCCAATGCGAGAAAATATTTGTATAAGGATTTTCCCAAACATTTTACATGGAATCGGAGCAACCATTGTTGGAGGATCAGGGAACATAAATCAATGATTGGTCGACTTGTTTATGCTAATCCAGCTGAAGGAGAGAGATACTACCTACGCCTGCTTTTATGTCATATTACTGGGCCTACCTTCTTTGAAGATTTATACACAGCCAATGGTGTATTACACCCTACATTTCGAAAAGCAACTCTTGAAAGAGGTTTAATAGAGACCGATGATAATTTATCACAATGTCTTGTAGAGGCTTCCTTATTTCAATTTCCCAGCGCACTTAGAAGGTTATTTGCGACGATGCTGATTTTTTGTGAACCAGGAAATGTTCGCAAGTTATGGGACGACCACTATGATTCTCTTTCTGAAGATTATAGGAAACAATATGGATGTGTCGAACGAGTGCAAAATATGGTCCTCATCGACATTAGAGTCGTCCTAGAATCTATGAGTAAAAAGCTTAGTGATTACGACCTTCCAAATGACAGTGCACACATCGATTTACAATCAAGAGGCTATCGTGAGGTGCAAGAAGAATACTCTATAAATGTGGAAAATGAAGACTTACTTGCGCGAGACTCTCTCAATCCAGACTAGAAGTTTGCATATGATGAGATAATGAGGCATGTGGATGAAAATATTTCGGGTGTGTTCTTCATAGATGGTCCCGGTGGAACTGGAAAGACATTTTTGTACAAAGCTTTGTTGGCCAATATTCGTGCCCGTAGTCTTATTGCACTTGCAACTGTCACGTCAGGTGTTGCGACTAACAACATGCCAGGAGGGAGAACAGCTCATTCACGGTTTGGAATTCCCCCCAATCTTGATAATAACTCGATGTGCAAGATCACTAAACAAAGCGGGAAGGCTCAGCTACTTCGCGAGGCAAAGGTAATCATATGGGATGAAGCAGCAATGGCTAAGAGGCAGGCGGTAGAAGCAGTTGATCGGACAATGCACGACATCACAGACGAGAAGCTCCCTTTCGGTGGAAAGATAATGGTTATGGGAGGTGACTTTAGACAAGTGTTGTCGGTCGTGAGACGTGACACTCGAGCACAAATTGTGGACTCTAGCTTACGAATGTCACCTCTATGGGCTTCAGTTAAAAGGCTTCGATTAAATATCAACATGAGAGCGGTAAATGACCCATGGTTTTCTGATTTTTTATTACGAGTCGGTCATGGAAAGGAGGAAACATTGGACGATTCCTTTATTCGTATACCTGATAACATGTCCATTCCATACACTGATAAACTTAATTCAGTGGACGCTCTGATTAATGCAATATTTCCTTCTTTGCAATCCAACGGCGCCGATTCAAAATTTATCATTTCGAGGGCGATATTGTCAACTAAAAATGAAAGTGTTGATGAGATTAATAATAAGTTGATCGAACGATTTTCTGGCGAGCAAAAAGTTTACTACAGTTTTGATGAAGCGGAAGATGACAAAAATAACTTATATCCGATGGAATATTTGAACTCGCTAAATGTTAGTGATGTACCCCCTCATTATCTTCGGTTAAAAACTGGGTGCCCAGTAATACTTTTGCGAAATATCGATCCTTCAAATGGGTTATGTAATGACACCAGATTGATATGTCGAGTTTTCCAACAAAATGTCATTGATGCAGAGATAGCGGTTGGTCAACATGCTGGAAAAATAGTGTTTTTACAAAGAATTCCTCTATGCCCGTCTGACGATGAGATGTTCCCATTCAAAACTAAAGAGAAAGCAATTTCCAATTCAGCTTAGTTTCTCTGTGACAATCAATAAAGCTCAACGACAAACAATTCCAAATGTAGGTGTTTATCTGCCATAATCGGTATTCTCACATGGCCAACTTTATGTGGCGTTGTCCAGAAGAATATCACGTGTCAATACCTATATCCGATGGAAAAAGTTTACTACAGTTTTGATGAAGCGGAAGATGACAAAAATAACTTATATCCGATGGAATATTTGAACTCGCTAAATGTTAGTGATGTACCCCCTCATTATCTTCGGTTAAAAACTGGGTGCCCAGTAATACTTTTGCGAAATATCGATCCTTCAAATGGGTTATGTAATGACACCAGATTGATATGTCGAGTTTTCCAACAAAATGTCATTGATGCAGAGATAGCGGTTGGTCAACATGCTGGAAAAATAGTGTTTTTACAAAGAATTCCTCTATGCCCGTCTGACGATGAGATGTTCCCATTCAAAACTAAAGAGAAAGCAATTTCCAATTCAGCTTAGTTTCTCTGTGACAATCAATAAAGCTCAACGACAAACAATTCCAAATGTAGGTGTTTATCTGCCATAATCGGTATTCTCACATGGCCAACTTTATGTGGCGTTGTCCAGAAGAATATCACGTGTCAATACCAATGTATTAGTAAAGCTGGAAAAAACGTTTGATAATGATGGAATCTACACATCAAACGTTGTGTACAAAGAAGTTTTATGTGATTAACAAGGTACAATCAACAACTTATTATTTTACAATTTCTTCAAATATGTATCTTAGATGTTCATTTGATGTTTAATGCAGGGCTAGCAGATGAAGCAACATGATTGCAGATTGGTGTAGTTTATATATTGGACATGTTATAAATGTACAAAACTACATGATTGTAGATTGTTGTTATTTATATATTGTAAAATCAAGTATGAACTATTAGATGAAATTCCAAATGTTGACTCAACTTCTGTCGTATTGTATGACTATGCACCTAGCAAGAAACTATGCGTTGAAATAAACTATTCGACACAAAATAGTCTACCAAATGGTCGCAATGAATAGCTCACGTCTAAAGGAAACTAATCATCACATTAAAACTATCTTCCGAAAGAAACTTTTTGCCGTCCGGCGCTTAGTGCGGGTAAACGGCTAGTATGTTATTAAATATAAAATATTATTCAATTATTGATTGATTTTTAAAATATTACTATAAAACACTTATTTGTTGATTTAAATTTATGTCAACTCCAAATATAAATCAAATATCAAATAAACTTAAAAAAATATATTCAAATACTAGTTTTTAAAATAGTCTAAAAAAATGAAATGTTGTAAATGTAGAACAACAAATCAAATTAAATAAAAATAATAAAATATTATTTTTATTATAATTCAAAACAAAAGAAGTGGTTTTTAATTAACTAACAAATTATTGTTTATATATCAATTGATCATTATAATCGAAATTTTAAAAAAAAAAATCAACAGATTAGTAATTTCTAAATTAATCGATCATAACATTAAGTTGAAGTACTAAATAGAAAACCATGTTTAATTTTATTAAACGCAAACCGTAGACAAGTGCTATTGAATAATATAATTTTAATAGATGTATATTTTATAATACTGTTCAAATATTTACAAATTTATATATCAAATTAGTGTAAGAGTTATTATTTTGTACTTAATGTTTTTATTATTTTCAACATGTATATGTAAAAAATTTAACTCTATAGTTGTATTCTGCACAAAACACAAATATTTGTCTATTTTGATATATATTCTAATGGTTGGTAGCCTAGACAAACAAGGAGAAAATAATATCCGCATCGGTTATGTCATTCTCAAGAAATTTGTATACACAACTTTAAAAAGATGATAGAATGTTGTAACGGTACAACTTTTATTTATTATATAAGTATAAACCGATTTATAAACTTTAAATAGTTTGCTATAAACAACCTATGTGGACACGTAGATGTAGAAATCACGATAGTGGTTGTCGATTTTCAATAATAATTAGTTCATTTTCATTTTCCTAATCTCCTTGAACGAAGCTTCAAACGATATATTACGCGTCCAAACAGAGTACAGTCCATATCCCAACTAAGAGAGAGAGAGAGAGAGAGAGAGAGAGAGAGAGAGAACATAATGTGATGCTAATACACGAGTAAAATCCATATCCCAACTAAAAGAGTGGGAAATAGCTATTGTACAGGATGAGGAACAACAAACACATGTTAAAAGATGATACAATATAGTTTTTCCAAGAGTTGATCTACAAGTGTGATCATTCAGACTTGTTATGAGGAAATATGTTCATCCCGAAAAACTTTACATGTCCAAAATGCCATCATTTGAATCAACTGAATAGATATAGGAGAACATCAGAAACAATGATGTGTTTTGGAAAGCTAAAAACGATCTTTTCTATAAAAACAATTTTAAGCATCAACAGGAGCATTTAAAATAATTAGTTTATTTTTAAGACCATTTTAACAAAACCACAAAGAGGATCCAGTTACAAGAACTAGAAAGATTATAACAACACATAGGATGTTTAAAATAGAACTTTTGGAGCCTTTGATCTTACTTGAAATTGGAGAGTTGATGAAGATGACAAAGAATAAGAAGATTGATCGTGTTTATAAGTATCTACCATCAAGAGTACGACACAATAAGCACAATTGTTATAGATGCTAATGGGTTGAGGTGATCAATATGGGTTTGCTTTGCTATCCATTGTTGTGACTTGTGGGGTACCATACTTCTCGAAAATGTCAAGTTCAAAAATCTGAAGTATATCCAAAAGGCAGTCCATGGGATATTCTACCTAGACGTTGATGATAAACAAGGTTGGATCTTACAGACACCCTTTACTTTGTTGCCCTAAAAGAAGTAGCCAAAGTAATAAATGCTACCAAGGGTTATGACATTATATCATATCTTCTGAGCTGGTTAAGAGGAAGATAGAACTTAAAGATGACAAATTTATGAAGCCCAAGAGATCATGGATGGAGTTGAGGAGTTTCTTGAAACGCAAAATACGAGAATTCTTCTAAATATAAATTGGTTACTAACTAGTGTAGTGTGTCATTTAGAATCCATATCAGTTGTGTATGTCGAGGCTCATCACATACATTTGTAGTTGAAGTTACAAGTTATGATGATCGAAAAAGTAATACACCAATCCATGTAAGAAAAAACAGCCTAAAAGTAAAAAAGAACATAAAAAAAATAAATTATAAACCATTCAATTACAATCGACTTAGAACCTGAAAAACACCCAACTTACAAGAATCAATCATAATCCGTAAACACTATCATCTTAGTTTTGAAACCGCATACAATAAGGAGAATACAAAGTGTATATATATACAAAACAAGCAAAACTTTTTTTTTGTCACCCGCTATGATTAGCACTTAGCAGGAAAACAATCTGAACCAAAGCTTCATTCCCATGGTTGTGTTGGAACACTCACACTTGTCCCTTGTCCCTCTCTGTGTAAACTGTAAAGTAAAGACAGAGGAGGAGGAGGAACCTTTATGAACGTGACTGACACTCACACATCAAATAACTCAAGCCGACATTGGGAACCAATGTTGGGGCCATTTGGGGTATGTTCGCTTGAATAGACTCATGCACACCGTGTCATTTTGTTGTAGCACACCGTTTAATATGCATTTCATCGCACCTACAAAAAAACAAATAACATAAAATATAATTATCTCCTACTTTCATTTCTTACTATTGCAGAATTGTATTTTTTTTTAGTAAATTACACGAATGGTCCCTATGGTTTGGGGTAATTTGCACGTTTGGTCCTTAACTTATTTTTTTAACTCGGAAGGTCCCTACTGTTTGTCTTTGTTACACACCCCCAACCCCACTTCCACCTCACCTTACCTTACCTAACCTACCCGACATTACTTAAACAAATTAAAAAATCAAGGGCAAAATAGTCTTTTTAGGTAAAATAGGGACCAAGCACGCGACAAAAACAAACTGTAGAGACATTCCGAGTTAGAAAAAATAAGTTATGGACCAAACATGCAAATTACCCCAAACCATAGGGACCATTCGTGTAATTTACTCCTTTTTTTTTAAACTTGTACTAAATTATAGCAATATCAAAAAGAACATACCATGTGTACCAACGGGCTCCTTAATGCGTCCACGGCGACCCAATTTTGTCCAAACTTCCACGGGCTGTATAAAATTATAAAATTTTATTATACAGGGGGCATTTACGTCTTTTTTGATTTATTTTTATTTTTCTCATTGGCTACTACTGCAAATAAACATGTATGTATGTACCTTGAACCATTTGACATCCTCAGGGTTATGGAACATATATCGTACTGCAGCTTTTGACTTTGAAACACGTTGAGGATATCTGCATCATACACAATAAATAACACAAAAGCTTTCAACCCAAACTATGTTACTATTTCGTCATTGAGGAAGGGTAGTTTAGTCATTTGACAACCATCGAGATATCAAGTGTTTCTTACCCGGTCAAAATGATCTTTTTGAGAATGATTTTATCAGGATCAATACTTTTTAATGAGCCAACAGCAGCAAGGACAGGTGTGGAAAAATCACCTCTACTCTTCATAACAATTAATGGAAGAGGAGGAAAAGTGATTGGAGCATATACTGAAGCAATAGAAAAGCGTCCTGCATGAAGAAATCTTTCCATCTTGTGTTTCTCTGAATTAAAACTGTCAGTTGCAAAAGTCGGCCTGCAATTTTTTTAATCAGTGGTCAAGATCTGATGATCATATAAATTTCATTATATCAAAATCATAGTTGTAAAAAATTACAAAAAGAACACGGATGCTACCTTGTGACAAACTGTCTGAATCCAACATGAAATATTAGTTCTTCTTTGGCTTTTATGGGCTCACTGTATGTCTCGTGTTTCTTTAACCTACACAAACAAAAAATTATTCAAAACTCTGAAAGACTGAATAACACTAGAAAAATTGTTAACATAAATATACTGAATACAAGTTAAAATTTATAAACCACAAGAGACGTTAGCACATTCGCCATAAAGAAATATAAGTGCATAGCCATTAAGGGTAAAATAGGAAGGTGTGCATTTAATTAGATAGATACCTGAAGTGAAGGACAGAAATCTTTGATTCATGTTGCAAGAGCCCACATGCAACAACTGGCATAGTCTTTCCCAAAATGCAAAGTTTTGAAGCAATATGAATGGGAACTTGTGTGATGTGAAGTGTGACATAAGAATTTGCAACTACACATTCATCTACACTTCCTTGTTCCATGTCCAGAGCTTTTTTAAGAACATGCTTCTGTGTTCTATTGAAATTATCGAATGCAAAGATTTTTGCATATTCTTGAGGTAAAGATTCCTGAGATATTAAAAAAATAAATTGTTAACCAAAAATCATTTGAGTTCAATCATAAATGAGGAATAAAAAAGAGGGACTTACTTTAGGGTCCCATGTGGAAGTCCTAAATGACTTTAGGCCTCTGTATTTAGCAAATCGTTTCCTTGCAGGAATATCTACAGGAGCATCAACTTCATCTGGGAACTCTGAAACCAAATTAACAACCAATCGGATTAAGAACTAAACTTTTTACAAATTTGCCCTTATTTATTTTTTTGACTTAATAGAAAGAGTCAGGGATAAGAGACATTCCTAAATAAGTCCTAATTTTTTTTTTTTGCAAATTTGGCCTTATGTATTTTTTCTTTTCAGTTTAGTGTGTTGTATTTTCTCAAATGATTTATAAACATCAATTATTGGACAACACGTGATGGAAAGAATTCTTTATCATAATTTGTGCAGATGTTTTCTTTGACAAGAAATCAGTGAATACCTTCATCTTCAGCATGTGCTTCTTTTATTTTCCGAATATCTTCTTCTATCTGCTCCTTTGTCAAGTTGTCATTATCCTGCAACCATAAATAAAATACAATCCATTTTTAGGTAAAGGGTGAAAAAAAGTATATGTTTTTGTGTAACTTACACTTATATATTTAATTATTTTTCATTTACGAAATTTAAAAATAGACATGCCAAAAAGCTAATTTAAAAGGCATAACCCATCTTAAATTTAATACAAAATACATTTTCTAGTAAACTTTAGAAATGATACTCAAATTTAACCAACTCATGCAACTTAAAAAATTAACAAAATGGATCACATTCCCTGATTCCATCATACCAAACACTATCAGTTGCAATTCTTAGCATGACTTACCAAAAGATACTATGAAAAAACACATATATAAACATCATGCAAACAGCAATAAAAAAAAAAGTGTAAAAATACCATCATCATGGAATCAGCTTCAGTTTCATCATCAGAATCCCTAAGCTTGAGTGAAGCTTGGTCATCACCAAGGTCAAACTTCCTACTATCACCTTGACCAGGGATGTCATACTCTCCTCCTTCATCAACTACCATGCCATTACCATTCTCTGAATCATCATCACTATCTGTACCAGATACATCAGAATCATCCACAATCCATGCTGCCTGTAAATTCAAATTTATAATTAATTATTTTTATATAAAAGAAGACACTTGTAATGTTGAGAAAATTGCTTACCTGGTATTCAGAAGTACCCCGTGGAAGAGACCTCTTTTTCTGCTTCTTTTCCTTCTGTACTCTATCAGCATCAGCCATCTCTGCCTCTGTTGGCCATGTCTAAAAAAATAACAAAACATAAAATGAAGAATGACTTCCACCAAGTCAAATATTAATTATTTGATTCGTTTATTGTAGTCACATTACAACATCATACTTTGAAAATCCAAACATCAGAGCAATGTCATCCAAATAAGACACTGTTTTCACTGCTATCATTAGATATCATTTTTTCCAAATATAATGTCATAACAAGAAAATAATTGAAACTACAATGCTAAAATTGGGTTATTTTTTCCAAAGTAGAAAGACTTCATAAGAAAATTTTTGAAACTACAATGCTACAATTGGGTAGGTTTTTCAATGTATAATACCTTAATAAGAAAAATACTGAAAGTACAATGTTGTAATAGAAAGAATTGAAAATAGGATGCTATAAATATAATAGGGAAATAGAGGAAAGTATGTTGCTAGTACTTGCATTTAGCCCATCTAAGAATATCAATTTCAAACAAAATTATTTTTCCAAAATAGGGCGAATATAAAAAAGAAAGAAATTAAAGTTAACAGATTAGGTAATGAACACTATAAAAAAAAACAAGGGCGGATTATTATAAATAAGAATAGCAAAAAAGTTGTATGTAAAAGTTACCTGTTCGCCTTCCAGAGGATCAGGTATATTTTCAACAAGTAAAGGCTCTTGCTTCATAGGATCAGGGAGTAAAGTTTTGATGACCTGTAACATTTCATATTGCAATATCAAGTAAATCAGCTGGCAGATATTAAAATTTAAAAGTATACAAACTAATCGAATATTCATTTAACATTATTCATAAAAAAATAATAGATACCTGTGAGTCATTTATCTCATCCGCATCCATAAAATCACCTTCTTTTTTCAAATTCAATGAACATGGATCCTTGAGAACTTCAATCTTGCCCAACTGAAAATCACCAGCACCCGATACATGAACCTGATGAAAAATAGGTTAGCCACTCAATCAAATATATCAAGCCACAAAACGACAAAAAAATATATTTAAAAGAAAAAAAAAACAAATACCAGCTGATTCACTGAGAGATTACGAGCACGAACATAACCAGTAACGAGAAGTGTACTTTTTCCAAACTCATCGGCCACCATGTCAACCTGCCATGGTATTATTACATAAGCTACCATACTACAAAGATAGATATTGTTTCAAATAAATAAATAAATAAAAGTGAAGGATTTGCTCATTATTATGACTATAAAAGCAAAGAGAGATTACCTTTTGAGCCATGATGTAAGGTCGTTGGGTACGCCAATGAGGTATCACAAGCCTTTGCTCCTTAAAAAGCATCATGAACTACATAGACACCATGTCAAATTAAGAGTTAAGCCACATGAATCTGACATTTATCATGCTTTAACTCAAAGCATATTAAGAGAGAGCTGTTTCTTTCTGAATTATGAACTTTAGCACTTAATCTGGACAGCTATACATGGCTCCAAACTCCTCTCGTGTTAAAATTGATGAATATTGTGAAATTTGGTTTGATATGTAAGGGTAAAATAGTAACTTAGGCTCATTCAAATGGTTTGAAAAAAAAACAGCCCCTAAGTTGTTCATTGGGATTTGGGGGACATACCTTGTGTAAGTCATCTTTTGTGTCTGCTGGGTAAAACTTGCAATCTTCAGGGAATTCAGAAGAAAGGCTAGAAATGCATGTCTTCTTAATATCATTTCTTTTTTTTAAATCAGAAGGTAAATTCTTCAGTGATGGATATGCAAAAAAAAAATCCACTGTCAATAAAAACTAAATACTTGCCTTTTAGAAACAAAGAATTTTGGTAAGTACTCACTCGAATGAAAACAGCAGAACTTGGTAAACCAAGAACTCTAAACACAGAAAGACACTGTGAGCCAAATTCATCCATGTAATAATTGGAACTATCTTTTTCACTTGAACAGTTGCCAGAAGCCACAAAAACAATCAAATCTGCAACCTATGATTGAATTTGACAATTTGTTAATTGGACATCAATATAAATTAACCAAAAAAAGAAAAAGATCAAAATAATTATGTTTCAACCAATGAAATTGAAGTACCTTGGCCATTTCCATGCATGCCATAAGATCACCATGAGGTGCTTCTACAACCTATAGAAACAAGGAAAGGTAAGATACACTCATACACCTAAACTTTCACCTTTAAAGCTCAATGTAGCATTCATCAATCAAGTAACATAAGAACCCAGAAGTTTTATAAGGCTTAACATCCACTCAGATGTTAAAATGCCTATCATCCGTTTAGATGTTCTATAAGGCCTAATATCAAGATAAAGCTAAATTCAAGAAAACAGCGATGTAAGTTTATTTGTATCTTATAATGTTTATCATCCATTCAAATGTTAAAACATTCAAAATTTAAAAACTTAATACCATGATAGGGCTAAATGAGGAGGTAACATAATGTGGGACCTACCGTTGCTCTTAGCCTGTACTCGGATGATGCAACTGCTGGAAATTGAATTGCATTATTCTCATTTGACAATAATGCAGAAATATCACCCGCTAGTGAGCTTACATTTGTAGAAGCAGATAGACCAAATAAAACCTGAAACATATAAAAACAGATCGAAATTGTGAATGCCAAACTAAATGAAGTTTCACAAGGTCAATAAAGTAAATTCTACATGGAAAATACTCACAATAACACGAGGAGCACTAGTTGTTGCACTTGTAGTCCTTTTCTCTTTCAAAAGGGCAGCTCTCTTCTGCTCTCTCATCTACATCATTCAAACCAAACGATCAATGGGGGCAAATATGTAAAAAGACAGGAATTAATGGTTAAAGCCTAATTTCCCAGACTTTCTTTATTAAGTCATTCTTTATGATTCAATTCAAAAAGGAACATTAATATATGGCAAGTTCCAGTAAGATAATCAAATTACCATTTTGTTACGTTGTAATCGAGCAGCCCGAGCCCCCTTCATGGCATTGCGATCAGGTTTGTTGATCTTGCTTTTATCTAATATCCAGTCAAATAATCAGAAAACATGTGGTGAATAAAACTTTCAATAATACACACAATTCCTTAATCCTTATTCTAAAATCAGATTGCATTTGCTCCAAAGAACAAAGCTACAGCCTACACATACTCTTAGTGTCAAATGTAGTTTCCAAATGCAATGTTAATATGGATGTTGTTACATGTTAAACAAATGTAGCATCCTATCTCAATACAGCCAAGATTGTGAAAAAGTGAGCTTCTTATAAGCCTTACTTGCTAGTTTCCAATAACTTTAAACAAAACTCTATTAAATTTAGTAACAGGTGGTCCAAAAAAGAGAGCTAGATGAGGTTCAAATAGCTAGATTATGAAATATGCCTATCAAACTTGGTACATTACAGTAGCTACCCGGACTTGGATGCTACCACCACCATTCCTAGTGTAAAACTTGTTATAACATTAGAAAAATTCATATAATATTTTGAAGTTTCAAAATCACAATCAACTTTCTAGAGATGAATGAACCAATTTCAAAGTATAGCTCCACTTTTATGCACACCGAAACAACATTCCAAATTCCGAAATCAATAGTGTAGCTCGTTTTTATTTGCAACCAAGGGGGTAGTAATGTTTCAAACAAACACGTAATTATTTAACATCTTGCAGTAATTCCATATTTAGGTGTGTTGTATCAAAAAAGCAAATTAATAAGACAAAATAGGTGCGAAAAAACTTCGAACCTTTGACGGATGTTTTGTGAACATTGCGAGAGGATTTCGAAGCAAAACGTGTCTTATGCGACTTATTGACTTGAGCTCGAGAACCACCCGCCATTGTTGCTCCTGCTGAAGAACACGTCTGGGTGTTTTCTTGTTCGAACTTCGAACTAAGAAGTGAAGGGGGCAATAAACCCTAACTGAGATTTTAGAGACGGAAAGCATGTTCGTATAAGTATTTATAGGATGGGCCGGGCTAAGACCCACATCAATTAGCCCGCAGAACTTACCAGTCTCACGTTGTTTACTTCTTTTACATATATAATAGTATATTTACAAAAAATAAGAAAAAAAGTAGTAATGACATTTATAAAAATGGCTATACCATTTTCATGCAGGATCATAAGCAGATTAAGCAGATAACGAATTAAAAAACAAAAAAGAGTTGGGTGAGATAGGCGAGTCAATGAGTAAAACGCCCATAAAAGCACTGTGGCCACAAAAGCGGGCTAAAACACGACTTTGCCTTTTTCCATTCCAGACTTTTTTTTTTTTATTTACAAAAAATAAGAAAATACTCGTCAGACATTATTAAAGCCAGAAGAATCAAACAAAAAGTCATTTCTACTTTTCTTAAAGTTGTCTGCCAATGCTAAATGTAATAATTTAGGTTTTGTTTGTTTTTGAGTCCTCCTGATCTATTTAAGGAGCCTCTATCTTATGTTTTAGGCAGGCTGAAAGCCATTTTCCTCTTTCTCTCTTGTAATCCCTCCTCTGTAAAAAACTTTTCTGCAATAAAAGTCTGAAATATATTTGGAGTATCAAAGTTTTATTACGGTACATCAATCTTGGATTCACCTTTCTGGTTAGTTTACTTTCTTAAACTTAATTTTATTTTCAAGTCTAATGCAAGGCTAACTTGTTAATATCACATAGTATTATCATGGAAGCAGTATCATGATCGGCAAATCATAAAAAAAAAAAAAAAAAAAAAAGTCTGGAATGGAAAAAGGCAAAGTCGTGTTTTAGCCCAAAAAAGAGTTGAGTGAGATAGGCGAGTCAATGAGTAAAACGCCCATAAAAGCACTGTGGCCACAAAAGCGGGCTAAAACACGACTTTGCCTTTTTCCATTCCAGACTCTTTTTCATGCAGGATCATAAGCAGATTAAGCAGATAACGAATTAAAAAACAAAAAAGAGTTGGGTGAGATAGGCGAGTCAATGAGTAAAACGCTCATAAAAGCACTGTGGCCACAAAAGCGGGCTAAAACACGACTTTGCCTTTTTCCATTCCAGACTCTTTTTTTTTTTTATGATTTGCCGATCATGATACTGCTTCCATGATAATACTATGTGATATTAACAAGTTAGCCTTGTATTAGGCTTGAAAATAAAATTAAGTTTAAGAAAGTAAACTAACCAGAAAGGTGAATCCAAGATTGATGTACCGCAATAAAACTTTGATACTCCAAATATATTTCAGACTTTTGTTGCAGAAAGGTTTTTTACAGAGGAGGGATTACAAGAGAGAAAGAGGAAAATGGCTTTCAGCCTGCCTAAAACATAAGATAGAGGCTCCTTAAATAGATCAGGAGGACTCGAAAACAAACAAAACCTAAATTATTACATTTAGCATTGGCAGACAACTTTAAGAAAAGTAGAAATGACTTTTTGTTTGATTCTTCTGGCTTTAATAATGTCTGACGAGTATTTTCTTCTGTCTTCAATAATTCTTGAAGAATATCTTCTTCTTTTATTTTGGTCCACCCACCTGTCACCTTTAGTCTATTGTGGTGATGTCTTTTTGTTTTTTGAAAGATTCTTTCTTTGTGTGATTGATTCCTCAATCATGTCAATTATACAATCAATTGGGAGTTCTCCATCTGGAACTTCTTCATCATCTGGCTGGGATTCCCCTGCTAAGCATGGTGATTGGCCTTGGCTTTGGTTATCAACTGACATATTATCTTGAATATCTTCATTTGAACCTTCATCTGTATCATGTTTTGAAAATCTTTTAAGATTTTCTTTTAATTCAGAACAATATAATCGGAATGACTTGATCATTTCCTCTTTAGTTAAATTAACTTTTTGAGGAGTTGAGGGGGTCACTTCTGTTGAGGAGGCTATTTCCGAAAAAAGTTTCTCGTCTTGGTATTTCTTAATTTGTTGATTGATATGATCAATTGTTTCCTGAGCATTAAGGATTTTTGTTTCTGGATTCTTGTGAAGCATTTTAGGCCAAAATTTGGTAAAGTATGACCTTTGTAGGGAAGGAAATTTAGAGGGAGTATAATCCACATATGGGGACCATTTCCAGATCCAAGGAATAGAAAATTCCATGAAAAAATGCATAGAAGATATTGCTTCCAATCCTTCTGATTTCAAGGGTATAACTTGGTCTCGGTATCTTGGAGAGACAGGTAACCATTCCCCATATAATTTCCTGAATGGTTCCTCAGGGAGGATATCTATACTCGGGCCGTATGAGATCCACCAATTAGTAAACCAATTTGGTATATCTCTGTTTTGGTTATAAACCTTTTCACATACTTTAAAAAACCAAGTATGCTTTCTCTGAGGATTTTCATATAAAAAGGCTTTATGAAAGCTTTCAATATAATCCCAATATGTAAATTTCATTGGTATTTTTGAAGGAGGGATTAAAAATTCTTTTTCCTTGAGGGTACTTAAACCCCATTCCTCAGGTGATATGATCTTTTTGATAATGGCTTTACTAAAATTGTAAACACTGGTATTACCTCCGGATGTAAAATGAGAAAATTCAACTGATCCGGTTATTTTCAAAATATTTTCATAATATAATCTTTGTTTGTAAGAATATCCAGCGTATGTCGCTGTATCCAAGTATCTAGTCATTAAAAACCATAGATCGTCATTATTCTCAAAATAAAGCATTATATCTTTATGCTCCAAAATAATAATATTATCTCTATGAGATGATTCCTTATATTCAAAATTATCGTTGATGGTTTCACCATCTGTGATCATTTGAGCGAGAGTGGGAGTATTTTCCCTTTTTGATTCCAAAAATGCTTTAAACTCCTCATATAAAGGGCTTCCAGGAACTGGAAGAGATTGATCATTTGTTTGTGATGAATTTCCAGTTCTATAAGAACTGCTTGAAGCCGTAGGATTTCCTCGACCTCTATGATAACCACCTCTATATGAAGGATGGCCTCTTCCACGATTGGGATTCATCCTGCAAATGGAAATGTTAATTTAAGAGTAATATGAGTTTGTTTTCAAGATTCTTGAGTTGGATCCTTAATCCTATCAATCTTAAATTAATTCCTGTCTTACTAGAATATGGTTCATTGGCTAAGTTGGCCAGTTCAACTTCTGCCTCATTAATTCAATTTTTTATATTAGTAATATCATTTGATAATTGTCTTAGCTGGTGATAATTCATTTAGGAATTCTCTAGTTAAAAAATCGGGAAGACTATTATCACTTCCTTTTTTATATTGAATTTCAAAATCAAAACATGCTAATGTAGCTTGCCACCTAGTAAACATTTGTTTAGAAACATCATGTTTAAAGTCTTTATTAAACATGAATTTAGCTGCCTGACAATCTGTTTTGATAATAAAATGTTGATTATATAAATCATCTTGAAATTTGAGAATACATTTTACCAGTGCCAATATTTCTTTAGCAGTAGTAGAATAATTTTTCTGACTAGGAGTCCATTTTCCAGAATGAAATCTGACTAAGAATTCTTGCTTACTGTTAGGGTGAATTTGTTTTAAAATTCCTCCAAACCCTATTTCAGAGGCATCTGTCTCTACTATCTTTTCCCAATTAGGATTAGCTAAAGATAAACATGGTAGGCTTTTAACTTTATCTTTTATTCTTTTAACTGCTTGAGTATGATCACTAGTCCAAGCACAAGGATTCTTTTTCAATCTGTCGTATAAAATTGCACTATCGGCTGATAAATCCTTATAAAAAGGTGATATATAATTTAGGCTACCTAAGAATCTTTGTAGCTGAGTTTTATCTTTTATTTCATCTGGAAATTTCACAGCAAAGTCTATACTTCTTTGTATAGGAATAATTTGTCCCTTTTCGATATTATGTCCTAAAAATCTTACCTTTGTTTGGAATAAGGACATTTTAGATTGTGATATTACTAAACCATTGTTTATTATTATTTTTTCAAAAGTATGCAAATGATCAAAATGTTCTTGAATATTTTTCGAAAAGACTAAGATATCATCTATATATACAATAATAAAATTGCTATAAGGATTAAATATCTCATTCATTATATTTTGGAATTCTGAAGGGGCATTTTTTAGGCCAAATGGCATAATATTCCATTCATATTGTCCAAAAGGGACATTGAAGGCAGTTTTATATCTGTCTTTCTTATCAATCTGTATTTGCCAATATCCTGATTTTAAATCGAATTTTGAAAATATTAAAGAATCATGTAATCGATCTAATAAATCTTTTTTATTAGGAATAGGATACCTGATCCATTTTAGGACTTTATTAAGAGGTTTATAGTTTATAACTAGCCTTGGTATTCCTCTTTCTTGTTCAGAATGTTTATTTACATAAAAGGCAGTGCATGTCCATGGAGATTTGGAAGGTTGTATTAGTTTTTTATCTAATAAGGAAGTTATTTCCTTTTTACATATATTCAAGTATTCGAAATTCATTTGACAAGGTCTTGCCTTGGTAGGAATTTGTTTTTCATTGAAGTCTTCCTCATAAGGAAGCATAACTATATGTTTTTTCCTTTCCCAAAAAGCATTAGGATGATCATTACATATATTCAAGGAGAATTGATTTGTTAAAAATTTTATTTTTTCCTGTAACTTAGGTTGTTCTAGTTGTTCATCTATTTGAACATTTCTGATTTCTTCTTTCAGAAAATTTATTTGGTTTCTCTTTAAATTCAATTCATTGACCCAGATAGAATAAGGGTCAGAGACAAAATTTAATATAACAGGTTGATTCTTATAAGATCCTATGATTTTATCTTTATCAATAGTTAGTGGTAATATCATCTCTAAAAAGGGGGTTTCCTAAGATCATGGTATTACTACTCATGTTTTTAATTACCGTGAAACTAATAGGTATACAAACATTTTCTGTACAAATTTTTGCATCTGTTAATTTATATCTAATATCCAATTTAGAACCTGATACTTCTCTTAACGTATGTGTTGATTTTTGAAAATATTTAGTAGGTATCAGACCTTCTCGTATACAATTTAAATCTGCACCACTGTCTATTAGGGCAACAAAACTTCTTTGGTAATTATAAGTAATAAATAAATTAATTGTGACATGCCATTTTCTAGATATTACTAATTCCATGGACTGAAGGAAATTATTATTAGTATCATTACTGGTACCAATATCTTGTTTATCTTGTAGTTTTTCTAATTTGTTAATTCGTTGATTGCTTATTAGCTGATCATTTTTTATCTTAGATATATCCTGTTTTAGGTTTTGAATTTCAACCTGTAAATCTTGTACTGTGGGTGTATTGGTAGAATTTTTATTTCTTCTTTCTTTTAACATATCATGAACGTTCTTCATGGAATATATCCCTTCTTCTTGTGTACTATGTTCCTTAGTATTTAGATTTTCTATTATTTTTTGCCTTATTTCTGGATCATTAATTTCTTTTAATAAGTTTGCAATATCATTACTAATTACATTTATGGTTAATTCTTATTTGAATTGAGACTGTATTAGGTATAATTGATGGTCTATGTTACATGAACATTGTTCTAAATTATCACAATTACATTCAATTTCTTCAGATTTTGACGAATAATCAGAATCATATTCTATTATGTTTATATCAGAATCTTCGTCTGAGAGCTCCTCTTCGTCTGAATTATCTATCAAATTTATTAATTGTATTTTTATATCTTCACTTATATTCATATTATTAATTTGCTTTTTTATCTTTTTATTCCTGCATTTATTAGCATAATGTCCCATTTTTCCGCATGAAAAACAAGTAGGGGTTTTTTTATAATCTTTTCTGTTAAACATTTTTCTAATATGTTTATCTTTTTTATTAGGATCACTATGCCTTTTCTTATAAAATTTTTTCTTCTGTTGAAACTCTTTTTTCTGTTTCCTCTTATTGTTATTAGTTTGTATTCCGAACTGATCACAAAATTCTCCTAATTGCCTTTTTTCATTAAGATGTTGAGTTTTAATTTGGTGATTTAGTTTTATTTTACTACATAAGGCTAAACCTTCCTGTATACAAGTTCCTATTAATTTTCCATACGTATAATCTTCATAAGGAATTGTATTATCTATTCTTAGTTGGTTTTTAACTCTTTCAGCAAAAAGATTTGGTAAACCATCTATGAATTTGGATTTCCAGTAAACACTATTACAATCATTAAGTTCCATTACTCTACTTAAGAAAGTATCCTTATACCATCGAAAAGATGTAAGAGTTTTACAAAATAATCCATTTAATAGAGTACGAATATTTTCAGAATTATCTGACCATCTTCCTGTAAAATGTTCTATTATGGTACAAGTTAGAGTATAAACTACATTAGGAGTGGTTATTCCGTTTTTTGTTTTAACTGTATTAAGAATAGCTTGTTGGGTTTTTTCATCCACATAATTGTCCCACCAGCCTTTTAATTGGCCAGTAAATCCGGCAATTAACATATTAGCCACTTGTTTATCACTATTTCCTGTATTTTTAGCAATTGTACTATACATTAACATTCTATGAATCATGTTATATATTTGTCTTTCAGTATAACCATCTAAATTTCATTCGTAAACATTTTTACCACTATAACTATTATTAATTTCATATTCTTGTTCCTCATGCAGGACATCTTGGGGGCTCGGTCTTGGATAATAGTATAATCTTTGAACAGGTTTTCTAGCAAATTTGCTATCATAATTGTTAATTTTATTTATTTGAGTATTATCTATATCAGAATCATCATCTGAGTCTCTATTTATAGTATTAATTTGTAATTTTTTCATTTGTTCTTGCAGAATATCTAGCATATAATCATAATTTTTAAGTTTATAACCAGTAATATTTGGTGGGGGTTGAATAGTAGCATTTATTTGTTGTTTTTTTTATCTTTTTTCTGTATTATTATATCTTTATTGTTAATGGGTGAATTTATATTTTCTAATTTTTTATGTAAGTCCATTAACTGTTCTCCTAATATTATGGAATATAAATTATGAAAATTTAATTGTTGAATCATACTATTAATATGATTAACATCTATTGTAAGAGTCTTTTCTTCAAAAAGTTTTTGGTAAGCCGAAAATTTTATAGTAACATTGTTCTTTGTAATAGTAAAAGAGACTTGGGGTGGAAATATACTTGTTATTATTTTGTCTCCCGATAGAGTATAATCTCTTTCTATGTTGTGAATATTATGTAAAAAAGTATAAGCAAACCAAGGAATAAAATGTATAATTTGATTTATAGAGGATAAATATTCATAAAATTTATTTTGTATTTCTTCTAACTCTTCTTTAGAATAATTTTTAAATAACCATTCTTTAAAAAATGTCCATTTAGTTGAATAAAATTCTTCTGAAATAATTTTTCTTGCCTGAGAACCAGGACTAAAATCTATTTTTTCTTTTAAATCCATTAAACTGTAAAATTCATTTCAGAAGGAGTAGATGCCTCCGCTTCATACACAATATCATCATGTATATTTAAATTGTTTATCTTTCTATTATCAACAGAAGCACGAGTAGAGGGAATTTCTACGTTATAATCTAGTGGTGATATGTATAAATGTGAAGATCTTGCAGATCTTGTTCGTTTTATTAGGTCGTTATTATACTCTATTTCTTTGTTAAACTCAATAGTAACAACGCCATCAGAAGTTTGTATAATACTTTCTATATTATTATTTATTAAAGGTGTAGGTGGTATATTATTCTCTAAAATCCAATGTTGGGGAAATTTTATTTCATCCTATTTTATAGCTTTTTTAGTTGTAATTTTTGACACATCAAAATTACTTTCTATTAAAATTGTTTCATTTATAGGTTTATTAACTATCTTACATTTAGGATTCATAGTTTTTAATGGTTTAAAATATATACGATAACATATACATATTACTTCTGATCCTGGTAAGTAATTATAACCATGAGTTTTGACATTTAATGTTAAGGCTTGAAAAATATTTTTATCAGATAAAGAAAACTGTAAATTTGGGTAGACATTAAAATATACCGGTCCATGAGACAAACTAGATTCTATTATACACATTAAAGATTGTTTCCAATTTTTATTTCTAGCATCCCTAAGAACTGCTAAAAAACTTTCAGGTAATCCCTGTAATGTTAATGGTTTAAAAGCAATTTGCACCAAACCAATATGCAAGTAATTATAAATATGTTTATATCTATTAATATCTTGTGGAGTTATTAACTGAACTGTCATGTCATCTTCATTCATAGTTAAATTTTCTTCTGTAGTTTTAACAGTTTGGATAAAACCTAATTCTTCAAAAGTTCCTAATTCATATATAAATTTAGGGTTGATACTAGGAATAGTCCATTTATTAAGAAGGTCTAAATTTTTTGGGACTTCATATTCTTCTATTAACTGATTTTTAATCACTTGCTTATTACTGTTTTTGAATCTACTGAATATACTCATGAAGAGTAGAATAAATGAGGTAATATCACATAGTATTCCATGGCTCTGATACCATTTTCATGCAGGATCATAAGCAGATTAAGCAGATAACGAATTAAAAAACAAAAAAGAGTTGGGTGAGATAGGCGAGTCAATGAGTAAAACGCCCATAAAAGCACTGTGGCCACAAAAGCGGGCTAAAACACGACTTTGCCTTTTTCCATTCCAGATTTTTTTTTTTTTAATGATTTGCCGATCATGATACTCTTTTTTGTTTTTTAATTCGTTATCTGCTTAATCCGCTTATGATCCTGCTTAATCTGCTTATGATCCTGCTTAATCTACTTAATCTGCTTAGTCTGGAATGAAATAAGTAGTAATGACATTTATAAAAATGGTATGATTTAATGAGAAATATTTAGACCGACAGTTTTGTATTTAATAAGTATGAATCGAGTCATCGACATCAACAACCCCATAATCCCATTATAATAGGATAAGTGAGAGTTTGATGTTAATCATGTATCTCTAAAAAATACGAGGCGTCAAGAAATTAGGAAAGTCAAGGGGATTACATATCTCACCCCACCCCCAAATTTCTCCGCCTTAAAGAGTCGGTTATAATTATTATTGCAATGGTATGATTGCAATACGACGAACTATATTTATATTTTAGACCCCTAGACTATGGAAGATCTTACACACTTTATGTCACTTTACTTAACTTTATGTCACATCACATTGTTACGAATATAATTCGTAATCTACCGACACTTTATAAATAATTACATTACAAATAATTACAATCTCTTCCACAACAAAAAGGACACGTGTCTTCAATAATGGCTTCAATAATTTTTTTCGTTCGTCATTGCTTACTTTAATCTTCCCACCATTGAAAAGACAAATTTTTTGCTTTAATAATGCTTTCTTTTGTCACTGGTGACGTTATTCTTCCATGAAAGGAGTTTCTTCCATGAAGGGATGTTACGACTTCAAGATGTATGAGTAGTGATGTTGCTTCCTTCTGTTTTTGCTTTATGATGACTTTCATTCTCTCGTCAAAGTGTCTGCTATATGATTGTTTGCGCTTTTTATGTATTTAAGATAAGGGTGAAATTGATGTAGCTGTAATTGCCAACGAATCAACCGTCCAAGACAATAATCTTATTGTAATTTATAGCGCCAAAATAATCAAATTTCTCTTAAAACTTTATGATGAAAGCGATAATGAAAATTCATAGTTTTAAATGCTCTGATACCAAAATTCCGATTAACGAATTCATATGTGATGTTGATAATTAATATTAAACTTTATGATGAAAGCGATAATGAACATTCATAGTTTTAAATGCTTTGATGCCAAAATTAACAAACGAAGAGATTAATGAAAATTAGGAGGGATTATACTTGAATGATGCGTTGGGATGATCTTGATGATTGTTTTGATTATATGGATACGAATGGATAATTTTGGATAGAAAACTCTGCTATTCAGAAATATCGAAATATTTCAACAGAGAAAACTTTGAGAGTTAACTCAAGTTGTAAACACAAATAACTCCTGCTTTATTCCATATGGGTGAAGCCCTATTTATATTTATAGGCCCTTAAAGAGTCGGTTACAATTATTATTGCAGTCGTATCGTATGATTGCAATACGACAAATTATATTTACATTTTAGACCCCTAGACTATGGAGGATCTTACTGACTTTATGTCATTTTACTTAACTTTATGTCACATCACATTGTTATGAATATTATTCGTAACCTACCGACACTTTATAAATAATGACAAACCTACCGACACTTTATAAATAATTACATTACAAATAATTACAATCCCTTCCACAACGAAAGGACACGTGTCTTCAATAATGGCTTCGCGCGTCATGGCTTAAGCCAATCCTCTCACCACCGAAAGGATATATATTTGCTTCAATAACGTCTGCTTGCATCATTACTTACGTCATTCTTCCATGAACGGTGTTTCTTCCGTATTTTCTTTACAGTGACTGCAATTGTATCTTGGTGCATGCAGAATGTGTTTACAAAGTTGTTTCTTGAGATCAGCTGGTAATTCAGCTAAATGATGAGAAAAATTTTCGAACGGTTGTTCCAAAGTTTCAAATGCCTTTAATGCTTCCGGAGTGATTTCACTATCAGTTAGAGGGTAGATGATGAAGGTTTTGCTATCATAATTTACTCTGACTCTTGATTTTTTATCCTTTTCATTGCCTATGCGTGATGATGCGAGGTAAACCCCGGCTAGTGCAAAAATTAGATGATCATGGGTAGGTGCTTCGTATGGTAGATCATCTTTTGTTGGTTTCGAATCGTTGCTTATTCCCATGTTTGCAAAGGTGATGCTTGGAACAAGTAACTGAGAACCTTCATCGAAAACTGGGTAACTTGAATGCATCTTGATAAATAGTCCTCTTTCTTGTTTGGCAAAACGTGTTTTATAATTTCTGATTACGGGCTGCACAGCTGATGGAAATGCATTGATGCAATGTAGATTGGTGCCCTCTAAATAGATGGTGTCGATAAATCCATGAATAAAATAATCCCATAAAGTCATAGGATTTGATAAATCGGCTAGGAAGACTGCTTTAGGGCTTGGGCGCCTGGCTACTGGATAAAAGTCCATCAAGGAATGGACTTCGGTGTATGAAAGGAGGCTATCCCATAGTTTAGTAAAATTTTGGGTAGTTGGTTTTTTCATAACTTCTTTTTCTTTGGTTGATGGAATGGCTTCAAGGGCGATTTTGGCATTTAGCTGGTTAAGGGATTTAGGAATGGATACTGGTTTTTGTGGAGTGAGAAGGACTGTTTTGTAGCTTTTGTGGATGACATTTTGTCCAAGAATGAATGAGTTGGCAATGCCCCAATCATCGTAAATGCCTCTAGTTCAAGTGGGGGAGAATTGTAACGCCCCGATTCTCAGGTATTGAATTAATATAAGAATTTTCTTGTTTTCAAGGTCTACTCGACGAGTTGGTTGCCCTACTCGTTGAGTAGCAACGGGTTGGGTCGCGTGTTTTAGCGACCTACTCGCCGAGTCCAATAAGGGACTCGACGAGTAGGAGCTGGAGGATGAAACCCTAAATTCTGGGGTTTTGCATCCTATTTAAAGGATCATTTGCCCTTAGCCTCCTTTTGCAGCCTCTAGAGAGTTCGGCAAAACCCTAATATGTGTGTGTGTGTGTGTGCTCCATTTGTGTGTTTCAAGCCTTGGAAGAAGATTATTGGAGAAGGGAACTTGAAGATCAAGTAGCTAGCAGCAAGGAGCTTGTGTAGACCTGAAATCTACCTCAGATAGCACCATTTGAAGGTATCAAGTCGTTACCTTGACCTTCTTTCCTTCTAGATCTCTTTTGGGTTGAAGATTAGGGCTTTTCATCATGTTATGAAGCAATTCTTGGGTATGAGCTAAGATCTGAAGTTGCAACTTCAGATCTGAACTCTCCTTGGTCCTTAGGTCCATAAAGCTTACAGTTTTAGCAAGTATGAACCCTTCCTTTTGAGTTAAACTCCATTTCAAGTTTAGATTTGGCATTATGAGTCATTAGAGCCTTGCATACACGTAAAGTTTGAAACTTTACGTGATAAACATGCGTTGGGAAGCTGGATCTGCAATATGGAGCCTTTGCATGACTTAAAAAGCATATGTATGGTTAAAGGATTGAAGGGACTCGACGAGTCGCAAGGTCGACTCGGCGAGTCATATGAAGATAGTCATGTACTCGACGAGTTGGATGAACAACTCGGCGAGTCCGATGAAGATTGCCTTGGGCTCGGCGAGTCAGATGTATGACTCGGCGAGTCGGCTAGGGTTTTTCCACAACCCTTTGATAAGCGTGAACTCAGCGAGTTGCGAGGAAACTCGACAAGTCAACCAAGGATTTCACGACATCTCGAGTTCAGGAAGGACTCGACGAGTCGGTGAACTGCACTCGACGAGTCGAGTCAACATGGACTGTTGACTTTGACTGTGGACTTTGACTTTGACCAAGAGTTGACCAGTTGACTTCTGAGGGTATTTTGGTAATTTGGAAATTTATGAAAAAGGGTTTTATGGTAACTATAGGTGGTGGAGTTCGTGTTGGTGATCCGGGAGTTGAGCTTTCTAGTTTCAGACGACAGTTGCGAGATGAGTTATCCTCACTATACTAAGGGGTCTAAGGCACCAAGGCCGGCCCATTGGATATGTTATCCTAGCAGTGTTAGATGTTGAGTATGAGTTAGTGTTGCATGCTAGTGGTTATGCCAGTTAGGTACACCTGTAGGACTACCTGTGATGTTATATGATTATTGCATGCTTAGTGGTTATGTTGTATGTTATATGTTATGTGGGATGGGTTGAGGTTGTACTGCTCCGTGCAGTAGCCAACAAATCCTAGGAGCATTCCAGTTACGGGCTAAAGGAGACTCGTACTGTGGGCTCGGGAGCATTCCAGTTACGGGCTAAGGGAGACTCGTATTGTGGGCTCGATGGCAAGCCAGATGTGAGTTGTGGGCCCGTAAGGCAATCCAGACTCACACTGTGGGCCCAGGGGGTAATCCAGTCTGTAAAGTTGTGGACCCAGTACATGCTGTTGTTTATATATGTATTATGTGCAGTGTATCGGTATTTTGGGGGAACTCACTAAGCTCTCGGGCTTACAGTTTCAGTTTATTGTTTCAGGTACATCAGGGGATCGCGGCAAGGCGAAGGCGTGATCGTACAGCTCCTCATGTTTTGTTTATGTTTCTGGGAAAACTCTGATATTATACATTTTGAAAACCAGCATGTAATGTTTTTGATGAATTTGGAATGAGTGTGAAAGTTAAATTTTGAAAAAAAAATTATGGGTGTGACAAGTTGGTATCAGAGCCTTGGTTTGAGTGAATTGGAGGAACATTCGTGTGAATCCAGTCTCAAATCAAGGAAAAATTTTCAAAATGGTTTTTAAATGGTTTTCAAAACAAGTAAAGGAGGATGCAGGGTGTACGATCAGTCGGAGCCATTAGGTAGACCCCAAAATACCATCCAGTTATTTGATTATGTGATATGTTAGAACAACATGCTAGTACTAGGCTAGGGATCTTCAGGAATTGCATGATAAAATTGCCTAATTACATGATGCCTGCTAGCCTAGGGTTTCCTTTATATGAGATTGACATCATTACTGTAGTTGCTTAGTGTATGCATCACGGTTGTACATAATTAAGATCTTATAGTCTGAGAATGTTTGATTTGGCCTTAGGTTCTGTTCTTGTTTGATTGGGAGCTTAGGGTAGGATTGGATATTCGAAAGTCTATAGGGTCCAGCGTTATGTATGGCTAGCATACACTAGTGCTGCAGGTTTGGTGGAAGTTTCGTGGATGGGTGAGTTGTGTGAGGCCGGGAGGCCAGTTATGAGATATTTAGCATTCCTCTAGGAGTGAGGATTGAGCGCTCGCCATATTGTGTATGCAGTTAGGGCGTTGTGGTGATACTTGAGACAAATATGGGTAGGTGTGGAAGGTAGTACGGGCCCGTACTACCGAAAGCATATGACCCATACGCGTATCAAGGAAGTCACAACCCCTAGGGTTAATCGGGAATTGGCTCCCAGTTACTTATGTGGGTTATCTGATATCTTATGGTATGTTTCAGAATGGTGATGACGAGACGCTTTGTGGCTGGATCCGGTTCGGGATCAGGATCAGGAGACAGAGGCCAGGAGGGGCCAACAGCACCTGAGCCAGTGGTGCAGATGGGTACAGAGGAGTTGGATGCCAGGATTCGAGAGATCCTGCATGATGAGGTTGCTGCTGCATTCCGGGCACAGCTGTCGGAGATGTTCGGGTCGATTAGGACCGCCATGGTGGAGTACTTTGATGAGCGCTATGCATCCCTTGCAGAGACAGCTGTCGCAGCTGCTGCATCAGCTGTATCCGCGGCAGGGGGGAGTTGGTAGGGGCTTTCAGTACAGGGACTTCGATAACACGAAGCCCCCTACTTTTGATGGGACGCAGGATCCCATCAAGGTTATGAGGTGGATTTCAGATGTGGAGGGGTGTTTCTTTACCTGCTCGTGTCCTACTGACCAGAAGGTCAGGTGTGCTCTGAACCTGCTAAGGTCCGGGGCCAAGGACTGGTGGAGACTTGCGACAGGGTCTTACATTGATGATCAGAGAGCTGTTGTTACTTGGGAGCAGTTCAGGGACATGTTCCGCGCCCGTTACATTTCGCGGGTTGAGCGGGAACGTTTGGCACAAGAGTTTCTGAGTTTGAGACAGGATGGGGAGTCGGTGACGAAGATCACCCGTATGTTCACTGAGAGGGCGATGTTTTGCTCGGAGTTTACTTCCGAGCAGGCTCAGATGCCCCGTTATCTGAGCATGCTCAAGACGGATATCCGTCAGTTTGTGTCTACCCAGCGATGTGATACTCTTCTGGAGTTGCAGGAGGCCGCTAGACGACGTGAGTTGGAGATTGAGCTGCAGTTGAGAGAGCAGCGGCAGGCCTCAACCCAGTCTCAATCGGTGCCGAAGCGGTCTAAGACCGCTGATACTAGGACCGGGGGTGAGCAGAGCCGCACTTATGGGAAGTGTGGCAAGGGTCATTCTGGTGTGTGTCGAGCTGGTAGTGGGTGCCACAGGTGTGGCAAGGAGGGGCATTACGCGAATGACTGTCGCCAGGCAGTCCCAATTCAGGGTATGAGGTTATGTTATCAATGCGATCATGTTGGCCACGTTAAGGCCAACTGTCTGTTGCTAGCCGCCAAGCCGGCGCATACTCCAGCGCCGACTACCTTGAGGATCACGGATGGGAGACCAGTCAGGGTAGAGCCTCCGAAGGCTCAGGGTCATGCCTTCCATCTTACAACCGAGGAGGCCAGGGCAGCACCGAATGTGGTTGCTGGTACGTTCCTAGTGAACTCCTTACCTGTATTGGTTTTATTTGACTCGGGGGCGAGTCGGTCTTTTATATCTCAGACATTTAGTAGGGAGTTCAGAGTGCCAGTAGGCGAGCTAGAGTGTTCGTTGCGAGTTTCTATCGCGAACGAACATGGGGTTTCTGCTTCTTCGATTTACCAAGGGTGCGAGATAGAGATCTTCAGGGTACCTTTTCCGATAGACTTGATTCCGATCCCCATGGGGGATGTATGCGTGATTGTGGGGATGGACTGGCTCAGTCGTTTCAGTGCCATGATTGATTGCGAGGGTCAGCGGGTAGTGGTTCGAACCCTAAGTGGGGGAGAGTTGATTATATATGGCGAGGGCACCAGAGCGGGATCAGGGTTTTGTTCGGCTGCCAGGGCTAGGCAGTACATTCAGCACGGGTGTGCGGGTTATTTAACATATTTGATGGATACGCGGGACAGGGACCAGACTCCAGTTTTAGAGGTCCCCGTGGTTAGAGAGTTTGCTGATGTGCTCCCGGAGGAATTACCCGGAG
Organism: Lactuca virosa; assembly: GCF_052849685.1. Classification (NCBI taxonomy): domain Eukaryota; kingdom Viridiplantae; phylum Streptophyta; class Magnoliopsida; order Asterales; family Asteraceae; genus Lactuca; species Lactuca virosa. The sequence continues at coordinate 14,283,479 of NC_136427.1, read as the reverse complement.
TACCTTCGGAGAGGCAGGTCGAGTTCAGGATCGACCTGGTGCCAGGTGCGGCCCCTATCGCTAAGGCGTCGTACCGATTGGCACCACCAGAGATGCAGGAGTTGTCGTCACAACTACAGGAACTGTTGGGCAAGCAATTCATTCGACCTAGCAGTTCTCCATGGGGAGCACCGATTCTTTTTGTCCGGAAGAAGGACGGTTCGCACCGGACGTGCATTGATTACCGGGAGTTGAGTAAGTTAACGGTGAAGAACCATTACCCACTCCCGAGGATAGATGATCTCTTTGATCAGTTGCAAGGGCACATCTTGGTTTTCCAAGATCGATTTGAGGTCCGGGTATCATCAGGTCAGGGTCAAAGAGGAGGACGTGGAGAAGACCGCGTTTCGAACCCGTTATGGACATTACGAGTTCGTGGTGATGCCGTTTGGGCTCACCAACACGCCAACGGTATTCATGGACCCGATGAATCGGGTCTGCAGACCGATGTTGGATCGCTCGGTCATCGTGTTTATAGATGATATCTTGGTGTATTCCAAGACCCGATATCAGCACGAGGAGCATCTCAGGGAGCTATTGGGAGTTCTGAGACGAGAGAGGCTATATGCCAAGTTCTCGAAGTGTGAGTTTTGGTTACGGGAGGTCCAGTTCCTTGGACACCTCGTTAACCAGGAGGGGATTTTGGTCGATCCGGCCAAAATTGAGGCGGTCATGCAGTGGGAGGTTCCGAAATCTCCCTCGGACATCAGGAGCTTTTTGGGATTAGCGGGATACTACCGGAGATTTATTCAGGATTTCTCCAAGATTGCAGTACCCCTCACTCGTCTGACGAGGAAGGGGGTGGATTTCCGGTGGGGCTCTGAGCAGCAGAGGGCGTTCGAGACCCTCCGACAGCGGTTGTGTGAGGCTCCAGTTTTGACACTCCCGGAAGGAGTTGAGGACTTTGTGGTGTTCTGTGATGCATCCATCACAGGTCTAGGGGTAGTCCTCATGCAGAAGGGACGAGTGATAGCTTATGCGTCGCGGCAGTTGAAGCCGCATGAGACGCGATACCCTACGCATGATTTGGAGCTGGGAGCGGTGGTGTTCGCCCTCAAGATATGGAAGCATTACCTTTTATGGGGTCCGTTGTACCATATACACGGATCACAAGAGCTTGAAACATATCATGGATCGGCCGAACCTGAACATGAGGCAGCGTAGGTGGATGGATGTAGTTAAGAACTACGACTGCGAGATCCTTTACCACCCTGGTAAAGAGAATGTGGTTGCGGATGCTTTGAGCCGCAAGTCAGCTGGGTCTTCCACCCCAGCGGTATGTATGAGGATAGCGGTGGATTCTCCGCTTGTGGGTTTGATCAGAGATGCCCAGGTTAAGGGCATACGACCGGAGAATTGGAAGCTGGAGAGGATCAAGGGTGAGAATACCCGGTTTATGCAGGATAGTCGGGGATTATTGACCCGATGCGGTCGGGTCTGGGTTCCGATGTTTGGTGGGGTCAGGCAGACGGTCATGGAGGAGGCTCATAAGTCTCATTTTTCTATTCACCCAGGGGCCCCCAAGATGTATAGAGACCTGAGTTTGAGTTACTGGTGGCCATGTATGAAGTGAGAAATTGCTTGGTATGTCGAGAGGTGCTTGACCCGCAGGATGGTCAAGGCCGAACATCAGAGGCCGCATGGTAAGCTGCAGCCTCTAGAGATTCCCATGTGGAAATGGGAACAGATCACAATGGATTTCATTACCAAGTTGCCAAGGACGACGAAGGTATTTGATGCTATATGGGTCATCGTGGATCGATTGACCAAGAGTACCCATTTCTTGGCTATTCGGGAGAGTTCGTCGGCCGAGAAGTTGGCCGAAATGTATGTTCGCGAGATCGTGTCTCGCCATAGGGTTCCCGTCTCCATTGTCTCCGACCGAGATGTTAGGTTTACCTCCCGTTTCTGGCAGAAGTTTCACGAGGAGTTGGGCACGCGATTGCACTTCAGCGCAGCATTCCATCCGCAGACTGACGGTCAGAGCGAGCGGACCATTCAGACCCTCGAGGACATGTTGAGGGCGTGTGTCATTGACTTCGGTGGGAGCTGGGATTCCCACCTACCACTTGCAGAGTTCGCCTATAACAACATCTATCATTCCAGCATTGGCGCCCCGCCTTTCGAGCTGTTGTATGGACAAAGATGTCGCACCCCGGTTTGTTGGGGTGAGGTGGGACACAGGGTGATGGGGCGGACGGAAGTAGTCTTGCAGAATACTAAGAAGATTCAGCAGATAAGGCAGCGATTGCAGACCGCTCAGAGTCGGCAGAAGAGTTACGCCGACAGGCGTCGATTTGAGTTAGAATTTCAGGTGGGTGATATGGTTTTTCTGAAGGTCTCACCCTGGAAGGGTGTGATCCGCTTCAGGAAGAGGGGGAAATTGGGTCCGCGTTACATCGGCCCGTTCAGGATCATTGCCAGGGTTGGGAAGGTGGCTTACAGGCTAGAGCTACCGGAGGAGCTTAGTCGGATCCACAACACTTTTCACGTTTCGCAATTGCGAAAATGCATTATGGATCAGGAGGCAGTAGTATCGTTGGATGATATTCAGGTCGATGAGCACCTGAATTATATGGAGAGGCCTGTGGCCATTATGGAGAGGAAGAGGAAGGTTCTACGGAACAAGGAGATACCTTTGGTGAAGGTACACTGGGAGCATCGGAGAGGATCTGAGTGGACTTGGGAGCCAGAGGCAGAGATGCGGGAGCACTATCCGGAGCTGTTCGTCGCGGCAGACTTCGAGGACGAAGTCTAGTTCAAGTGGGGGAGAATTGTAACGCCCCGATTCTCAGGTATTGAATTAATATAAGAATTTTCTTGTTTTCAAGGTCTACTCGACGAGTTGGTTGCCCTACTCGTTGAGTAGCAACGGGTTGGGTCGCGTGTTTTAGCGACCTACTCGCCGAGTCCAATAAGGGACTCGACGAGTAGGAGCTGGAGGATGAAACCCTAAATTCTGGGGTTTTGCATCCTATTTAAAGGATCATTTGCCCTTAGCCTCCTTTTGCAGCCTCTAGAGAGTTCGGCAAAACCCTAATACGTGTGTGTGTGCTCTGTTTGTGTGTTTCAAGCCTTGGAAGAAGATTCTTGGAGAAGGGAACTTGAAGATCAAGTAGCCAGCAGCAAGGAGCTTGTGTGGACCTGAAATCTACCTCAGATAGCACCATTTGAAGGTATCAAGTCGTTACCTTGACCTTCTTTCCTTCTAGATCTCTTTTGGGTTGTGATGACGTGCCTAAGACGGCACGACAGAATCGCGCCTAGCCAAAACACTAAGCGTTCCAGCCGGGCTAAGCCCAGCAGGCTCAACGCCTGCCAGCGCCTCTGGGGACAGGATGCCCATGCGAAGGGCTCGCGCCCGCTGAAGAACGCTCCCAGCTCCAAGACAAAAGAGACAATCAGGGGACAAACAGTGGATCAGACCATTACCGCCAGAGCCAATAAGAGCGCCCTGACGGTTGAGGACACACGATCCTCCAATCAGCGCCTCTGATCTTGTCTCCCCAAAAAGCGATCCTGTCTAGTACGGACTGGGCAGGAGCGCTAGGTATAAAAGGATGCACCCTCGGACTCACGAGGTAAGCTCTTCTCTCCAAAAGAAGACACCAAAAACCCTAGATATCTCCTAACTTGACCGTCAGAGCGTTCTTCCGGGAGCACCCTCCCGGAAAGCGGCTGAAGGCCTCTCTTTCTTGTGATCTTGCAGGGATAACGAATAATCTGATCCACCGGTGTTAGTACACCTGAAAGCCAGGTCACATCATTTGGCGTCGTCCGTTTGTGAGACGAAGAACACAAACTAAAAGCAAAAGACTGAAGAATCAATGGCGTCCGACGACAGCGATGGACGCGACGACTCTCAGGCTAGTCCCATACGCTCCATGGCAACGTTGGACGAAACACCGCCGCCCACGGCGGACAACAGAGCAACCCTAGGTGAGGGAAGCTCTACGATAACCACCAACACCGCCTCGCAACCGACAACTCACCAACTGAGGACAACTCCGGTGGGGCCACTCTTAACCACATCCCTTCAGATGTCGCCATTCTTTGTACCACCAACGCAGCAACCACCGTCAGTCCACCCAGCGATGCTACCACCAAGCCAAGTTTTCAACAGTCAACCGTCATTTACAGTGACACCGTTCAACCAAGTGACGAGCGGATTAGGCCCAGTGCTTTCTCTACCCCCACTGGCGCAGACTATGGTGGCTCATACGCCACCTATCTACTCGATGGCAGGTACGTGGGCCGGACCGACCATTGCCTCCAACCATAACCTCCAGCAGGCCTCGACAATCAACCCCTTAACACCAATACACTCCTTCCCCTCTGGATATCCTCTCCAGTTGCCATTTCAACAGCACTCCTTTTACGGACCAACTCCAGGCTTTCATGCATCATCGTCATGTGATTTAAGCCTCCAAACCCAGTCACAAGGCACACCAGTCGTCCCAACCCAAGACTGCCTCTCTCGCAGCGTTACATCCCCGTTTGTCATTGAGTTGCTAGACTACGAAATACCGAACACAGCCAAACTGCCAAAGCTCAAAACCTATAATGGCACTACCGACCCGGACAGCCACATCGACACGTATGAGTGGACAATGACGTCTCTAAAGCTTGATGAGAGGTTCTGGTGCACATATTTCCCGACGACTCTCGATGGCAATGCAGGCACATGGTTCAAGACGTTACGTCTAAGCAGCATCTCCAATTTCGCTCAACTTAAATACTTATTCCTCACCAACTTCATGCAGCTACGAAAGTACAAAGGAGATTCTCATTCCATAATCGGATGTAAGCAAAAGGAGGGTGAAACCGTGCGAGAATATTTCACCCGGTTCATAAACGCCACGTTGGATGTGTCGGGACACGATGAAGGGCTTATATCTGGCGCTTTCACATGGGGCCTTTTACCAGGTCCCCTGTCACAAAAGCTTATGGGTAAGAAACCCCAAACACGAGCCGAGTTAAAGGAAAGGCTAGAACGATACCTCAGGCAGGAAGAAGGCGAGGCAGCAAAGCAGGCATACCTAAATGCCATGACGACCAAACGCCATAACCCAAGTCACACGGACTTTCGAGGAGGAAGTAGGCACTTTGGCCAGGCAAGGAGGCCTCAGGCGAGGTTTCGCCCATTCGATAGAGACGACAGACGGAGTCGTCGACCACAAGTGTATGCGGTATCAGAAAAACAACAGCCAGCCAAGTCACCCAAGAGCCGGTATTGCGAGTACCACAAAAGCAAGACACACGATACGATCAGTTGTTCGGTACTCAAGAAAGAAATGGAGGAAAAGCAGCTCAAAGGAGATTTGGTGGAAATAGCACGAAGCTTGCGCGCCAAGTTTGACGCCGAGAACGCCAAGAACGCGCCTCGAGAAGGAGTTCAACCCAAGGAAATATTCATGATACGTAACAAAAGAAGTAGGGAAGCACAACCGCCGAACTGTCGGATCCCCGGGCCCCCGGCGCGGGCTCTCACGTTTTCTACACAAGACCCTCGTCCTGAGGGATGGAGAGGTGATAACCCATTGGTAATCCAGGCCTCCATCAAAGATGTGACCATACACAGAGTATATATCGACACAGGGAGTTCAGCAGATATAATCTATGAGCACTGTTTTCGGCTCCTCCCGGATCGATGGAAAGACAACCTGAGACCCACGGCGGGGCGGCTGGTCGGATTCGCCGGCCACAGCCTGTGGCCGCTGGGCACGATTCACCTTCCGCTAACAATCACCAGCCACGTTAAGCAACGAAAGAAGACGGTCCTGATCGACTTCGTGGTCATCCGACATTTGGCAGAGCACAACATCATCTTGGGTAGAACGGCCCTCCTAAAGCTAGGAGCGGTCCCGTCGACTATGCATGGAATCTTGAAATTCAACACTCCGGCAGGTCCAGCCACAGTACTTGCCACCCCTCCCAGAGAATTGCAGTGCTTTACGGTAATGAAGCCAGCAGAGATGACTAAAGAAACAAAAAAGCCACGACGAGATCCGGCGAAAGGAAAGGAAGTAATTAACAAAGAATACCCTGATCAGCCGATCAGCATTGGTCATAACCTCCCAGGTCACGTGAGGGAGGCAGTAGTCGGCCTACTCAAACGATACAAACACATATTTTCCTGGACTCCCACAGACATGGTGGGGGTAGATAGGAAGGTCATTGAGCATAAACTGGCAATCAAGCCAGGGACAAAGGAAGTGAAGCAGAAGAGAAGGGTCCAAGGAGGGGACCGCAACATGGCAATTAATGCAGAGGTGGCTAAGCTGGCGGAGGCCGGAATAGTTAGGGAAGCAGTTTTCCCAACCTGGATCGCTAATCCGGTTATGGTGCGCAAGCAGGACGGGTCATGGCGTATGTGTATTGACTTCTCAGACTTGAACAAAGCGTGTCCCAAGGACTGCTACCCCCTCCCGGAGATCGACCAGAAAGTGGAATCGATGCAAGGGTTCAAGCTGAAGTGTTTCCTAGATGCATATAAGGGGTATCATCAGATTCTGATGAGCGAGCAGGACGAAGAGAAAACGGCTTTCTACACGGATGATGGAACCTTTTGTTACACCAAGATGCCTTTTGGTTTGAAGAACGCGGGTGCCACGTACCAGCGCCTGGTCGACTCAATCTTCGCTGAACAAATTGGGAGGAATATCGAGGTGTATGTCGACGATATGGTGATTAAGAGCTCACATGAAAACAAAATGTTGCAGGACATCGAGGAGACTTTTCGTACACTAGAAAGGGTCAAAATGAAATTGAATCCGGCCAAGTGCACATTCGGGGTAGAAGAAGGACAGCTCTTGGGATACTATGTTACTAAACAGGGTATCCAGCCTAGCCCAGTTAAAGTGGACGAGTTTATGGAGACACCACCCCCAGGCACTCTCCGTGACGCACATGGTTTAAATGGGAAGCTCACAGCTCTGAGTAGATTCATCTCGAAATCCGCTGACAAGGCTATGCCGCTATTTCATACACTGAAGGGTTGTATTGAAAAGAACAACTTTCAATGGACAGCTGCGGCGGAAGAAACGCTCCAGAAGATTAAAGAAGCACTACACAAGCTACCTACACTGGCCAACCCTGTCCTGGGGGAAACACTGCAAATGTACCTCTTGACCTCAAGCGAGGCGATATCCTCGGTGTTGACCGTAGAAAGGGAAGGTGAGCAGAATCCGGTATATTTCGTGAGTAGGGCATTACAGGGTCCTGAACTCAACTACCCCACCCTGGAAAAACTGGTCCTGGCACTCATTTACACGGCGCGACGTTTGAGGCACTACTTCCAGGCGCACCAAATAGAGGTGCTAACAAATTGCCCCATCAAACAGATATTGCTCAAACCAGAAACATCGGGCCGGCTAGCAAAGTGGGCGATCGAGCTGGGGGAGAATGATATAAGCTATCGTCCAAGGACAAGCATTAAGGGACAAGCACTGGCTGATTTCTTGCTCGATATTCCAGATGAAGGAAACTTAGCCAAGAAAGGAATCTGGGCGGTAGAGGAGGTCCCAGCCAACGACCACTCGTGGACGCTATACACCGATGGGGCGTCCAGCAGGGAAGGCTCGGGTGCAGGCTTAATCTTGACTAGCCCAGAGGGAGAGGAGGTGACCTACGCTCTTCGGTTTGACTTTCACACCTCGAACAACGAGGCAGAGTACGAAGCCTTGCTCGCAGGGTTGCGCTTAGCCAAGCAAATGGGGGCGAAGGCTGTGACATCCCTGACAGATTCGAGGTTAGCCGCGAACCAAATTAACGGAAGTTTTGAGGCAAGAGATAAGAGGACGGAGAGATATGTGAGAATGGTGAGACAACTGATCCAGTCCTTCAGAAGGTTCACGATCAAGCAAATACCTCGGAGCGAGAATAAAAGGGCAGACGCTTTAAGCAAGTTGGCATCCACATGTTTCGATCATCTATCGCAGAAGGTTTTGGTTGAAGTACTCAGGGAAAGAAGTACATATGAGCAGCAGGTAAATACCTTGACAACTACCGGGCCCACATGGATGACACCATTTATGGAATATTTGCAACGGGGAGTGTTACCAGACGACCACAATGAATCCAGGAAGATACGAATAAAGGCGCCCTCATATGCATTGATAAACAGGGAGCTGTACCGAAAAGGGTTCACGACACCATGGTTGAAATGCATAGATCGGGCTAGAGGGATGGAGGCGCTACAGGAGGCGCACGCAGGTCAGGCGGGCGCGCACGAGGGAGCCAGGGCTTTAACGGGTAAAGTGCTCCGGATGGGGATATATTGGCCCACTGTACACCAAGACGCGCTGGGAGTGACTAGGAAGTGTGGGGAATGCCAGTCTTACGCTCCAGTCCAAGCAAACCCGCCAGTACCACTGCAGAACATATCCAGCCCATGGCCATTCTACCAATGGGGCATAGACATTGTAGGCCCATTCCCGGAGACACCTGGAAGGCTGAAGTACATAGTGGTGGCGGTAGACGACTTCACAAAGTGGATTGAAGCAGAACCGCTAGCGTGTATATCAGGAAGACACATGATAAAGTTTGTATGGAAAAATATCATGACAAGGTTTGGAACACCTAAGGTGCTCGTCAGTGACAATGGCCTACAATTTGTTGAAAATCCTTTCAGAGAATAGTACGCCGGTAAAGGGATAAATCAGCGATTCACATCGGTGGCGCACCCACAGGCTAATGGACAAACAGAAGTGTCCAATCGAACTATTGTGAACGGCATCAAGAAACGGTTGGGTAAGGCAAAGGGGAATTGGGCAGAGGAGTTACCGACAGTACTCTGGTCGTACAGAACCACTCCACGAACAAGCACACGGGAAACCCCGTTCAGCCTAACATACAGGACGGAGGCTGTACTTCCATTAGAAATAACTGTTGGGACGTTGAGAGCGGTCAATGCGGATGAAGAAAGCAATACCCAAGACCTAAGATTGAATCTGGACGTCCTCGAAGAGAGACGCGAGAAGTCGGAGATACGCCAAGCTGCGTACAAACGCGTAACAGAAATATATTACAATCAGAGGGTGAAGGAGAAGGCATTCAGAGTAGGCGAGTATGTGCTGAGAAAAATGAGGCAAGTCGAGCCCAACCCCAAGGCAAGCTGGGTGCAGTATGGGAGGGCCCGTACAAGGTTATAGAAGCGAATAGGAACGACGCGTATGTATTGGAAACAGCGGAAGGGAGGCGGATATCAAGAACATGGAACGCCAGAAACTTGAAGAAGTTTTTCTTTTAAGGGCAAATAGCCCTAGCTGTCCACCGGCGTACCTAGCATATCGCATTTTTAAGTACTTAGTGTACTTGATTTCATGCTCAGAGACATGATCCTCATACTTAGTGTATTGGAGCCCATAGTTAATGTAATCGAATGATTGATATGCTAAATTTTAATACTTAGTGTATTAAATCTTGAAGTGACTAAATACTTAAAACATTGGATTTTATGGTTGGGCGCTTAGAGAACCCAGCCGTGACACTTAGCGTGTCAATACTAATGTGGGCAAAATAAAATGCTTAGTGCATCAAAATACCATTAGAAGAAAGCAATGCTTAGAGCATGCAGCGGGACACCCGGTACACCATACGTTTTTACATACAATCAAAAGAGTAAATTTTTAGCAAAACCCATATATCACGTGTCCAGATCAAAACAACAAAAAAAAAGAGAGAAAGGAAAATAAAACAACTATAGAGAATATTTTCACGCCCCAGGAGGGGTAGCACACGATGTCGGAGCATCTTTGTCTTCATCACCATTGTGTCCATCGCCAACAACCATCTCCACCACCACATTCTCATCATCCAACCCAACATCACCCTTAATACACGGCCCACCCTGACTAGCATCATCTTCGATCACCTGCATAATTTCATCGCCTCGAACCACCATACCCTCAGGGGTACCTTCTGAACTAGAGAAAGAACACAACTCCCGGAGGCCCCCAATATCCAAATCTCCCAAGCCCAACAAAGACGCATGATCCATACTCATAAAAGACAACAAAGCATCATTCACGCTAACCACCGGACCAGGGGAAGGAAGACGAGCACCAACATCATCAGACCCAGCTCCAGCGGTTACCTTATGAACGGATTCAATCCCAGCCACAAAAGCAGCATGGCGAATGAGACTTATAGCATTCGTGAAATCTGGATGCTCAATCAACTTATCCACAATACAAACGACACCCACACGCACTAACCAGTCCAAATCTCGGCGAGAAGCACCCGCATCTGCTTGCAAAGAAGAGATTAACTTGTCACGATCAACAACATCGCGCTCAAGACTTTCCACCTGAATCATTAAGCCTTCATTCACTTGAGTAAGGTAGTCGAACTTGGCCTCCAAAGCGGCCCTAGCTTCATCAAGGATAGCCTTCTCAGATACAAGGAGCTGACACTTTTGTTCAGATAGTTGGAGGTCTTCACCAAGCTCGCCAACGCGATGCTCCAGCCCTACCACGCGCGACTCGCATGTGGCATGGGTGGCCTCCATCTCGCTAAGGGAGTGGATGCGTCGGGAGCCGGCAACAAGGTAAAACATGGCTTGCGCGGCGGCGTAAGCCATATTGTGGGCAAGAGCAGGATTACCCATAGCCTCCATGTCACTAACTGCAGCAGGAGGAAAAGCATGGCGAGAGAACTCCAAAGCGTTGGCACGAACAGATAACCGGGAGTCATTGTGGAGATTCCACGAAGGGGCAAAGACAGGGAGCCTGGCAGAACTCCCCCCAATAACACCACCCAGAGGGAGTGACGCCTGGCCGGGATCACTAGAGTCCTTGACAGGAGAAAGCTTCGGAGGGGAAAATGGAACACTCGGAACAGGTAAATGAGAGATAGACGAAACAACGGGCTGATCACGCGCCTCAGGGATCCCCCCGGACTGTTGCGCGTCGTCATCGGGGATCACAACCACGCCGGTTGGCATGGAAGCCATAGAACTCAACAGACGGGAAAAGCTAAGCCTGGTCTGAATTCTTTTGGCAACAGTAGGTGCACCAGAAATCGGGAAGATAGCCATTGGCCCTGCAGATCATCTCGAATGCTACTTCTTTGTTAACGACATTCGGGGTTAGCATCTGCAAGCTACAACCATCTTTCTGCAGAACCTCCTCTTGAAAGTCCGTCAACGGGAAGCGGATGCCGGCGTCTAGGGTTTTCAAATAAACCCCGATTTTGCCAGGAGGGGGGGATGAGATGCTAGAACCCGGAGAAGGAAATTCCACACCCTCCACAGATGACAAGCCATACGAAATTTCAAGCTGGCGGTATTCAGCGGCGGATGGAACGATACCAGGAAGACTCGCCATAAAGAAGAAGAAAAGAAAACTCAGAGAAAGGAAGACGAAGAGGGATAAAGGAAGGATGAAGGCAAAAAAGAAACCCTATAAGTGTTTTTATAAAGGAACAGAAAGGGCGGGGCATTTAAATTGTCTGACACGATAACGTAAATGCCAGCCATCATGCGCAGTCACGTCGCCATTAAGAGCGGAACGACGGGTAAAGAAAAACCAACACGTGTAAGCTAGTTAAGCCCGTAGCGCCGTAACTAGCGCTGCAATGCTACGGCTACCGGACTGGGGGACTTGATGACGTGCCTAAGACGGCACGACATAATCGCGCCTAGCCAAAACACTAAGCGTTCCAGCCAGGCTAAGCCCAGCAGGCTCAACGCCTGCCAGCGCCTCTGGGGACAGGATACTCAGGCGAAGGGCTCGCGCCCGCTAAAGAACGCTCCCAGCTCCAAGACAAAAGAGACAATCAGGGGACAAACAATGGATCAGACCATTACCGCCAGAGCCAATAAGAGCGCCCTGACGGTTGAGGACGCTCGATCCTCCAATCAGCGCCTCTGATCTTGTCTCCCCAAAAAGCGATCCTGTCTAGTACGGACTGGGCAGGAGCGCTAGGTATAAAAGGATGCACCCTCGGACTCACGAGGTAAGCTCTTCTCTCCAAAAGAAGACACCAAAAACCCTAGATATCTCCTAACTTGACCGTCAGAGCGTTCTTCCGGGAGCACCCTCCCGGAAAGCGGCTGACGACCTCTCTTTCTTGTGATCTTGCAGGGATAACGAATAATCTGATCCACCAGTGTTAGTCCACCTGAAAGCCAGGTCACATCAGGTTGAAGATTAGGGTTTTTCATCATGTTATGAAGCTATTCTTGGGTATGAGCTAAGATCTGAAGTTGCAACTTCAGATCTGAACTCTCCTTGGTCCTTAGGTCCATAAAGCTTACAGTTTTAGCAAGTATGAACCCTTCCTTTTGAGTTAAACTCCATTTCAAGTTTAGATTTGGCATTATGAGTCATTAGAGCCTTGCATACACGTAAAGTTTGAAACTTTACGTGATAAACATGCGTTGGGAAGCTGGATCTGCAATATGGAGCCTTTGCATGACTTAAAAAGCATATGTATGGTTAAAGGATTGAAGGGACTCGACGAGTCGCAAGGTCGACTCGGCGAGTCATATGAAGATAGTCATGTACTCGATGAGTTGGATGAACAACTCGACGAGTCCGATGAAGATTGCCTTGGGCTCGGCGAGTCAGATGTATGACTCGACGAGTCGGCTAGGGTTTTTCCACAACCCTTTGATACGCGTGAACTCGGCGAGTTGCGAGGAAACTCGACAAGTCAACCAAGGATTTCACGACATCTCGAGTTCAGGAAGGACTCGACGAGTCGGTGAACTACACTCGACGAGTCGAGTCAACATGGACTATTGACTTTGACTGTGGACTTTGACTTTGACCAAGAGTTGACCAGTTGACTTCTGAGGGTATTTTGGTAATTTGGAAATTTATGAAAAAGGGTTTTATGGTAACTGTAGGTGGTGGAGTTAGTGTTGGTGATCCGGGAGTTGAGCTTTCTAGTTTCAGACAACAGTTGCTAGGTGAGTTATCCTCACTATACTAAGGGGTCTAAGGCACCAAGGCCGGCCCATTGGATATGTTATCCTAGCAGTGTTAGATGTTGAGTATGAGTTAGTGTTGCATGCTAGTGGTTATGCCAGTTAGGTACACCTGTAGGACTACCTCTGATGTTATATGATTATGCATGCTCAGTGGTTATGTTGTATGCTATATGTTATTGTTGGATTAATGTCTAAGTCCATAACTATATTTGGTATGTACTTGACCCGACCCGGCATGGTCCATTTGGGTTGCACTTCACCGACACAATTTATATGGATAGTCTTTTGAGAATAGTATATTTATGATTTATATTAATATATTACAAGTTCTAATATATTAATATGGAATCATATTATTTAATTAGTATTGATCAAGAATTAATTTAGAATTAATTAAGTGATCAAAAAGAACTAATTAAATATGGACTCTTATATATATGGAATGGGCCAAGTTCATTTAGGTTGGGCTAAGCTTTCATGGATGGTCGATGGAGCTTTTAACCCATGGATCCTATGTAAATGAAAGGTCATGGGTATTAGGGTTTACATGGATGTAACCCTAATCCTCCATAATATATAAAGGGGTCCTTGGCTCACAAAATTGGCACAAGTGTGTGAAAATAAGAGTGGGCCGATTTTAGTGTGCATACATATTCTCTCAAGTTCTTCCAAGGTGTTTTGGTGATTTGTGATTCCATTTGAGGATTCCACACTATTAGGGCTAAGCTCTCAAAGCTTGAAGACATCAAGCTACATCAAAAGGTATGTCATCTAACTAGAACTTTGTAGTATAGGTGCTTCATAATATGCTAGTTAGGATGAAACCTTGGAATAGTTAATATTTATACGTATAATAGAGAAAACGTAGATCCAAGGTTTATAGGGTTGCATGTATACCATTGGAGTGTTAGAATGCTCAAAACCCAACAGTGGTATCAGAGCCATGGGTTGTTTTCTGTTATATTGATGCAAATGTTTTATTTTCAAGTTGGAAAAAAAACGGAAAAAAAACATGACGTTTGTCAAATTTTAAGATAATTACTTGTTTTTGTGAAAAACTAATTATTTGTAAAATTTGAATCATTTGCTATATGAGTTGAATTAGGTCAAATTTAGTAAAAGATAAAATGATATGATTATTTTATTAGTTTTAAAAGTTTGATCTAAAGAGTTTTTTGAAACCTCCATTAGTTATGGATATGAAAAGGTTTTTAAAAAAATTGATTCAAAGTTTTTTATGGAGTTACAAAACTTGGTCTTAATGTTTTAAAGAATTCCATAACTTGTTCTTAAGTTATGGAACATGAAAAGTTTCATCATAAAACAAGTATTTAACTCCATAAGTTATGGAATCCAAAGGTTTTCAAGAGTTACAAAACTTGCCCTCAAGTTTTGGGATTTGGAAAAAAAAATTTATGATAAAAAAAAAGAATTGAATTCTAAAACTCTTGGGTTCATAACTTAAACAATTAATTAAATGGTTTTAATTTTGAATTTAATAATTAGAATTATGATGTTTTTATTGAATAATTCAATTAACTCTTATGGACTTTATTAATAGATAATTAAAGTGTTTAATTAAAAGAGAATTAATAATTCCATAATGACATGGTTTAAATTTAATTAAATTAAGAGTATAGTTTAATTAATAGATTAAACCACCAAGTATTTTAAATGTCTAAAATACACCCTTATACTATTATAATATTAAAAGTTTAATATATTATATGTATAAGAGCAAGTCGTCTTACCATTAGTAGGCCTCATTCACGAAGCCGGTCTATAAGGGGGGTATAAGGTTACTGCCTATAAAATGGCAGTTTAATGGGTGTCCACTCTCACCCACCGCTTCCTTGACTGGTGGAGGGTCGTTAGCCGAACAGGTAGGACAAGGACTATAATTCTCCCTTCATTATAAGTATAATGATAAATACTAAGTAACTAAACACTTATAAATTCTCAATCTTAGTTACTTAGGAAAATGTGAATAAGGTGCTAATCCATGAAATTACACTTTGCACTTTGTTTAAGCTATTAGTGGAGCGTGTGTGGTTAACCGGCACACTAACCTGGACTTAACAAGGTAGGCAAAGGGTAAATTAATGTTTATCATAGTATCGTTGGAGCGTGTGTGGTTAACCGGCACATCGATTGAGGGGTAAATATTAAGGGTACCAAGTATATTTGCATGGTTACTTCACACCTTGTTTTGTGATCCTCGGCATCCCAGTCACAAAACCTGAAGGGAACACTCGAGATTGAAACATGCCATTGAAAAGTTCAACGAATCTCAAAAGAATCTAGGAGTTTCAAAACCAATTAAAACCCAATAATACATTTCGTTTATCTTGGTGGAAATTGGTGAATCGTCATTCACCTACCTTCAAATATTTTATAGCTTGGATTACGGCATCCCTCTTCCAAGTTATAAAATAGTTTGTTGGGTCCTAGCCTTAATATATCATATTGGGTGTTATATTAAGTACTTAAATCAACTTTACGTGAATTTCTCCCATTGTTGTTGTCTGGTTTAGACAACAATGATCTTCCCAAACCAAGCTTTCCTAATGCATATGACTTCCCGAGTTTGGCTCATGGAAGTCATACTTCTCTTCCTCCACCTCCTCCAATTATTCTCCCTAACCCACAAGTTCAAGGTCACTCAAGCCCTAATGGCAAGCAAGGTCTATGTGTGATCACATCTTAGAGATGAAGTCACATATTGACTAGCCGGGAGAGTTGGGTGTCAAAGTCTTGAGAAAGTTGGATGTTCAATCACTTTCTAAGTCATATAGTGAGTTCCTTTGGGACTACTATGAAACAGACTATGACATGAACCTTAATGATCATATCTATTTGCTTGGTGCTGCTGAATCAACAATGATTTGGAACGATAGTAAAGTAAATTTGATTAGAAGATCAACTTCCCAAAAACTTTATGGACAGTGACAATGGTGACACTGGAAATCCAGAAAAAGCATTCTCTTCCCAATGGAAAGGGATTGGCCATAGTCAACCCGGTTGACCAAATGGTAAAGAGAAAGGCTAAGTCTGAGATAGTCCCATTACCAAAGGGTCCATATGTTTATTTTGCCAAAGGACAGGGCGTTGATTGCAAAGCTTCCAAATTTACCTAAGGATGTCAAAATCAATAAGTTTGACTCTACATCAGGTAGAGCCTATTATCTAACTCTGTTAAGTTCTATTCTGAGATCGTCATTACATGATGTGACTAGGTCACATGTTGATGTTTTAAGAATCAAAGAATAGAGAGAAATCTTAAAGGAAGTATATGCTGATTCTGATCGCGAAGGTGGATTTCGATCGCATCAGAATTTTGAGCAGTTGCTTAAGAAGTTATGATATATTGTTAAGGAATAGATAACAACAATTTTCCATGTGGATTGTAAGGATAAGTTTTTCCGCAAAGTTTTAAAATAAAAGAAAATTGTTTAATTTTATTTATTTGAAGTATCCTTCCAATGGCATTTGTGCAAAATTGTTGCTTATATGATTCCACTGACAGCAATATTGGAAAATGGATTTGATTCTTTCATTTGTGGTAGTGTCTAAATTTACCAAATCAGGAAAGTTCCTCATCACCCAAGTTTCAATTGGACCGAAACTTGGAATCATGCAAGTTGAATAGTATGATGAATGAGAACTTTCAAGCATTGGAAAATCAAGACTAATTACTTGTTCACATGGATGTGTGAGTCAAGTGAAGGACTAAAGGGATCGAGTACACATTCTTGTGCACTGGTCATGTCCACCACAAAGCTCGTTAAGACTATTTGATTTACTAAAGTTTAGTAAATATGGTTATACTTACAAGTTTAAGTATAATTCTGAAACATTGGAAAAGTCTCAATGTATGGCAGAACGAATGGGAAGAATCAAATTAGGCAGAAAGATAAAAGTTTCTCAAATCTGAAAAGATGGGAGAGTACTTTAGTATCATGTTTGTGATCATCTTAATGATTTAGAAATCATATCACAATTAGTCCTCTAAAGGTCATCTTAGTGCATTCTTATGACTAAGAAGAGGAGTCATGAATTGTTGAAATGGTTAGATCAGGAAGACGAGTCATACTTCGTTCCAAAACAATTCTTAGAGTCATACTCCAAGATTGTAACTTGAGTGACATATCTTAAAGAAAGGTTTAAAACACTTGTTAAATGTAAGAGTAAAAGTGTCCTACTCTTGTACATTTGAAATTGGTAAGTTGTGATGTTTTGGATAAAACAAAGACCAACTAAGGCCAATTGTGTGAAGTGTGTCTTGATAAAGAATCCACACTATCTCTTGAATATTTGGCAAGATAGTCTTATATGTCAAGAGGATAGTGGGAGTCTTAAAGATCCTAAATAGAATTTCAAGAACTAATCAAGAATAAAACCTGAGGTTCTTCACTAGCACACGACTTGAGGTTTATAACCTATCGTGTTGACATATTCTGTGCCCATTCCAGTTAAATTTGGCTTTGCATAGGAGTTCTGAAAGTTCTCAATTGGTTGCATAACAACTTGGAAGCAATGGCAGGCCCTGTACTGCCAGGTGGCAAGAAGTTAAGATTGCATAAGTTCAGTCCATATGAGTTTGGATTTGTCATTATCCTTGTCTTGTGACTATGGTTTTGACGATTCACATGGATAAGAACACATACACCATAAAATCTAAGGGTCATAAGGTTTCTCTCCGATTCATGAAAATGATGGTGAGGAAACACTTCCACCAAGTAGATTTGAAGCAGATGGCAAAAGGTCTAAACAATTGAGACTATGATTACGACATCCCTTTTCATAGTTCTGAAATTGTTTAGACACACATGCATGCTATCTAAGGAAAGGTGCATGATTTTGGATAAAGTTTTATTAAAGCATCTCGTATCAGAAATCTGAACTTTGGTAAGAAAGTCAATAAAGTATTGATTTCTAGAAGTCCAGCTGATTTCTGAGTACATGTCAAAGCTAGTGGGAGCATAAGTGTTATGCTAATAATCATCATGTTAGTGGGAGCATGATAATTATTGTTAGTGTTGCAAGTTAGCAATGTTAATTATAGAAAACAAAAGTTTCAATTCGTGAGGCTGCAGGGATTGAAAAAGTTGTTTTGCTATAATTAAGGGAGAGGATATACTTCATTTCAGTTATAAAGGCTTAGATTGAGACCTTAATCATCTTTAGTCAAGAA
The DNA here is from genome assembly GCF_052849685.1 of Lactuca virosa. Lineage (NCBI taxonomy): Eukaryota > Viridiplantae > Streptophyta > Magnoliopsida > Asterales > Asteraceae > Lactuca > Lactuca virosa. The sequence goes on along the minus strand of NC_136427.1, from coordinate 14,265,309 downwards.
TATATATATAAATTTCATGTTGGATTGGTTCAACTTAAGGAAATTCTATATATTGCGTTCTCAAAATTCGATTATGATTACAGCATCCCTCTTCATAGTCAAATTTTGAAAACATGGCAAATAAAAATATTGTAGCAAAAGACTGGTCTAGAATCATGTCTTTATGTGAGACATCATGAATCGTGTACCATTTGCTTTGGGTACAGGATCGATTGCGTGTGCTATAATATTTGTCATTTCTAAATTTTTCCAAATGCCCAGAGGCATTAAGAAGGGAAAAGGTCTAGAATTGGATATGACTAAAATGATTAAGCAATTGTCGAGGACAATCTGAGGTTTACCAAAGATTGGTTGCTCAGGGACAGTTGGAAGTATAGTGCTAATTTTGGAAGGACCATATTGACATATTCTGAAAAGAGGCATCTCTTATTCAGAAGTGATAGTCAAAATGAGAATATGGAGTTGTCTCCATAGGTGGAAGTTATCTGTGTAAGATTAGAAAACTTAATGCAAGAAGCATGTCCAAAGCAATGTACTTTGAATATGAGACTTAGTTTCCATGGAGTTGATCTCCATTGGAATACCTTATAATGACTGTTGACAAGTCTTTGTGACTTTGTACATATTCATTACAGGAGGGTCAGCGCATATAAGTTTAAAATCTAAACAGATTTCGATAAATGATAGGAATTTGAAATTCTCACATTTTTCGATAAGGATTTGGGAGTGTGAAATTAGAATCATTGAAATTATGTTCAATTGGTTTATTTCACAAAGTAAGGATCATAGACAAACATAGAGTGCATACTTGGTGTATGGCAAAACTATTGTTTAAGAAAAACATAGTGTACATGCTTGGAGCATGGGACAACTAGTGTTTTTAATTCAAGTATAAAGTTGATAAAACCGAAACAATGAATAATGAGTAATCAGTATGGTGATAAATAAAAGTGTTTATTTATATTCATAGGGTTTGATACCATATTTGATTCATTTATTCTTGTGTTTCACTTTGCATGTTTTGACTTCCAGAATAACTAAGTCACTCTTCCTGAATGATTAAGTTATTCAAACCATCCACAGTCGGTCATATGTTGGAAGTAGATATGAATCAAGACTGTCATGGGTTGGTTTGTAGAGGTCCAAGTTGGTGGACAAAGTGGTGCTACAACATTCATGAGTGCTCATAAGTTATGAGTATTGGATTCAACCCGCGCTCATTTGAATCACTTCATGGATTTTATCACGAGTTATCATGAGACGATTATATCTTATATTCTTCAAACCTAGAGATATGAGTTGTTACTATGAGTTGGTTATACATTGATTGCACGAAAACGCATTGGTAACTTGATGTTATAAAACGTGCCTTTGTGTATGATTCAACAAGTAGTAGAACAAGCCATATGAGTCGAAGTTTATCCATTCCTTTTACCTTCGGGATAAAAGCGATATCTGTGGGCCCCTCGATGATTTAGCAATGACACATGTGAGTGCTTGGCCGAGCCAAGACTGATTTGATTTGTTCAATCAGTCAGTCATCATAAATCGAAAATCGGGAAACAACAAATGGACAGAGAGAATGATTATAATCCATGTCTCAGTCCATATGATATCTAGAATGGAGGAATATATGATCCCTTATCTAATGGACAAGTCATTGACAAGGTCAGAGTTCGACAGCGGCTTTAAGAGCTACGATTGCCAGTTAGGTTTTGAAGTCATACTCAATAATAGTTTTAGACTTATCCAAGTGGGAGACTGTTGGATTAATGTCTAAGTCCATAACTATATTTGGTATGTACTTGACCCGACCCGGCATGGTCCATTTGGGTTGCACTTCACCGGCACAATTTATATGGATAGTCTTTTGAGAATAGTATATTTATGATTTATATTAATATATTATAAGTTCTAATATATTAATATGGAATCATATTATTTAATTAATATTGATCAAGAATTAATTTAGAATTAATTAAGTGATCAAAAAGAACTAATTAAATATGGACTCTTATATATATGGAATGGGCCAAGTTCATTTAGGTTGGGCTAAGCTTTCATGGATGGTCCATGGAGCTTTTAACCCATGGATCCTATGTAAATGAAAGGTCATGGGTATTAGGGTTTACATGGATGTAACCCTAATCCTCTATAATATATAAAGGGGTCCTTGGCTCACAAAATTGGCACAAGTGTGTGAAAATAAGAGTGGACCGATTTTAGTGTGCATACATATTCTCTCAAGTTCTTCCAAGGTGTTTTGGTGATTTGTGATTTCATTTGAGGCTTCCACACTATTGGGGCTAAGCTCTTAAAGCTTGAAGACATCAAGCTACATCAAAAGGTATGTCATCTAACTAGAACTTTGTAGTATAGGTGCTTCATAATATGCTAGTTAGGATGAAACCTTGGAATAGTTAATATTTGTATGTATAATAGAGAAAACATAGATCCAAGGTTTATAGTGTTGCATGTACACCATAGGAGTGTTAGAATTCTCAAAACCCAACAGTTATGTGGGATGGGTTGAGCTTGTATTGCTCCGTGCATTAGCCAACAAACCCTAGGAGCATTCCAATTACGGGCTAAAGGAGACTCGTACTGTGGGCTCGGGAGCATTCCAGTTACGGGCTAAGGGAGACTCATACTATGGGCTCGATGGCAAGCCAGATGTGAGTTGTGGGCCCATAAGGCAATCCAGACTCACACTGTGGGCCCAGGGGGTAATCCAGTCTGTAAAGTTGTGGACCCAATACATGTTGTTGTTTATATATGTGTTATGTGCAGTGTATCGGTATTTTGGGGGAACTCACTAAGCTCTCGGGCTTACAGTTTCAGTTTATTGTTTCAGGTACATCAGGGGATCGCGGCAAGGCGAAGGCGTGATCGTACAGCTCCTCATGTTTTGTTTATGTTTTTGGGAAAACTGTGATATTATACATTTTAAAAACCAACGTGTAATGTTTTTGATGAATTTGGAATTAGTGTGAAAGTTAAATTTTGAAAAAAAATTTATGGGTGTGACACATACAATCTCATAACAAAACATACTGCCGGGCAATTCTGGGGTGCCCGACCTACCCGGTCCGGCCATTTTGGGGTGCCGACCTACCCTGTCAAGAAGTTATGGGGTGCTGACCTACCCATGTCAAGCCATTTTGGGTGTTGACCTACCCATGTCAAGCCATTCTGGGGTGCTGACCTTCCCGTCGGTCCTAACAACCGAACCCTGGGGACTATCTCACCCCCTTCTACTACTACCACATATATCATAACATAGCATACTGACAGGCATATCTGGGGTGCCCGACCTACCCTTCGGTCCTAACAACCGAACTTGGGGACTATTCCCTCCCTACTACCACAATCACACATATAACATATCAGGCTAGCACATAAACATATCATGTAGTAGCAAACCTAGATGAATATCACAAATACAATCACCTAACATACAACTCCTACTAGTGGGCCGGCATTGTGGCCGTAGACCCACCGCTACTGGAAGGTAACTCACCTCGATGTCGTGTAGTATCTGCACGGTCCTCGGCACGGGAATCGACTCATCTCTATTCCCCAATCCCTACACAACAACCTTTTCCGATTACTATTGCATACTCATAACCCTTACAAGGTTCAATCCAAATCCAAGTCAAAGTCAAGGTCAAACCCTGGTCAAAGTCAACATCCAGTTGACTTGACTCGCCGAGTTGGTCCACCAACTCGTCGAGTCCTTATCCTTTCAAAATGATACAACCCCCGACTCTACTCATCGAGTATAGCAACAACTCGACGGGTCCTTCTTCAATCATAATATCGGGACCATCTTCAATCGACTCGCCAAGTTCCCTTTGAACTCGTCGAGTTCATCTCCCTCATACGAATGTGTTCAGTCTATGACTAGCCGAGTTGTATGAACAACTCGTCTAGTCCATCTTCATGGGTTGGGAGATTGCCGTGGACTCGCCGAGTCTGTTCATACACTCGCCGAGTCCTATGATTTCCAAGTCTTATAATCACGTCCATCTTTTTTGAGTCCTTTATAGACTCAACTAGACTCCTCAAAACATCAAAAGTCGGGGAACTAATTCCCAACTCGCCGAGTCCCAAGAACAACTCGCCGAGTCCACTAAGTCCATGTCCATAAACTCGATTTTTGTTGAGCCCATCTCATCCTAAGGGTAGATCTGACCTCTTAGGGTCGATATCACACGTAAAGTCACGAACTTTACGTCCATGGATGGATCTTTATGTCACACCCCCAAACCAGAATGGCGAAAACATTTGGGGGCGGATGACTTCACGTAGTATCATAACAATTGAATATTTGTAAAGAAACTACACACAACCATCATATATATAATTTAAAAGTTACATTGTTGCTTACAATACATGTCCCAAAAGAATTACAATATGATGATTCAATAAGTTTTAAGATTGACGTCTTAGCGTCTCTTCTCCAAAAGCTGATGTTTTACCTGTATTACTGAATCCCCTGAGAATACAAGCAGTTTTGAAAGAATATCAGCATAAAGCTGGTGAGTTCATAAGCGTTTAGTTTTTGTGGAAAAAAATGTTCTTTGATTCTTTTGAAAAGTGTTCTTCAAGAAAATCCTATATTTTCTTATCAAAAAGCATGTTTGAAAACCCATTCTTTCCATGACTTCCAGATTCATACAAGATATGTACAATCCAAGGTGTCGTGGAATGAATATGAATATCCGTTGGTTACACGTTAAAGAATCCGTTTTTGAATAGCCGGGTTATCCCGGGAAAATCCTATATTTTCCCTAAAAGTTGATGGTTGGTTATCCGTTCTAAACTGAGGTGTACAAGTATCTACCATACTTATATCGATAAAAGCAGTTTTCTTTTAAAACCCTGGTTACACCCAGTGAGGTATATTAGCCTTATTATATAAATAAAACTAAATAAAAGGAAACATGATGAACTAAATCCTGAAGGTATTATTAATACCTTCCAGTAATCTATCGGTTATTACTTTGAGGTTAGTTCACTTGATTCATTATTACAAAAGTAAATCCTTGTTATCTATGTTGCGAGCTTTACGATCATACATAAACTTGATATGGCACGTATCGGGGCCAGTATCCTTTATGACTTTGTCACCCGTAGACCTGCCGGTCCCACTGTAGCTAGCAGTGAGGTGCGGGATAGTCAATCACATATAGATCTATACACAACAATCATGCTCTCCCTACAAGAGATTCTGATCATAAGCACTAGTCCTACACTCTGTTTCGGTGGTGAGTGTTACCAAGGACGTGTCTCCAACCTAGACTAACAAATTTACAAGTAATAATATAGAAAATTCTTTTTGTGATTAACATGAATCCTTTATAAAATGATACATTTTACTTCATGATTCCTAAACTCGTTACCCTAGTTTTGAAAACTGTTTCTACAAGTTGATTTCTTAATCGGTTGGTAAAAGTGTTTTCCAAGTTAAAAGCATACTGAAAATATAATTATCTTAAACATAATAATATACTTTGAGCACAAGATTCCTTATACTTTTGCTTGTATTCCCCCCCCTGAAAACATGAAAAAACACGGAAAAACGTAGGGGTATGAACTCACCTGATAAGTGGTGAATCGGGCAGCGTTTCGTTTCTAGGAAGGATTGTTCTTGACGAAACAACGGGCTTCTGGTGAAAAACCGGGCTTCACGCAGGCAGTACTTCGACTGGAAAGACTGTTTTTCTCGGGAACTTCGGGCGTCGGGACTTGCGTCGTGTGCTAGGGGTGTTACCGGGGCTTCGGGGTACGCAAAACGAGGCAAAAATGAGAGAGAGAAGAGTTTGAACACCAAAACTCGGCAGCCCACGACATCTATTTATAGGGTGCTGGTCATCGGGTTACGCTGGGCGTAACTTTCATGTACGCGGGGCGTAACGCCTCTTTCATGCGTACGCTGGGCGTACGAAGATCTACGCGGGTCGTAGTTCGGATAAGCTTTGGTATGCGTGCCTCGAACTTCAAAAAATCATAACTTTCGCATACGAGCTCCGTTTTCAACGTTCTTTATATCCACGCATAGGTGAGAATATGCTCTACAACTTTCGTTTAGACTCCGTCGGATGATTTTGACTTTGTTTTTAATATTATATTTTTAACGGGCCGGGACAGGAAAAGTCCGTTAAAAATCCATAACTTCTTCAACCGACGTCCGTTTTCGTCTGTCTTTTCACCGTTGTACTACTATTGTTGGGGTCTTCGATTCTCGTTAAGGTTGCGTCGGCTAAAAGTCGCTCGATCTCTATTTCGAGTTTTTAGCTGTCTACTGCTGATCTGAAACTTAGAAAAATCATAACCTCCTCATACGAAGTCAGATTTGGACGTTCTTTTTATGTACCCTCACGGTTTGTTATTATCTACGACTTTCGTTTTGATACTTAAGGCTAAAAAGTCTTTTATTGAAATTTCACTTTTTACGCTTAATAGTGTTTTACCAGTTTTGTTGCGGATCTTTGATTGGTCATAACTACTTCGTTAACACTCAGATTTGAGTGTTCTTTATATTTCTGAAAACCTTGACATGACATCTAACATTTTATGTATCCCAATTAAGACTTTATAACATTTTATTTTTGACGCTAATTTTTATTATATCAGAAGTAGATTACAAATCTTGGTTTTTAGGTCATTACATTGATTCGAAATATCGGGTTGTCACACTTTAAGCTCAAAAGGACCAAAAATGAGACCTGCAAGATGAATGGGGCTCTCATGGCCATAGAGTTGGCACCTTTATGCCATGAGACCCTTCCAAAGTCCAAGATCTGAAGCCATAACTTCACATTACACCCCACAACCCGAAAATGGCTTAGAAATGCCCTAAAGATACCAAAACCCAAGCCCTAAAGATGATTAAACACATGGAAAGTCAAGATTGAAGCTTTTTACCTTAAATGAGCTGGAGATGAAACACAATCTCCGGATCTTCTAGCTTCAACTGAAACTCCCAAGCTCCTTTCCTCTTCTCAAGCTCCACAATCACCAAAGAATGCACAAAAATGGCTTAAGGGCACTCAAACAAGGCTAGGGTTTCAGTTTACGGTCTTCTGGAAGTGTGAGGGACGATGGAGGTTGATATGGGAGGAGATAAGTTGTTTAAATAGGGTGCAAACCCTCAAATTTAGGGTTTCACTCAGACAACTCCTACTCGCCGAGTCGGTCTCCCGACTCGTCGAGTAGGTCACTTAAAATCCGCACGCAAAGCCGAGTTGACTCGACGAGTGAGGCCTTCAACTCATCGAGTCCCAGGGTAAAATACAATAATACTTGGAATTAAATACGTACCAGGAACCGAGTGTTACAGTATGTGTGTGTTTCTTTGGTGTGTTAAAGCTTGGAAAAGGGATCTTGGTGAGGAAACTCTTGGGAAAACAAGTAAATTGAAACAAGGAACTCGTAGGAAGGAAAGGTCTACTTCAGTTAACACTCTCTTGAAGGTATTAGGATGTTTCCTTGGCTCATTTCATCTTTAATCTCTTTTGGGTAGGTTTTAGGAAAGGTTTCTTGTGTTTAAGCCAAGACCTGAAGTTGTAACTTCAGATCTGGACTCCCTTTGGCCTCTAGATCTATAAAGTTATCAGCTTTGACAAGTGTGAGCCTTCCCTCAAGTGTGAGACTTCTTTACAAGCTTGGTGTTGTCATTTTAAGACTTTAGAGCTTTGCATGCACGTAAAGTTTGCAACTTTACGTGATAAACATGCCTTGGGAAGCTGGATATACAATTTGGAGCCTTAGCATGGCTTAAAAAGCCTCTGTATAGATGAAGGACTGAAGGGACTCGGCGAGTCGCATGAAGATTGTCTTGGGCTCGGCGAGTTAGATAACTGACTCGGCGAATTGGCTAGGGTTTTCCCAACCTTTGGACATGTATGAACGCGGCGAGTTGTAAGGGGAAAACTCGGCGAGTTGGCCAGGGAATTACGGCCACTGACACTAGGAACTCGACGAGTCACTCAAGTGACTCGGCGAGTTAGATAAGTGACTCGGCGAATTGGCTAGGGTTTATGCTGAAGGCCAACATACCCGGTGAGCGGTCCGGATAGGCTGTAGGCCCTGCGAGGCGGTCCAGTCATGCCGAAGGTTCAGGAGCGGTCCAGATAGGCTGTAGGCCCTGCGAGGCGGTCCAGTCAGGCTGAAGGCTCATTATGCATGCTGATTTGTATCTGTGGGTGTGATATGATTATGGTTATATGCGATTGATATTTTGGGGGATCTCACTAAGCTTTCGGGCTTACAGTTTTAGTTCGTTGTTTCAGGTACATCAGGGGATCACGGCAAGGTGAAGGCATGATCATACAGCTCCTCATGTTTTGTTTATGTTTTTGGGAAAACTCTGATATATACTATTTTGAAAACAAATCTGTAATAACTGTTGGTTTTAAATGTTTTGAAAAGTTTTAAATTCGCTTGAATTTTATGGGTGTTACATGTTGGTATCAGAGCCTTGGTTTGAGTGAATTGGAGGAACATTCGTGTGAATCTAGTCTCAAACTAAGGAAAAAGATTTTCGAAATAATTGTAAATGGTTTTCAAAATAAGAAAGGAGGATGTGAGGTGTACGATCAGTCGGAGCCAGTAAGTAGACCCCAAAATACCATACAGTTATTTGATATTGTGATATGTTAGAACAACATGCTAGTACTAGGCTAGGGATCCTCAGGAATTGCTTGATAGAATTGTCTGATTACGTGATGTCTGCTAGCCTAGGGTTTCTTTATATGAGATTGACATCATTACTGTAGTTACTTGTGTATGCATCACGGCTGTACATAATTAAGATCTTATAACCCAAGAATGTTTGATTTGGCCTTATATTCTGTTCTTATCGATTGGGGCTTAGGTTAGGACTGGATATTTGAAAGTCTATAGGGTCCAGCGTTATGTATGGCTAGAATACACTAGTGCTACAGGGTTGGTGGAAGTTTCATGAATGGGTGAGTTGTGTGGGACCGGTAGGTCAGTTGTGAGAAAGTTAGCCTTCCTCTAGGAGTGAGGATTGAGCGCTCGCTATGCTTATGTATATTGTTAGGGTGTTGTGGTGATACTTGAGACGAATATGGGTAGGTGTGGAAGGTAGTATGGGCCTGTACTACTGAAAGCACAGGACCCATACGCGTATCAAGGAAGTCACAACCCCTAGGGTTTAGTCGGTTGTTGGTTCCCAGTTCTTTATGTGGATTATCTGATATCTTGTGGTATGTTTCAGAATGGTGATGACCAGACGCTTTGTGACTGGATCTGGTTCGGGATCAGCATCAGGAGATGGAGGCCAGGAGGGGCCAACAACACCTGAGCCTGTGGTGCAGATTGGTACAGAGGAGTTGGATGTCAGGAATCGAGAGATCCTGCATGATGAGGTTGCTGCTATGTTTCGGGCGCAGCTACCGGAGATGTTTGGGTCTATTAAAACTGCTATGTTTCGGGCGCAGCTATCGAGAGATCCTGCAGCTGCATCGACTGTAACAACGGCAGGAGGAGGTGGAGCCGGTCGGGGCTTCCAGTACCGGGACTTCGATAACACGAAGCCCCCGACATTCGATGGTACCCAAGATCCGATTAGAGTCATGAGGTGGTTATCTGACATGGAGGGCTGTTTCTTCACGTGTTCATGTCCTACTGACCAGAAGGTCAGGTGTGCCCTGAACATGTTGAGGGTCGAGGCCAAGGACTGGTGGAGGTTGACGACAGGGTCGTACACTGATGAGCAGAGAGCTGCTGTTACTTGGGAGCAGTTCAGGGATATGTTTCGCGCCCGATACATTCCACGGGTCGAGCAGGAGCGGTTGGCTCAGGAGTTTTTGAGTTTGAGGCAGGAGGGAGAGTCAGTGACGGAGATCACCCGCATGTCCACTGAGAGGGCGATGTTTTGCCCGGAGTTTGCTTCCCGAGCAGGCTCAGATGACTCGTTATCTGAGCATGCTCAAGACGGACATCCGTCAGTTTTTGTCTTCCCAGCGATGTGATACTTTATTGGATCTACAGGAGGCTGCTAGGCGGCGTGAGTTGGAGATTAAGCTGCAAATGAGGGAGAAGTGTCAGGCCCCGACACAGTCTCAGCCAGCGCCAAAGCGGTCTAAGACTGCTGATTCTAGGACCGAGGGTCAGCAGATCCGCACTTGTGGAAAGTGCGGCAAGGGTCATTCTGGAGCTTGTCGAGCGAATAGTGGGTGCCCCAAGTGTGGCAAGGAGGGGCACTATGCTAGGGACTGTCGCCAGTCCACCGATGCATCGGATATGAGGATATGCTATCATTGTCATCAGGTTGGTCACGTGAAGACCAACTGTTCGCAGCTCGCAGCCAGGCCGGCACAGGTTCCAGCGCCGACTACATTAAGGATTGCAGATGGGAGGCCAGTTAAGGCAGAGCCTCCAAAGGCTCAGGGGCGTGCCTTCCAGCTTACAGTGGAGGAGGCTAGGGCAGCACCAGATGTGGTTGCTGGTATGTTTCTATCCTTTATCTCATTTATTATATATGTTTTATGCTTACCCGTTGTACCAGTGATTAGGTACGTTTTTAGTGAACTCCTTGCCTGCTTTGGTTTTATTTGACTCGGGGGAAAGTCGGTATTTCGTATCTCAGAAATTTAGTAGGGAGTTTGGTGTGCCATTGGTCAAGCTAGAGTGTCCGTTGCGAGTCTCTATCGCCAACGAACACGAAGTTTCTGCTTCTTCGGTCTACCGAGGATGCGAGTTGGAGATCTTCAGAGTGTCCTTTCCGATAGTTTTGATACCGATTCCCATGGGGGAGGTGTGTGTTATCGTAGGGATGGATTGGCTTAGCCGTTTTGGTGCCATGATAGATTGCGAGGGCCAGCAAGTGGTAGTTCGAACCCCAAGTGGGGGAGAACTGATTGTATATGGCGAGGGCACCAGAGTGGGATCAGGGTTTTGTTCAGCTGCCAGGGCTCGACAGTACTTTCAGCACGGGTGTGCGGGTTATCTAGCATATGTGGTAGATACGCGGGTGAGAGATCAGACTTCAGTTTCAGAGGTTCCAGTGGTTAGGGAGTTTGCCGACGTGTTCCTTGAGGAGTTTCCAGGGATACCTCCGGAGAGGCAGGTCGAGTTCCGGATCGACCTGGTGCTAGGTGCGTCTCCTATCGCTAAGGCGCCGTACCGGTTGGCGCCACCCGAGATGCAGGAGCTGTTTTCACAGCTGCAGGAACTGTTGGGCAAGCAGTTTATTCGACCTAGCAGTTCTCCATGGGGAGCGCTGATCCTCTTCGTTAGGAAGAAGGACGGTTCGCACCGGATGTGCATTGATTATAGGGAGTTGAACAAGTTGACGATAAAGAACCGTTATCCACTCCCGAGGATAGATGATCTTTTCGATCAGTTGCAGGGTGCATCTTGGTTCTCCAAGATTGATTTGAGGTTGGGGTATCATCAGGTCCGGGTCGGAGAGGAGGACGTGGAGCAGTATTCATGGACCTGATGAATCGGGTATGCAGACCGATACTTGATCGTTTGGTCATCGTGTTCATAGATGACATCGAGGTGTATTCCAAGACCCTAGAGCAGCACAAGGAGCACCTCAGCGAGTTGTTGGGAGTTCTGAGATGATAACGGTTGTATGCCAGGTTCTCGAAGTGTGAGTTTTGGTTGCGAGAGATCCAGTTCCTAGGACATCTCGTTAACCAGGAGGGAATTTTTGTAACATCCCAAATTTCGGGTCCAAAAATTTCATTTTTAATTAATTGATTTATAAAACTTTCACAAGATAATATAGTGAAGACATATCATTTCATAAAACTAATATCTCATGTCTGAAAACCAAGCCATAAATGTAGCAATGGCAGAGTACAATCCCAAGAATCTCGTAATGCGGAAATCCAACGTGTGTGTGTATGATGTGCAGCTACCGCGCCAGCTCCTTCCCCTTTGCTGAAGAGGTACCTGAAACAAAACTGAAAACTGTAAGCACGAAGCTTAGTGAGTTCCCCCCATCGTACCGCATACCATACAATCACATAACATACATATACTGTCAGGCATATATGGGTGCCCGACCTACCCCTTCGATCCTCTCGACCGGATACTGCCTAGCATATCTGGGTACTGGCCTCCCCTTCGGTCCTCTCGACCGAATACTGGGGACTATTTCACCCCTCTACTACTACCACAGAACATGTAACACATAATCATAATCTATCTAGCATGACTGGATATGACTACCCCCTTCGTCCCTATCGACCGGAGATCTTGGGGACTATCTCCCCTACTGCTACTAGTGTATAACATCATATCATACTAGCACATAACATATCAGGTAGTAGCAAACCTAGATGAATGTCATGAAGACAATCATCTAACATACGACTCCTACTAGTGGGCCGACATTGGTGCCTTAGACCCACTTCTACTGGAAGGTAACTTACCTCGCAAGGCTGACTGCTAAAAAGCTGATCGGCAGATGTCTGACTGCTGCTCCGGTGATCCTGTGGCTATAAATCCACAAAACACTTAATCAGAGACTGAAAACTACTCTTAGGGTAAAATAACTATTTTACCCATGACCAAGTCAAAGTCAAAGTCAACTTCCAGTTGACCTGACTCGCCGAGTTGGGCCGCCAACTCGTCGAGTCCCTATCCTTTCATCTGTCCTTCTTCACGCTGCTACTCGTCGAGTTTACCAATGACTCGACGAGTTCTCCTTCTAAAACAACTTCGAATGAACCTTCATCCGACTCGCTGAGTTGTATGAACAACTCGTCGAGTTCATCTCCCTCCTATGAACAAGTCTGCCCTTGACTCGCCGAGTTGTATGAACAACTCGTCGAGTTCAACTTCGAACGTTGGGAGATTGCCTTAGACTCGCCGAGTCTGATCATACACTCGCCGAGTCCTATGATTCTCAGGTCTATGGCTAAGTCCAATGCGTTGGGTCATTCCCCCGGACCCCTCTAAGACCATTCTCACACTCACTGGTTCCTTCGAACCATAACAGAAAAGGGAAGTCAAGCCATGGACTCGCCGAGTCCCAAGAACGACTCGCCGAGTCGAGAATGATCAAGTCTTATTTCTCGATTTCTGACGTACAACACTTGACCAAAATATAGATCTAAGCTTCTAAGATCGATCTAGCACGTAAAGTTACAAACTTTACGTGCATGCATGGGACTATGAGCTCAAAAGGACCTAAATGAGACTCTTAAGATGCATGGGGCTCTCTAAGGCTCCAAAACCAGTCCCTTTCTGTCTTGTAACCCCTTAAAGACCTTGGATCTGAAGTCTTAGCCCCCAAACATGCTTGCACTCATGATTGGTCACCAAGAATGGCTCCGAAAAGCCCTAAATCACCCCAAAAAGGGATCTAAAACATGAAAGAGCAAGGTATCAGCTTTATACCTCTAAAGAATTGCAGTGGGTGCACAAACTCGAACTCCTCTGGCCTCCTCTTGATTCCTCAAGCCTTTATCTTCCTTTTTATGTTCCAAAATCACCAAAACCATCACAAAGGCCTTAGATCTTAACACAAACGATTAGGGTTTCAGTAGGAGGTGTTCTGGGAGTGATAGGGGCGACGGAGGCTGAGTTAAGGCGTTTAAATAGGGTGCAAACCCTCAAAATTAGGGTTTTACTCAAATAGCACCTACTCGCCAAGTCAGTCTTCCGACTCGTCGAGTAGGTCACTTAAACTTCCCGCGGATCCCGTCCCTACTCGACGAGTTGGGCCACCAACTCGTCGAGTCCCAGAGAAAAATACATAAAATTTTGAATTAAAGACATACCAGGAATCGGGTGCTACAAATCTCCCCCACTTATCTTAGACTTCGTCCTCGAAGTCTGCTGCTTGATCCTGAAAAAGCTCGGGGTAATGCTCCCTCATCTCGTCCTCCAGCTCCCAGGTCCATTCCGAGCCCTTGCGGTGCTGCTACTGCACCTTCACCAGCTCCACTCTCTTGTTCCTCAGATCCTTTGACTTCCTGTCAAGGATCGCCACTGGTCGCTCAATATAGTTCAGGCTGTCATCAACCTGAATATCCTCCAAAGGCACCACTGCCGAATCGTCCACCAGACACTTCCGCGTCTGGAAGACGTGAAAAGTGATATGAATCTGACTGAGTTCGGCCGGCAGATCCAGCCTATACGCCACCTTGCCCAGCTTGCCCTGCTTCCTGAATCGAATGACGCCCTTCCAAGGCGACACTTTCAGGAGCACCATATCTCCGACCTGGAATTCCAGGTCCGATCGACGCTTGTCGGCATAACTCTTCTGCCGACTCTGAGCATTCTGAAGCTTGCTCTGAACCTACTGGATCCTCTCCGTAGTCTTGAGTACCACTTCAGTACTCCCCATGACCCTCATACCAACCTCTCCCCAGCATATCGGGGTCCTTCACTTCCTCCCATACAACATCTCGAAAGGAGGACGGTCGATGCTCGCATGATAACTGTTATTATAAGAGAACTCGGCCAATGGAAGCTAGGTATCCCAGCTACCTCCGAAATCTAAAACACACGCCCGCAGCATATCCTCTAGAGTTAGGATGGTCCGCTCGCTCTGACCATCCATCTGCGGGTGAAAAGCGGTGCTAAAATGCAGAAGAGTACCCAGCTCGTCAAGAAACTTCTTCCAAAACCTGGAAGTGAACCGCACGTCTCGGTCTGAAATCACCGAAACTGGTACTCCGTGCCGAGATATTACCTCTCGGATATAGATGTCGGCCAACTTCTCGGCCGAAATTCTCTCTTGGATCGGTAAGAAATGGGCACTCTTGGTCAACCGATCCACGATCACCCAAATCGAATCCACTCCCCGTGCAGTCCTGGGAAGCTTGGTGATCAAGTCCATAGTAATATCTTCCCATTTCCACATGGGAATGTCTAACGGCTGCATCTTGCCGTGTGGCCTCTGGTGCTCGGCCTTGACCTTCCTGCAGGTCAAGCACCGCTCTACATACCAATCTACGCCCCGCTTCATGCAGGGCCATCAGTAATCGGGTCGAAGATCTCTGTACATCTTTGTTGCCCCGGGATGAATCGAGAATTGGGATTTGTGCGCCTCCTCCATCAGAACCTGTCGTGCACCCCCATGGTAGGGAACCCATACCCTACGATGTAGAGTCAATAACCCTCGGCTATCATAGTTGAAGGAGGAAACCTGGCCCACTATACGCTCACTCTTCGATGTTCCTCCTTCATAGCCTCCTGCTGAGCCTCCCGGATCTGCTCCAACAGTGGAGTCACTACTGTCATCAGCATGCAAATGTCTCTGATTGGTGCTGCCTTACGGCTAAGCGCGTCGGCCACCACATTGGCCTTCCCCGGGTGGTAAAGGATCTCACAATCATAATCCTTCACCACATCTAACCACCGACGCTGCCTCATGTTCAGATTCGGCTGATCCATGAGGTATCTCAGACTCTTATGGTTTGTGTAAATGGTACATCGAACCCCATAGAGATAGTGTCGCCAAATCTTGAGGGCGAAGACGACCGCCCCCAACTCTAAATCATGCGTCAGGTAGTTCGCCTCGTGGGGCTTCAACTGCCTCGAGGCGTAGGTGATGACATGCCCTCTCTGCATCAGTACTGCGCCCAAGCCTTAAATAGACGCGTCACAGTATACTACAAAATCCTCTACGCCCTCTGGCAGGGCTAAGATCGGCGCCTCACACAATTTCTGCCTCAGTGTCTCAAACGCTGCCTGCTGCTCAGGCCCCCAACGAAAGACTACGACCTTCTTCGTTAGCCGAGTCAAAGGTACGGCTATCCTGGAGAAATCCTGGATGAATCTCCGGTAATAGCCGGCTAATCCCAGGAAACTCCGAATCTCGGATGGAGATTTCGGAACCTCCCATCTCATCACGGCCTCCACCTTGGCTGGGTCGACCAGAATACCGTTCCGGTTGACAAGGTGCCCAAGAAACTGCACCTCGCGCAACCAAAACTCGCACTTGGAGAACTTGGCGTACAAGCTCTCCCTTCTCAGAGTATCCAAAACCTCTCGCAGATGCTCCTCGTGCTGCTCCTGCGTCTTGGAGTAGACCAAGATATCATCAATGAAAACTATCACGGACCGATCCAGCATCGGTCTACACACGCAGTTCATGAGGTCCATGAACGCGGCAGGAGCATTGGTGAACCCGAAAGGCATCACCACGAACTCATAGTGGCCATAACGCGTCTGAAACGCAGTCTTCTGCACATCCTCCTCTCTGACCCTCATCTGATGATACCCTGAACGCAAATCAATCTTGGAGAACCAAGATGCTCCCTGTAGCTGGTCAAAGAGGTCATCAATCCTCGGGAGTGGGTAACGGTTCTTCACCGTTACCTTATTTAGCTCCCTATAATCTATACACATCCGATGCGACCCATCCTTCTTTTTCACGAACATAATCGGGGCTCCCCAGGGTTAACTGCTCGATCTTATGAATCCCTTGTCTAATAGCTCTTGCAGCTGTGTAGACAACTCCTGCATCTCAGGAGGAGCCAACCGATACGGTGCCTTGGCCATCGGAGCCGCACCGGGGACTAGGTCGATCCTGAACTCTACCTGCCGCTCCGGAGGTATCCCAGGTAACTCCTCGGGGAATACATCCGCAAACTCTCATACCACGGGCACATCGCCCACCGTCGCCTTACCCGTCTCCCGGGTATCCATAACATAAGCGACAAATCATGCGCAACCCTGCTGAAGGTAGCGCCTAGCTCTCGCTGCTGAACATAGAGTTGGTCCTCGCTGTGGCCTCTCGCCCTGAACCACCAGCTCTCCCCCACTTGGGGTCCTGATCCGCACCAAATGCTGCGCACATTCAATCACTGCCCCATTGGGGCTTAGCCAATCCATACCAATAATAACCTTGTTCCCCCGCAAGGGTATGGGAACCAAATCCACTAGATAACGCTTTTCGAACAACCTCAAAACACAATCCCGGAAGACCTCCGATGCTTGCACAGACCGATCGTCCGCAATCTCGACCTCTAGAGGGCAATCCAACATGCCCGAGGACTCAGGAAACTTCTTGCTAAGCGCAAGAGAAACAAACGATCAGGTAGCGCCC
This sequence comes from Lactuca virosa, assembly GCF_052849685.1. Lineage (NCBI taxonomy): Eukaryota > Viridiplantae > Streptophyta > Magnoliopsida > Asterales > Asteraceae > Lactuca > Lactuca virosa. The sequence goes on along the minus strand of NC_136427.1, from coordinate 14,248,259 downwards.
GAATCAAACAACACCTGAACTGGGATACCGTTCACATGGAACGATCCTAAACATATATATACAGAGCATATATCAATATCATAAGCATCATATGAATAAAACAGGGAGAAAGAATCATACCCGTCACCACATCAGGTGCGGCGCGTGCCTCCTCGGTAGTCAACTGTAAGGCCCGACTCCTCACCACTGGAGCCTCTGTCTTGCCCTGCCGGCCATTCGTAATCCGCAGGGTCGCTGGAGCTGGCGCCTTGGCGCTGCTGCTGTCAACTGAGGGCAGTTGGCCTTTTTTTGGCCTCGCTGGTTGCAGTGGAAACACAACAACTCGGATGTCCGAATAGTGGGTGCAGGGGCGGTACAATCCTTTCTGAAATGCCCCAACTTGCTGCACTTATAGCAGCCCGACGATCCCAACCTGCACGCTCCCTCATGCGACTTGCCGCATTTCCTGCAGCGGCCTCGGTCCTCCTGGCCTTTTGGCCCAGCGTCTGATCCCTTGGGCTTCTTCCCCGAAGCCCCATTCACCTGTCCCTCCTCTGCCTTCCTCTTGCGGATATGCTCCAGATCAATCTCTCTCTCCCTAGCGCTGGCAATCATGGAATCCAGGGTAGAATAAGCTGAAAAACTGACATGCTCCCGAATATCGGCTCGCAGCATATTGTGATAGTGAGTCCTCCTCATATCCTCATCTCCCGCATATTGGGGCACCTATAAAGCCCTCTCTCGAAACTTGGCGATGATCTCCGCCACTGTCTCAGTCGTCTGCCTCATATCCAGGAACTCTCGGGCCAATTGCTGGAGCTCCATAGCGGGTGCGAACTCAGACCTGAACCGGGTCACGAAATTCGGCCATGTCATAGCCTCAATAGCTGAGGCTCCCAGAGAGTCACCAACCGACTCCCACCAATCCCTGGCCCTGTCCCTCAAGCATCCCGCCGCATATCGAACCTTTGACCCCTCGGGGCAGAAGCTAGTCAACTGTGCAGACTCAATGTCTGCAATCCATCGCCTGGCAACAATGGGGTCCTTCGCCCCAAGGAAATCTGGCGCACCACTGCCCCTGAAGTCCTTAAAGGACAGTGTGCGTGACCCTGACTGGCTGGGTGCCATGTCACTCTTGAACGCCCTGAGGCGATCCTTCATCAACTCAATGATCCCTTCCTTGATCGACCCGGAAATCACCGGGGTCGACTCAAGGATACCTATCGTGATCTCAGAAGCAATGAACTCACGTAGTCCCTCATCAACTGGCTCTGTACCTGCCCCCGTACCTGATCCTGAACCGGATCCTGATCCTGAACCTCCTCCTCCGTGACGTGTGGTCATCACCATTCTGAAACATAGCACATAATTGTCAGAATCATATATAAACCTCGAGAGGTTCCACGCACTCAACAAGTTTCCTGGTTCCATCTCGGCCCTCCTTGATTCGAGTACGGATCCTCTGCTTTCAGTAGTACGGGCCCATACTACCTTCCACATCTATCCGTACTTTTCTCGAGGATTGCTTCGACTTCACCAAGTCCCTTTCACTGCTACTAACACTGCTCCAACACTACTCTCATACCAGGCTTGCCCTAGGGTAACCTCCAACTCACTATCTGCCATCAGCTGCATAAGAGGTCCCCATTATCTCCCCTTAACTAACTCGCGAATACCATTACATATTTCTTAGACTAGATAATTCTTCGAATGAGAGGTCCTACCCTACAACGGTTAGACTCAGACAAGAGCTGCGAAATAGGGCTAGACCTAACCTTCTGAAATTATTTAGTCCTTGCAATATGTAACTTAACATATTTGTTTACTAGTTAATTAGAGATAATTAGAACTCTTAATAGCACAAAGCAAGCAGCATTCAGGCATTGGGGAAGATAACCACATAATACAATCAAGCTGTCCTATCCTCTACTCAGGAATCTGTACTAGCACGTAATTCATAAGGCTCATACACATATAACAGGCACATAAGGCATCCTCCTAGATCCTTAGTCCTAATCTAGCATGCAGTTCTAATAAGCACATAATAACATAACTTGTATGGGTATTATGGGGTACTTACTTGAGCTCGGGCGGTTGCGCACATCACACACCTTGTTCTTTCTCAAAACTCTTTAACTTAGATTTTAGAAAACCATTTTCTTTGTAAAAATCTTTTAAATCCCTCGGTTTGAGTCCAGACACTCCCGACGGTGTGTCCGAATCCCTCAAACCAGGGCTCTGATACCAACTTGTAACATCCCAAATTTCGGGTCCAAAAATTTCATTTTTAATTAATTGATTTATAAAAATTTCATAAGATAATATAGTGAAGACATATCATTTCATAAAACTAATATCTCATGTCTGAAAACCAAGCCATAAATGTAGCAATGGCATAGTACAATCCCAAGAATCTCGTAATGCGGAAATCCAACGTGTGTGTGTATGATGTGCAACTACCGCGCCAGCTCCTTCCCCTTCGCTGAAGAGGTACCTGAAACAAAACTGAAAACTGTAAGCACGAAGCTTAGTGAGTTCCCCCATCGTACCGCATACCATACAATCACATAACATACATATACTGTCAGGCATATCTGGGTGCCCGACCTACCCCTTCGATCCTCTCGACCGGATACTGCCTAACATATATGGGTGCTGGCCTCCCCTTCGGTCCTCTCGACTGGATACTGCCTAGAATATCTGGGTGCTGGCCTCCCCTTCGGTCCTCTCGACCAGATACTGCCTATCATATCTGGGTGCTGGCCTCCCCTTCGGTACTCTCGACCGGATACTGGGAACTATTTCACCCCTCTACTACTACCACATAACATGTAACACATAATCATAATCTATCTAGCATGACTGGGTATGACTACCCCCTTCGGCCCTATCGACCGGAGATTTTGGGGACTATCACCCCTACTGCTACTAGTGTATAACATCATATCATACTAGCACATAACATATCAGGTAGTAGCAAACCTAGATGAATGTCATGAAGACAATCATCTAACATACGACTCCTACTGGTGGGCCGACATTGGTGCCTTAGACCCACTTCTACTGGAAGGTAACTTACCTCGCAAGGCTGACTGCTAAAAAGCTGATCGGCAGATGTCTGACTGCTGCTCCGGTGATCCTCTGGCTATAAATCCACAAAACACTTAATCAGACACTGAAAACTACTCTTAGGGTAAAATGACTATTTTACCCCCGACCAAGTCAAAATCAAAGTCAACTTCCAGTTGACCTGACTCGCCGAGTTGGGGCGCCAACTCGTCGAGTCCCTATCCTTTCATCTGTCCTTCTTCACGCTGCTACTCGTCGAGTTTACCAATGACTCGACGAGTTTCCCTTCTAAAACAACTTTGAATGAACCTTCATCCGAATCGCCGAGTTGTATGAACAACTCCTCGAGTTCATCCCCATCCTATGAACAAGTCTGCCCTTGACTCGCCGAGTTGTATGAACAACTCGTCGAGTTCAACTTCGAACGTTGGGAGATTGCCTTAGACTCGCCGAGTCTGATCATACACTCGCCGAGTCCTATGATTCTCAGGTCTATGGCTAAGTCCAATGTGTTGGGTCATTCCCCCGGACCCCTCTAAGACCATTCTCACACTCACTGGTTCCTTCGAACCATAACAGAAAAGGGAAGTCAAGCCATGGACTCGCCGAGTCCCAAGAACGACTCGCCGAGTCGAGAATGATCAAGTCTTATTTCTCGATTTCTGACGTACAACACTTGACCAAAATATAGATCTAAGCTTCTAAGATCGATCTAGCACGTAAAGTTACAAGCTTTACGTGCATGCATGGGACTATGAGCTCAAAAGGACCTAAATGAGACTCTTAAGATGCATGGGGCTCTCTAAGGCTCCAAAATCAGTCCCTTTATGTCTTGTAACCCCTTAAAGACCTTGGATCTGAAGTCTTAGCCCCCAAACATGCTTGCACTCATGATTGGTCACCAAGAATGGCTCCGAAAAGCCCTAAATCACCCCAAAAAGGGATCTAAAACATGAAAGAGCAAGGTATCAGCTTTATACCTCTAAAGAATTGCAGTGGGTGCACAAACTCGAACTCCTCTGGCCTCCTCTTGATTCCTCAAGCCTTTATCTTCCTTTTTATGTTCCAAAATCACCAAAACCACCACAAAGGCCTTAGATCTTAACAAAAAGGATTAGGGTTTCAGTAGGAGGTGTTCTGGGAGTGATAGGGGCGATGGAGGCTGAGTTAAGGCGTTTCAATAGGGTGCAAACCCTCAAAATCAGGGTTTTACTCAAACAACACCTACTCGCCGAGTCAGTCTTCCGACTCGTCGAGTAGGTCACTTAAACTTCCCGCGAATCCCGTCCCTACTCGACGAGTTGGGCCACCAGCTCGTCGAGTCCTAGAGAAAAATACATAAAACTTTTAATTAAAGACATACCAGGAATCGTGTGCTATAATTTTGGTCGACCCGGCCAAAATCGAGACAGTCATGCAGTGGGAGGTGCCGAGGTCTCCCTTGGAAATCAGGAGTTTTCTGGGTTTAGCAGGGTACTACCGGAGGTTTATCCGAGATTTTTCTAAGATTGCAGTACCCCTCACTCGTCTGACGAGGAAGGGGGTGGATTTCCGGTGGGGTCCTGAACAACAGAGGGCGTTTGAGACCCTCCGTCAGCGTTTGTGCGAGGCTCCGGTTTTGACACTCCCGAGGGAGTAGAGCATTTTGTGGTGTTCTGTGATGCATCCATCACAGGTTTGGGGCGGTCCTCATGCAGAGAGGACGGGTGATAGCCTACGCGTCGCGGCAGCTGAAGCCGCATGAGACGAGATATCCTACTCACGATTTAGAGTTCGGAGCGGTGGTGTTCGCTTTCAAGATATGGAGGCATTACCTTTATGAGGTCCAATGTACCATATACACAGATCACAAGAGTTTGACACACATCATGGATCAGCTGAACCTGATAATGAGGCAGCGCAGGTGGCTGGATGTAGTCAAAGACTACGACTGCGAGATCCTTTTACCACCCCGGTAAAGCGAATGTGGTGGCGGGCGCTCTGAGCCGCAAGTCCGCTGGGACTTCCACCCCAGCGGTATGTATGAGGACAGCGGTGGATTCTCCGATTGTGAGTTTAATCAGGGATGCTCAGGTGGAGGGCATGCGACCAGAGAACTGGAAAATGGAAAGGATTAGGGGTGAGAACACCCGGTTTGTGCGGGATAGCCGAGGATTATTGACCCGATGCGGTCGGGTATGGGTTCCAATGTCTGGAGGGGTCAGACAGACAGTGATGGAGGAGACTCATAAGTCTCACTTCTCTATTCACCCAGGGGCCACCAAGATGTACCGGGATTTGAGTTTGTGCTACTGGTAGCCGTGCATGAAGAGAGAAATTGTTTGGTACGTCGAGAGGTGCTTGACCTGTAGGATGGTCAAGGCCGAGCATCAAAGGCCGCATGGCAGGATGCAGCCCCTGGAGATTCCCATGTGGAAATAGAAACATATCACGATGGACTTTATTACCAAGTTGCCGAGGACGACAAAGGGTTTGAGGCTATATGGGTCATCGTGGATCGATTGACCAAGAGTGCCCATTTCTTGGCCATACGGGAGAGTTCATCGGCCGAGAAGTTGGCCGACATGTACGTCCGTGAGATCTTGGCTCACCATGGGGTTCCGGTCTTCATTGTCTCCGACCGGGATGTTAGATTTACCTCCCGTTTCTGGCAGAAGTTCTACGAGGAACTTGGCACGCGGTTGCACTTTAGCACAACATTCCATCCGCAGACCGACGGTCAGAGCGAGCGGACCATTCATACCCTCGAAGATATGTTGAGGGCGTGTGTTATTGACTTCGGTGGGAGCTGGGATTCCCACCTACCCCTTGTAAAGTTCGCCTACAACAACAACTATCATTCCAGTATTGGCGCCCCGCCTTTTGAGCTGTTGTATGGGCGGAGATGTCGCACCCCGGTTTGTTGGGGTGAGGTCGGACACAGGGTGATGGGGAAGATGGAGGTAGTCTTGCAGACTACCTAGAAGATTCAGCAGATTAGGAAGCGACTGCATACCGCTCAGAGTCGGCAGAAGAGTTACGCCGACAGACGCCGATCTGAGTTAGAGTTCCAGGTGGGTGATATGGTTCTCCTGAATGTCTCACCCTGGAAGGGTGTGATCCGCTTCAGGAAGAGGGGGAAATTCGTTCCCCGATACATTAGGTCATTCAGAATCATTGCCAAGGTTGGCAAGGTGGCTTATATGTTAGAGCTACCGGAGGAACTTAGTCGGATCCATAACACTTTCCACGTCTCGCAGTTGCGAAAGTGCATTATGGGTAAGGAGGCAGTGGTGTCGTTGGATGATATTCAGGTCGATGAGCGCCTAAATTACGTGGAGAGGCCTATGGACATACTGGAGAGGAAGATGAAAGTCCTGCGGAACAAGGAGATACCTTTGGTGAAGGTACAATGGGAGCATCGGAGGGGGTCTGAGTGGACGTGGGAGCCGGAGGCAGAGATGCGGGAGCACTATCCGGAGTTGTTCACCGCGGCCGACTTCGAGACGAAGTCTAGTTCAAGTAGGGGAGAATTGTAACGCCCCGACTCTGAGGTATTGATTTTTATAAGATTTTCTTGATTTCAAGGTCTACTCGACGAGTTGGTTGCCCTACTCGTCGAGTAGCAGCGGGTTGGTCAACGTGTTTTAGTGACCTACTCGCCGAGTCCAAGAAGGGACTCGACGAGTAGGAGCTGGCAGATGAAACCCTAATTCCGGGGTTTTGCACCCTATTTAAAGGATCATTGACCTCCCCCAGCCTCCCCTTTACAGCTTCTTGACACCCTTAAACCCTAAATTGTGTGTGTGTGTGTGTGTGTTTCTTTGGTGTGTTAAAGCTTGGAAGAGGGATCTTGGTGAGGAAACTCTTGGGAAAACAAGTAAATTGAAGCAAGGAACTCGTAGGGAAGGAAAGGTCTACTTCAGTTAACACTCTCTTGAAGGTATTAGGATGTTTCCTTGGCTCATTTCATCTTTAATCTCTTTTGGGTGGGTTTTAGGAAAGGTTTCTTGTGTTTAAGCCAAGACCTGAAGTTGTAAATTCAGATCTGGACTCCCTTTGGCCTCTAGATCCATAAAGTTATCAGCTTTGACAAGTATGAGCCTTTCCTCAAGTGTGAGACTTCTTTACAAGCTTGGTGTTGTCATTTTAAGACTTTAGAGTTTTGCATGCACGTAAAGTTTGCAACTTTACATGATAAACATGCCTTGGGAAGCTGGATCTACAATTTGGAGCCTTAGAATGGCTTAAAAAGCCTCTGTATGGATGAAGGACTGAAGGGACTCGGCGAGTCGCATGGACGACTCAGCGAGTCCGATGAAGATTGTCGTGGGCTCGACGAGTCGGATAAGTGACTCGGCGAATTGGCTAGGGTTTTCCCAACCTTTGGAAACGTATGAACGCGACGAGTTGTAAGGGGAAAAATCGGCGAGTTGGCCAGGGAGTTACGACCACTGACACTAGGAACTCGATGAGTCACTCAAGTGACTTGGCGATTCATGCCAGGAACTCGGCGAGTAGCTGAGGGTACTCGACGAGTTGAGGTCAACATGGACTGTTGACCTTGATAGTTGACTTTGACTTTGACCAAGGGTTGACTATTGGACTTCTGGGGTATTTTGGGAAAATATGAGCATGTTAGGGACATTTAGTCAAGAAGGTCATGATGGGAATTAACTTATGATTTATGGTGTGATAGTGTGGGATTTTCGGGGAGACAGCAGTCAGAGATTTGCAGTACTTCAGCACTACTTGCGAGGTGAGTTATCCTCACTATATCATTAGGGTCTAAGGCACCAAGGCCGACCCTTTATGGATTGTATTCGGTTATGGCATGATATGTTTATTGATTACATCATGGTAGTTAGGATGGTGATATGAGTATGTGTAGTGACCTGGTTAGGTCAATGTACTGGTTATAGGATGATGCTATGTTAGTGACCAGTTAGGTCTGTATCCCGGTTATTGGGATGTTGCTATGATTAGTGATCTGTTAGATTGGTTTGACTGTTATATGATATGAGCTAGCGTATGATATTTATGTGCACATGCTTGTTTGATTGGGGGTTAGGTTGAGCAGTCCTGCTTTGTGCTGAAGCCCAACATACCCGGTGAGCGGTCCGGATAGGTTGTTGGCCCTGCGAGGCGGTCCAGTCATGTCGAAGGCTCGGGAGCGGTCCAGATAGGTTGTAGGCCCTGCGAGGCGGTCCAGTCAGGCTAAAGGCTCATTATGCATGTTGATTTGTATCTGTGGGTGTGATATGATTATGGTTATATGCGATTGGTATTTTGGGGGAACTCACTAAGCTTTCGGGCTTACAGTTTTAGGTCGTTGTTTCAGGTACATTAGGGGATCGCGGCACAGCGAAGGCATGATCGTACATGTAACACTCCGAGATTTTTGCAGGTATCTCTGAACCCTATTCTATCTTTACTTTGTCGATTATAGCCCTTGGAATTGGGAATGGAGATCCAAGACAAGTTTAAGTTCTAATTTTGCAAATTTGGGCCATAAAGGGGGTACGTTGCGCGTACATAAGAGTACGCTAGGCGTATTAAGGTCCGCCTTAGTACGCTGGGCGTACTGATGTCTGGGTGAAACCCTAATATTTAGGGTTTGGGGCCTATATTAGGAACATAATGTGCACTATCACCCTTTTTCCTCAGCCTCCACAGATCAAACTCGTCTCTCTCAAACCCTAGCCTCCCATTTGTGTGTTAAGCTCATTTTGGTGTGTTCTTGAGGGCCTTAATAGGAAAACATTGCATCAAAGAGTTGAAGGAAGAGACCAAGCTTGTGGATCTGAAGTTAGTTTGTGCTCAAGAAGCTCCTAAAGGTATAAAGTTCCAAACTTTATACTTATATGCTTAGATCCCATCATTTTACTTTATGCTTATATGCTTAGATCCCAGCGTACCAGAGGAGTACGCCCCGCGTACGTCCTCTATTGGGCCATTGACATTTGGGCTTCGGGTATTGGGCTGTTTATGGACTAAAGGGACTTGGGCCCTTACTGGACTTAGTAAATAAGATGTTTTGGGCCAGTTAGTGGTAGTGGATCATGGGTTTAGGCCCAATAAGGAGTTTGGGCCCAATTTAGTAAATTGGGCCAATAGTGGACTTATGTATATGGACTTCCAAGTTGAGGGCTTTGTGTGGGGCTTTGGCCCAACAAAAGGGAATGGACTTAATGAGTCATGAGGACACTTAGTCAAGAGAGTAATGTTGGGTATTAACCTAGTATTTATTATTATGTGACAGTTCGGGATTTTTGGTGATACAACGGTCAGAGAGTTACAGTATTTCAGCACTACTAGCAAGGTGAGTTATCCTCACTATATCAACAGGGTCTAAGGCACCAAGGCCGACCCCTTATGTATGTGTATCTGGATTATGGCATGATATGTTTATTGATTACATCCTGGTAGTTAGGATGCTGATATGCTCATGCTTAGTGACCGGGTTAGGTCGGTGTCCTGGTTATAGGATGATGCTATTTTGGTGACCGGTTAGGCCTGTATCCTGGTTATTGGGATGTTGCAATGATTAGTGATCTATTAGATCGGTTTGACTGTTATATGATATGAGCTAACGTATGATATTTATGTGTACATGTTTGTTTGGTTGGGGGTTGGGTTGAGGCGGTCCTGCTTTGTGTTGTAGGCCAATATACCCGACGAGCGGTCCGGATAGGCTGTAGGCCCTGCGAGGTGGTCCAGTCATGTCGAAGGCTCGGGAGCACTCCAGATAGATTATAGGCCTGCAAGGCGGTCCAGTCAGGCTGAAGGCTCATGATGCATGCTAGTATATATTGGTTAACATGATATGATTATGGTTTTATGAGGTTGGTATTTTGGGGGTAGCTCACTAAGCTTTCGGTCTTACAGTTTCAGTTTATTGTTTCAGGTACTTCTGGTGATCGTGGGAAGGTGAAGGCATGATCGTACCGCTCCTCTTGCTATTATGATTTTATGATTTGATACTGGGATACTCTGATAATTATTATTTTGAAAACAAACAATGTAATTTCAAATGGTTTTAAGTGTTTGAAAAAGTTTAAATTTGGCTTGAATTTTTATGAGTGTTACAAGTTGGTATCAGAGTCTTGGTTTGAGTGAATTGGAGGAACACTCGTGTGAATCCAGTCTCAAATCAATGAAAATATTTTCAAAATAATTTTCAAAAGGTTTTCAAAATAAGTAAAGGAGGATGCAGGGTGTACGATCAGTCGGAGCCAGTAAGTGACCCCAAAATACCATACAGTTATTTGATTATGTGATATGTTAGAACAGCATGCTAGTGCTAGGCTAGGGATCTTCAGGAATTGCATGGTAGAACTACCTGATTACATGATGCCTGCTAGCCTAGGGTTTCCTTTATATGAGATTGACATCATTACTGTAGTTGCTTAGTGTATGCATCACAGTTATACATAATTAAGATCTTATAGCCTGAGAATGTTTGATTTGGCCTTATGTTCTGTTCTTGTTTGATTGGGAGCTTAGGGTAGGATTGAATATTCGAAAGTCTATAGGGTCCAGCGTTATGTGTGACTAGCATACACTAGTGCTGCAGGGTTGGTGGAAGTTTCATGGGTGTGTGGGTTGTGCGAGACTGGTAGGTCAATTATGAGACAGTTAGCCATCCTCTAGGAGCGAGGTTGAGCGACCACCAGATGTATGTATAGTGATTAGGGTGTTGTGGTGATACTTGAGACAAATATGGGTAGGTGTGGAAGGTAGTAGGGGCCCATACTACTGAAAGCACAGGATCCATACGCGTATCAAGGAAGTCGCAACCTCTAGGGTTTAGTCGGGAGTGGTTATGCGGATTTTTTGATATCTTCCTGTTATATTTTCAGTATGGCGGTTACGAGGCGTTTTGTGACTGGATCCGGGTCGGGATCAGATCAGGGTGATCAGGGCGATCAGGGCGCTCCGATAGAGCCTGAGGTTATCGGCCAGGACAGGCCAGCAATGTTGACAGAGGATCGTGTCAGGGAGATCATCCGTGAGGAGGTGGTCGAGATTGTCCGGGGTCAGATTCCAGAGTTTTTCGGGACTATCAAGTCCGCTATGAGGGTGTACTTCGATGACAGATACGTAGCCCTTGCTGAGACGGCTGCCGCATCAGCTACCACGGCTATAACAACGGCAGGAGGAGTAGGAGGAGCCAGTCGGGCTTTCCAGTACAGGGACTTCGATAACACAAAGCCCCCTACTTTTGATGGGACTCAGGATCCCATCAAAGCCATGAGGTGGATTTCTGATGTGGAGGGATATTTCTTTACTTGCTCGTGTCCCACTGACCAGAGGGTCAGATGTGCCCTGAACCTGCTGAGGCTCGGGGCCAAGGACTGGTGGAGATTTATGACAGGGTCGTACACTGATGATCAGAGAGCTACCGTTACATGGGAGCAGTTCAGGGATATGTTCCGCGCTCGATACATTCCTCGAGTTGAGCGGGAACGATTGGCTTAGGAGTTTTTGAGTTTGAGACAGGATAGGGAGTCGGTGACGGAGATCCACCTGTATGTTCACAGAGAGGGCGATGTTCTGCCCAGAGTTTGCTTCCTAGCAGGCTCAGATGACTCGTTATCTGACCATGCTCACAACGATGTGATACTCTTCTGGAGCTATAGGAGGCCGCTAGGTGGCGTGAGTTAGAGATTGAGCTGCAATTGAGGGAGCAGCGTTAGGCCCCGACACAGTCTCAGCCGGCGCCAAAGCGGTCTAAGACCGCTGATTCGAGGACCAGGGGTCAACAGAGCCACACTTGTGGAAATTCGGCAAGTGTCATTCTGGAGCATGTCGAGCGGGTAGTGGGTGCCACAAGTGTGTCAAGGAGGGGCACTATGCTAGGGACTGTCGCCAGCCCGCCCCTGCATCGGAGATGAGGTTATGTTATCACTGTCATCAGGTTGGTCACGTGAAGACCAACTGTCTACAGCTCGCAGCCAGGTCGGCGCAAGCCCCGACGCCGGCTACGTTGAGGATTATAGATGGGAGGCCGGTTAGGGCAGAGCCTCCGAAGGCTCAGGGGCGTGGCTTCCAGCTTACAGCAGAGGAGGCCAGGGCAGCACAGGATGTGGTTGCCGATATGTTTCTATCCCTTATCTTATTGATCTTATATGTTTTATGCTTATCTGTCTATGCCTGTGTTTAGGTGCGTTTTTAGTGAACTCCTTTCCTGCATTGGTTTTATTTGACTCGGGGGCGAGTCGGTCATTTGTATCACAGTCATTCAGTAGGGAGTTCAGTATGCCAGTAGGCAATCTAGAGTGTCCGTTGCGAGTCTCTATCGCCAACGAACATGGAGTTTCTGCTTCCTCGGTCTATCGAGGGTGTGAGTTGGAGATCTTCGTGGTGTCCTTTCCGATATATTTGATACCGATTCCCATGGGGGAGGTGTGCGTGATCGTAGGGATGGATTGGCTTAGCCGTTTTGGTGCCATGATAGATTACGAGGTCCAGAGAGTGGTAGTTCGAACCCCAAGTGGGGGAGAACTAATTGTTTATGGCGAGGGCACCAGAGTGGGTTCAGGGTTTTGTTCAGCTGCCAGGGCTCGGCAGTACATTTAGCACGGGTGTGTGGGTTATTTAATGATTGTTGAAACAATAAACTTATTTATTATGAGTTGAAAACCCTATATGCTCACCAGGCTCCCGAGCCTGACCCACTCAGTTTCTTGTATTACAGGTAGTGGCAAAAGCATAGTTGGATGACTTAACGAGAGATTGTGGATTTTAGGCCAGTAGATAATAAATGGAATATTGTAAGGCCTATGTTGTTTTGAGTCCAGGTTGTGTTTTGTGGCCTATGATGTTTTTTTTGGTTTATGCTTATGATCTGTATCGATGATTGACATCCCGAGTTTTTTGTAATGTAATGAAAATACATTTCTTTAAGAAATGCTTTAATAAATTTTTATCTTACTTTGTTTTGGGAACAAATCCCGCAACACTTTTTACTCTGATTTTTATTAAAAAGCATAAACGAAATTGGTCTCTTCTGGCCGTAAAAATGGGGATGTCATAGTTGGTATCAGAGCATTAGTTTAAGCGAACTAGGAATTTGTAGGATTTTTAGACTTAAACTTAGAATGCTAAGCGATGATGGTGAGATGAGTGTCTTCCATATTTTAGACAAGAGCACTAGTTTATTTTAGGAAGGATGCCTAAAATGCTTTTATGTGCTAATTGCTTTATGTTTGCCTTGTATGCTATTATTTGTTCGGATCCATGGTCTGTTGCCGACCGGATATGGAAACCTTATGTGTTTAGGATTCTAAGCGTTCGAATACGATATTAGAACTAGCATGCAACGTTTTGGAGCGATGAGGGGAATTTAAACGTCTATCATAAATAAAGATCTAAATTCACCTAATTTGGTGTATAGATCGAAATGGCAAGAACCCGAAGTGGAGCTAGAAACGCAAATGGAAACAGGAATCAGCAGCCTCGTCCCGAAGTGATTGAGTAGGTGCCGATAGTCGAAGTTGCACCTGAGCCAGTCACAATGGCTAGAGTTCAAGCCATGATTCGGGCTATGATGGCGGAACAAAGGGAAGAAATGAGACAACTGTTGCTGAATAACAGAAGTGAACCTTCAATGCCTGTTGAACAACCAGAACGAAATGACGGAGATTCTGAAGAAGGGAATAACAGTCGCACTGTCAGTCAAGTGGAACCCCCAGTGGTGAGAAGGAATGACCCGGAGAGGGAAATCGACCGAGATGGACGTATGTATAAGAACTTCTTGGGTGCCAAACCACCAAGTCTTTCCGGAAAGCCAAAGCCTATAGAGATTATGGACTGGATCTCCGAAATGGAGATGGTATTTGAAAGCTGTAACTGTAGTGATAAGCAGAAAACCGTCTTTGCGGTTCGACAACTAAAGACCGAAGTCTTGAGCTGGTGGAAATTGTTGGCGGATACGATGCCACGAGGAGAAGCTTTGAAGATGTCTTGGGAAGCATTCATGGAACAGTTGAAGATGCAGTACTGCTCCGAGATAAATCTGATCGATCTAAACAATGAGTTCCAAAACTTGAAGAAAGGGAAAATGAGCATTTATGACTATGCTACTGCGTTTACCGAGAAGATGAAGTTATTTCCATACTTGGTGCCGACTGAACTCGCCAAGATCGAGAAATTTGCTAACGGATTGCCATAAGACATTGGCCCAACAGTCAAAATGGCAAGCACGCTGAAGGCAGCCGTTAGAGCAGCCAAGAATGTTGAGACCCAGTTAAAAGAAAGGGGTCTGGAGAGAACTGAGGTGGGTGAGAACAGGAAGTTTGAGGGATCTTCAAGATCCAACAAGAAAAGTAAATCCTCGAAGTCTGGTTCGAGAGGAGGAGGAGGCGAAGCAAAATGGTGTGAAAAGTGCAAAAAGAAACATCATGGGAAATGTGACAGGGAGGTCACTTGTTTTAAATGTGGGAAGCCTGCGCACTATGTCAACGAGTGCACGTTCAACAAAAAAGTTTGTTATGGTTGTAACGAGGAAGGGCACCTTTTGAAGGACTGCCCGAAGAAGAAGGAGGCAGCAAGGCCTAATCTCCCACCGAAGCCAAAATCCAGAGCTTTCCAGATGACACTTGAAGCCGCGAAGGAAGCAACAGACATCGCTTCAGGAACCTTTCTTGTAAATGGATTGCCTGCCAATGTATTGTTTGATTTTGGAGCAAGTTACTCCTTTATATCACATAAATTTGGTGGAAGACTAGCATTGCCTATATAAAAACTTGATGATGCTCTATTTGTAGAAGTTGTCAGTGGCAAATTCATACTTGTTACTGATTGCATTAGGAATATCGTCATCGACTTGAACGGAAACGAATTCCATGAGGAGCTGTTGCCTATTGAGCTAAATGGTTTCGATATCGTACTGGGAATGGAATGGCTTGGCGCCAATGATGCCGAGATACTGTGCAAGAAGAAGATAGTAAGAGTGAACCCGCCTGGGAAAGAGTCATTTGTGGTCTACGGGGACAAACGTTGAGTGAATTCTGGAATCATTTCCCTAATGAAAGCTAGAAAATGCTTGTCCAAAGGATGCATATCATACCTGACATTTGTGATCGATGCTAAGAAAGAGAAGAAAGAGATACAACAAATACTAATGGTGTGTGACTATCCGGAAGTCATTCCCGAAGATCTTCCTGGATTGCTCTCTGATAGACAAGCGGAGTTCCGAATAGACTTGTTACCAGGAACAACACCAATAGCAAAAGCACCATGCCGATTAGCACCGATGGAGATGAAGGAGCTTATGATGCAACTTCAGGAGTTGTTAGACAACGGTTTCATTAGACCTAATTCATCACCGTGGGGAGCTCATGTGTTATTCGTGAAAAAGAAGGACGGAAGCATGAGAATGTGTATA
Source organism: Lactuca virosa (assembly GCF_052849685.1). Classification (NCBI taxonomy): domain Eukaryota; kingdom Viridiplantae; phylum Streptophyta; class Magnoliopsida; order Asterales; family Asteraceae; genus Lactuca; species Lactuca virosa. The sequence goes on along the minus strand of NC_136427.1, from coordinate 14,232,841 downwards.
GACTACCGAGAGCTGAACAAGGCAACGGTGAAGAACAAGTATCCATTGCCAAGGATTGATGACCTGTTCAATCAGCTGCAAGGTTCAAGTTATTTCTCCAAGATCGATCTTAGGTCGGGATATCATCAACTGAAGGTGCGCGAGCAAGATATTGAGAAAACCACATTTAGAACGAGGTACGGACACTATGAGTTCTTGGTTATGTCGTTTGGACTAACCAATGCTCCAGCAGCATTCATGGACTTGATGAACAGGGTTTGTAAACCATTCATCGATAAATATGTGATAGTGTTCATATATGACATTATGGTTTACTCAAAAAGCGAGCAGGAGCATGGCAAGCATCTACGAGAGGTGCTAGAAGTTTTGAAGAAGGAGAAGCTATATGCAAAGTTCTCCAAATGTGATTTTTGGATTCGGGAAGTCCAATTCTTGGGTCATGTGGTCAACCAGGAAGGGATCATGGTTGACCCAACAAAGATTGAAGCTGCAATGAAGTGGGAATGACCAAAGAGTCCTAAGGAGATCAGAAGCTTTCTGGGATTAGCCGGATATTACCGAAGGTTTATCCAAGGCTTTTCTTCGATAGCTGCTCCATTGACAACTTTGACCCATAAAGGAGCTACTTATACTTGGAGTGAGAAGCACGATGAAGCATTTGAGAAGCTAAAGAATAAGTTATGTGAAGCACCGATTCTTTCTCTGCCCGAGGGAGTTGAAGACTTCGTAGTCTATAGCGATGCATCTGGAGTTGGGTTAGGTTGCGTTCTGACCCAAAGGGACAAGGTGACAGCATATGCATCGAGACAATTGAAAGAACACGAAAAGAACTACCCCACTCATGATCTGGAGTTGGCAGCGGTGGTATTTGCACTAAAGATATGGAGACATTATCTTTACGACACGAAGTGAAAGCTTTTCACAGATCATAAGAGTCTTCAGTATCTCTTTAATAAAAAAGAGTTGAATATGAGGCAACAATGTTGGCTAGAGTTGCTTAAGGATTACGACTGCGAGATACTTTACCACCCTGGTAAAGCAAATGTCGTAGCTGATGCTCTAAGCCGAAAATTCAACCTGGAAAGAAAAAGGCCAAGAGCGTTGAGAATAGAAGTTGTCTCTGATGGGTTTTATGCATAAGAACAATCCTATGTGCTCATACAAACCCTAATGCTTGGATCTAGGTTTCTCTATTGAACATGCTTTGAATCCAAGACTTACAATCCTAGATCTATCATATAGAATGCAAAATTAACATTATAAGAACATATCTAAGTGTTTACCTCTTTCAAATAGCTTGAAATACTTGTAGTCTTTTTGATCTTGAGCTTAGAGTCACAATTGTAACTCCTCTAATGGTTCACAAACCCCACAAGCAAGAAGGCAATATGAGAGAGGATGAGAGATGCTAAAATTGACCCTAGGGTTCCCTTGGAATCAAGTCTTGCTGTTTTTCATAGCCTAGGGGTCTTATTTATACTGCAGGCTTCTAGGGTTTGAGTCTAAACCCTAATGGACAGCTTAATCACCAAGCAGCCCAATGAACCTTCTAGATTAGGGCCTTGGACGAAAATATGATGGATCCCCATCATAATTTCGTTCCCCCCTTAGTCCATTAGGTTTCCTAGCCCAAAACTCAACTATCATACATTTGACAGTTTATGCCCCTTTATTTAATTAATCTCTTTTAGTCACCAAATTAATTCCTAATTAATTTATGACCAATACTAATTAAATAAATATGATTTCTCCTTTAATATATTATTCTTATAATATATAAATAAACCATAATATTCTCTCTCTCTCTCTCCTTAAATTACCTTGTCAAGTTGCTTTTGAGAAGGCAACCCAAAAGGACCATGCATAACCGGGTCAAGTACATACCAAATATAGTTACGGGCTTAGACACTAATCCAACAGTCTCCCACTTGGATAAGTCTAGTAACTATACTTCATATATGTCTTTAGAATCCGATTAGCAATCGTAGCTCTTATACTTTGCTGTCAACTCTGATCAACAATTTGTCCTTCAGATAAGGGATCGTATAATCCTCTGTTCCAGATATCATGCTGACAATACTTGTTGTCCAACATTTTGTTTCTCGATCTCTGATTTATTCGACATAGAATTTAGTTGAACACATCAACTTCATTCTGACCGGGCCCGGCACATAAGTCAAACTAAATCATCGAGTGGCCAAGATATCGCTTTTATTCTCTTAGAATAAAAGGTACAGAAAAACTTCGACTTATATGCTTTTATCATTTACTAGCTAAGTCACACACAATAATGCGTTTTATAACATCAAGTTACTGATGTGTTTTCGCATTATCAATGTATAATAAACTAGCAAACAACAACCATATCTCTAGGTTAAAGATTATATGATATTATCATCTTGCGATCACTTGTGATAACTTTCAAGAAGTGATACTAGCAAGTGCGGGTCTATTCCAATGCTCAAATCATATTTCATAAGCACTCATAAACTTTGTAGCAAACCTTTGCTATGTCTAAAACCTTTTAGACAATCTACAAACTAATTTATGACAATCTTCTTTCATATCTACTTCCAACATATGAGCGATTGTGGACCTTTCGAATAATCCTATTATTCAGGAAGTCAAAACATGCAAAATCGAAACAATAGATAAATGATCAACACAAGATAGAAACTTTCTTATAAATAACACACCTTTATTTAATCATCAAATGTTGAATACAAAATTATCCATTACAAATTTCCTACCTATCTAATCTAAACTAATATCGTCCTTTAGCCCAATGCTCCTAGCGTGCTTCAAGTGCTTGACCCTACTCAGTCCCTTCGTAAGGGGATCTGCTGGGTTATCTTCTGACGATACCCTCTTCACAACGAGGAGTCCCTCTTCTACCCGATGTCTAATAAAATGGTATTTCCTGTCGATATGTCGAGATCTGCCATGATCCCTTGGTTCCTTGGTCAAGGCAACCGCTCCTTCATTATCACAGAATATTTCCATGGGCTCCTTTATGGATGGCACGACTCTAAGGTCTACAATGAAGTTCTTCAACCATATAGCCTCCTTTGACGCCTCGCTTGCCGCATTGTACTCTGATTCGCACGTTGAATCAGCTACGGTCTCTTGCTTGGAACTTTTCCAAGTCACTGCTCCTCCGTTTAGGGTAAAGACCCAGCCCGACTGTGATTGGTAATTATCCCGATCTGTCTGGAAACTAGCGTCAATGTACCCTCACACCCTTAAGTCATCACTCCCACCAAGGACTAGAAACCATTCCTTGGTCCTTCGTAGGTACTTAAGAATATTCTTGACAGCAATCCAATGTGCTCTACCAGGGTTCCCTTGATATCTGCTAACCATGCTCAAAGCGAAGGCTACATCAGGGCGAGTACAGGTCATAGCATACATAATCGAGCCAACTGCGGAAGCGTAAGGTACTCGGCTCATATCAGCTATCTCTGCCTCTGTACTCGGGCTCTGAGTCTTACTCAGTTTGGTATTGCATTGAATTGGCAACTCCCCTTTCTTGGAATTTTCCATACTAAAACGTTTTAGTACCTTTTCCAAGTATGTATCCTGACTGAGTCCTATCAGTCTCTTACTTCTGTCTCTCACTATCCTTATTCCCAGAATATATGCCGCCTCTCCGAGATCCTTCATAGCAAAACACTTCCCAAGCCAGGACTTGACCTCCTGCAAGGTTGGGATGTCGTTTCCTATGAGTAGTATGTCATCGACATACAATACGAGGAAGCTCACTATACTCCCACTGGCCTTGACATACACACATGACTCATCTTCGTTTCGCAGAAAGCCAAACTCTTTGACCTTCTCGTCAAAACAAAGATTCCATCTGCGAGATGCTTGCTTTAATCCATAAATGGATTTCTCAAGCTTGCACACTCTATTTGGATACTTCGCATCGACAAAACCCTCCGGCTGATTCATGTAAACATCCTCCGCCAACTTCCCATTTAGGAAAGCGGTTTTTACATCCATCTGCCAGATTTCATAATCATGAAACGCAGCTATTGCGAGCATTACCCTAATAGACTTTATCTTGGCAACTGGTGAGAAGGTCTCATCATAGTCAACTCCAGGAGTTTGAGTAAATCCCTTCGCGACCAATCGCGCTTTATAAGTGTGCACTTTCCCATCCATGTATGTCTTCTTCTTGAAGATCCACTTGCACCCGACCGTCTTACGACCTGGTACGTTATCAACCAAATTCCAAACTTGGTTGTCATACATGGACTGAATCTCGCTGTCCATTGCCTCTTTCCATTTAGCAGACTCTGGGCCTGCCATGGCTTCCTTGTAGCTATTAGGTTTGTCCAGATTTACTAGTGTACTATCACTAATAAACGTATCCCCGTCAGTAGTAATATGGAAACCATAAAACTGGGGTGGAACAATAACTCTACTCGAACGTCTAAGAGGTAAGGACTGGTCAATTGGTTCAACAGGAGTTTCCTCCTCAGGTTGAACGCCAGTGTAGGAGGTTCCTTCATCTCCTGACTCTTGAAGTTCTTCAAGGTCAATCTGAATCCTACTGTCTCCTTGACTTATGAGTTCTCTTTCTCTGAAAACCCCTCTCCTAGCAACAAAAACAACATTGTCATTTGGTCTATAGAAGAGATAGCCAAAAGACTTCTGTGGATAGCCGATGAAATAACACTTCTCACTACGAGGTTCTAGCTTGTCGTGAGTATCTCGTCTTACGAAAGCTTCACAACCCCAAACCTTGATATGTGCTAACGAGGGAGCTTTCCCTGTCCACATCTCGTGAGGTGTCTTGGCAACCTTCTTGGTGGGAACTAAGTTAAGGATATGGGCGGCAGTCTCTAAGGCATACCCCCAGAATGAGATCGATAACGAAGCATGATCATAGAACGAACCATGTCCAACAAGGTTCGATTGCATCTCTCAGCCACACCATTCAATTGTGGCGTTTTAGGAGGCGTCAATTGCGAAACTATTCCGCATTCTTTTAGATAGTCGTGAAACTCAAGACTCAGGTACTCTCCTCCTCGATCAGATCGAAGCATCTTGATTTTCCTGCCCAGTTGATTCTCCACTTCATTCTTAAACTCTTTGAACTTTTCAAAGGTTTCTGACTTTTGCTTGATCAAGTAGATATATCCATATCTGCTATAATCGTCTGTAAAAGTCACGTAGAAGCGACAAGCGTCCCTTGTGGTGGATCTAAAGGGTCCACATACATCAGTATGTATGAGATCCAATACACCCTCACCCCTTTCACATGTGCCAGTAAAGGGTGACTTGGTCATCTTCCCAAGTAAACAAGATTCACACACGTCATCGTCCCTAAGTTTGAATGACTCCAAGACTCCATCCTTTTGGAGTTGGGCTATGCGTTTCTTGTTGACATGGCCAAGGCGACAATGCCACAAGCATGCTTTGTCCAGACTTGTGGACGAATCAATATTCAAAACATCATTTCCTAAATTATCAATAATTAACACATATTCATAAATCCCATTACAAGGCAATGCATTGAAATAAAAGACACCATTCAAATAAGCATTAATAGAACCATTACTATTATCAAACGAATATCTGAAACCTTGTCTAAACAATCCATGAAAAGAAATGATGTTCCTTGCCATATCTGGCGAATAGCAACAATTATTTAAATCTAGCCCTAACCCATTACTCAACACTAAGGAATAAACTCCGATCTTGGTTACTGGTGAAGACTTCTTGTTTCCCATGATCAAGTTTATCCTTACATGCTCCACTTCCCTACTTTTTCTTAGCCCCTGTAAATCAAAACAAATGTGGTAACCACATCCAGTATCAAGGACCCATGAAGTAGCAAGTGATGAGTTATTAGATTTAATTAAATACATACCTGCAAAGGTGGGCTTTATCTTCCCATCCTTAATATCCTGCAAATATTTAGGGCAGCTTCGTTTCCAGTGGCAATAGAAGCACTCTGCTTCCTTGGGGTCAGAAGAGGGCTTAACAGAACCTGCTTTGGTCCCACTAGAAGAGGAACCATCTTGGGTCTTACCCTTATGGTGGCTCTTAGAAGGAGCCTTCCTCTTCTTTCCCTTTCCTTGGCCAATTGCCAACACAGGAGCAGCTACAGTAGAGGATGATGCAATAGATTTGTCCTTGAGGTTGCTCTCAGCTGTCCTCAGGAGCCCTTGAAGTTTACTCAGGGTGACCTCTTCCTTATTCATGTGGTAGGTCATTCTGAACTGGTTGTAGCATGAGGGCAAGGAGTGGAGGATGATGTCGATAGCCAAATCCTCATCAAACTTAACATTAAGTTTGAGAAGACGATCAACATACCTTTGCATTCTTTGCAAATGAGCGGTTAGGGATTCTCCACTCCCCATCCTAGCGGTGATCATGTTGGTAATGATCTCATAGCGCTCTTGCCTCGCGCTCTGGTGGTACCTGTCCAGCAAATCTTGATGCATTTCATATGGATACATGTCCTCATAGGACTTTTGGAGTTCGAGGTTCATGGTGGCCAGCATGATGCAATGAACTTTCGTCGCATCACGCTCATGGGCCTCAAAGGCGGCCATCTCTTCAGGAGTAGCAACTTCTGGGTTGATCTTTTCGAGCTTCTCATCGAGGACATATTCTTTGTCCTCGTAGCGAGTTATCATGCGAATGTATCTCATCCACTCGTTGAAGTTCGAGCCATCAAATGTCACCTTTTGACACAGGTTCATCAACGAGAATGATCCAGAAGCGTTGTTGTTTGCGTTTGCGTTTGACATCTGAAATCGAAAGGAACAAAGTTTGATTAGAAATGAATCCCTAATTAAACACCCAAATGAGAAATTAGGGCTAGGATCCAACAACATTATTTACAACTTAGAAAAGGGATGCCATAATCTAAAAGCAAATAATATTGAAGGTAAGTGAATGACGATTCACTAATTTTAACCATGCAAAACGAAAAGAAATTAAGTTTTAAATGTATTTGAAAATTCCTAGATTTCTTTTGAGATTCATTGAACATTTCAATGGCATGTTTAAATCTCGATATGCACTACAAATTTGCGACTGGGATGCCGAGGATCGCAAACAAGTTTGTGAATAACCATGCGAATCAACATGGTGCACTCAATGTCTTCATCACCTAATCAATGTGCCGGTTAGCCACACACGCTCCATTGATCTATGATAAAACATCGAGCCACCCTTTGTCACCAATGTCAATCCCAAATTAGTGTGCCGGTTAACCACACGCGCTCCACCAACGATTGACAAGGGCACAAAGTGTAATTCCATGGATTAGCATCACTTTCACATTTTATCCTAAAGTAACTAAGATTGGGAATTTGAAAAAACATGTAGTTACTTTGTATTTTACATTATACTTTTAATGAGGCGATGATTGCCCTATCCTACCTGTTCGGCTAACGACCCTCCACCAGTCAAGCAAGCGGTGGGTGTGAATGTACACCCATTAAGCGCCATTTTATAGACAACCTTATACCCACCTTATAGACTGGCTTCGTGAATGAGGCCTACTAACGGTAAGACTAGCATTTAAAGTTATACATATATATTAATTAAGCTTGTAATAATATAATAGTATAGGGTTGAATTTCAAACTTGTAAAATTCTAAGGGTTTGAAATTTAAATTATTCAAAATTAAACTTTTAATCACAAAATTCAAATTTCAAAACTTGAGGGCAAGTTTTGAACTTTTCAAAACAAAAGGGATCAAATAACAAATAATTTAAATTAAACAATTAATTTCATAATTATCTATATTTGATCTAATCCAATTTTAGACATAAGATAATTACCAAATAATTTAAATAATCCATATTTATCATATAAACAACTAATATTTAAAAGATTTGAAATTATCTATTGTTTTGGCAGGGATAAACATGCAAATAATATAATATTCAGATTTTATCTTTAAAAAACGATTTAGGCATTAATCCCATGACAAAACAGCAACAAAATCCCGAAAATCTTTCTGTCAGACGTCGAAACTCGTCGAGTCCACTTTGGAACTCGTCGAGTTCAAGCAACTCGTCGAGTTCCTCATGGAAACTCGTCGAGTTCATCAAACAGATTGCACAAAAAACGATTTTCAACAAGTAAACAGTTAAAGCATCACATACAATTGAAACCAATCAAGGCTCTGATACCACTGATGGGTTTTATGCATAAGAACAATCCTATGTGCTCATACAAACCCTAATGCTTGGATCTAGGTTTCTCTATTGAACATGCTTTGAATCCAAGACTTACAATCCTAGATCTATCATATAGAATTCGAAATTAACATTATAAGAACAGATCTAAGTGTTTACCTCTTTCAAATAGCTTGAAATACTTGTAGTCTTTTTGATCTTGAGCTTAGAGTCACAATTGTAACTCCTCTAATGGTTCACAAACCCCACAAGCAAGAAGACAATATGAGAGAGGATGAGAGATGCTAAAATCGGCCTTAGGGTTCCCTTGGAATCAAGTCTTGCCGTTTTTCATAGCCTAGGGGTCTTATTTTGTGACATCCCCATTTTCACGGCCAGAAAAAAGACCGATTTTGTTTATGCTTTATAAAAATCAGAGTACTTCTTTTAAAAATATTGTGGAATTTGTTCCCATAAAAAAAACATGATAAATGCGTTATCAAGCATTTCCGAAGAAATGTATTTTTATTAATTTTAAAACATAGGGATGTCATCGTCAATACAGGAACATAAGCATAAACAGAACTTACATTTATTTACACTAGTGATCTACATCTCTTTTAAATCTCTCAGTGCAAAGTAGCTTCGTATCGACACCTGTGATACAAATAAGCTGGAGTGGGTCAGGTTGGGAAACCTGGTGAGTACATAGGGATTTCAATCCCACAATGTTATATCATATATAATTTAGAACACAAAATATACGATTTCCCCATATATATATAATCAACTCTTACCCCACCACGTTAATCCTCACAACGAGACTATCCATACTCTCGGACCTTAAACTTTACCTCTTACCTAATCCATACTCTCGGATCTAATCCATGCTCTCGGATAAATAATTGTGCCCATTCCATACTCTCGGGTTAGGGACAATTAGTCTATGTCCAAATCCATACTCCCAGATTAATGACGGATTCTGTGTCCTGCCCATACTCCCGGACTGAGGACAACTGACTATGTCTTAATCCATACTCCCGGACTAAGGACAACTGACTATGTCTTAATCCATACTCTCGGATTAATGACAGTTGACTATGTCCAATCCATACTCTCAGACTAGGGATAATGACTATGTCTAATCCGTGCTCCTGGATCAATGACATATACTAAAGTTCTACTCTCTAAGTATAACTCACTTGTACTCATAAGAAAATACTACCCAATGTTCCTCATAATTAATTTAGGTTTACTCTTTATCCTAAATTATCATATATAATCAGGTATGTTCTTTAACACGTATTTCAGGCAACATCAATTAACTCGCACATAAACATATAATTAATACTTCAATAAATACTTGTATTAAAATCATGTTCATGAAAGGGACTATGCACTCACACATAAACTCTTTAACATATATTTAATACCTTAATTAATACTTGTATTAAAATCATGTTCATGAAAGGGACAATGCACTCACACATAAACTCTTTAACATATATTTAATACTTTAATTAATACTTGTATTAAAATCATGTTCATGAAAGGGACTATGCACTCACTTGATTAGGTGGTGATTCCGAACTCAGACAACGCTTCGTTATCTCAAAATAATTTTCCTCGACAAAACCTAGTATCAATACCACTTGGGTTTAGTTTTAACATTAACCGCGACTAATTAATAGTCTAGCTATTATTACTATTATATAAGCGTTAAATAACACTCAATATAACTCATAATAATAGCCCAAATAATTATTTTAAGGTCCTAATAATGTTACTATAATTAAATAAAAGCTATATTAAATATAGTATAGGCGTAGCTCACTTACAGCGGGTTTTTATCAAAAACCGGGCTTCGCTGGAGCAGCATTTCCGAGCCGAAAGCTTTTCTTCTCGGAGCCGTCGGGCGCTCCGGGGCTTTCTTCTCGTGCTAGGGAGGTTCCCTAGACTTGGGAGGGGTTTAGGAAGGTTAGAGAGAAGTTAGAGAGAGAAAGAAAGGTTTGAAGGTGTGAGGAAATTATGAAGAGTTCGTCTCTTATTTATAGGAATTGTATAGTAAAGTAGTCTCCAAGCTTCGTCCGTAACTTTCACATATGAGCTCCGTTTTTGTCTGTCTTTTTACCGTTGAGTTCCTATTAATGAGATCTTCAACTCTCATTTAGACCTCGTTGGCTAATTCTCATTCTATCTCGGATTTACAAAACTGTATCGAATTCACCGCGCTCGAAAAGTAGAGACTAAGCTTCGTCCATAACTTTCGCATACGAGCTCCGTTTTTGTCTGTCTTTTTACTGTTGAGTTCCTATTAATGAGATATTCAACTCTCATTTAGACCTCGTAAGCCAAAAACCGCTCTAACTAAAATTCGAGTTTCGGGTTGTACACTGCTAAGCCGAAACTTCGAAAAATCATAACTTTCTCATACGAAGTCAGATTTGGGCGTTCTTTTTATGGACGTTCTCGGTTTAAAGTTTTCTACAACTTTTGTTTAGATCACTAAGGCTAAAAGTCGCTCCATCGTAAATTCACTATTTACGCTTCCCGGTGCCGTGCCGGTTTTGCCATAAAACTTCGACGGGCCATAACTTTTTCGTTATAACTCGGATTTCGGCGTTCTTTATACGTACGGAAACCTTGAGAAATATTCTACAACTTGGTTAAGATTATTTATTATAAATAATCTTTTGCCGAAAATTCATTTTCGACACTCATTGCCTCTAAATTGACTAGCCCGGATCTACGGGCGTTACAATTATCTCCCCCTTAGGATGATTACGTCCCGGAATCATCAACGAAACAGGGTTGTATAATGACTCCATACGTTATCTCTTCATCCTAGGTATTAATCGTAACTTCTATGTTCCTTCAAATGTGTATCTAACTCTTGGTCTTCTTGACTGCAAGCGGTGCTCGAACTTGCACCTGCTCGTTAGACTCCAAACTATGACATTCGAGTCACAATATCGATCCTTGATGGAGACTCCTTCTTCTTCTTAGAAAGCTTAAGATAAGCTCCTCTGTTACTACAACGTACCGATGTGTCATATTCTAATGACCTCTCATCGTGTGCTTAAACTCAAATCTCTTAGAGTTAAATTCCAGAACAGACTATACCTTCCTTCATGTTCTAATGTGACATAATCACATCTTAAAACTTAGCATCTCTAGCTACAAGCCTCTTTAGCGACAATCGCGATACTTCTATTGATCGCTTTGATTTCAATCTTTTGGTTTAAGTCGGACGCTACATTAAACTTGGTTCTCTGAACCACGTAACCTACTTATCGTAGTCGAACTCAATTTGATATGACCACTAGGATCGGAATAACAATCATCTTCGATGGTAACGACATACTCGAATAAAACGAAATCAATTACTAGCTTCTTGGTAACCTTGTGACTTTCCCTGATCCAAGTGTGAGTCATGTGCTTCCGGTAGTATAGATCTCTAATACCATTCACACCTACTCATACTCGTCCCAAGTATTGTCTCGCAGCTTATCCAAGTCACCATACAAGAAAATCAGATAATCACTTAACACATCGGATGGCAAAACGAAGGTCTTATATTATTTCTTGCAACGATTACATGGGTGTTCAAGTTCACCCTAGACTATGCCTCTACTAGGCTACATCATACGATACTATCTATATGGCTACTGCATCACTAAATCTTCGGATATCAAGTCCTCACTCTTGATTCCTTGCATCATCGTCAAGGATCATCTGAAATGCCCTTGCCTTCGGCTTTGGCGGCACATTTGGTTTTGCAGCTTCTTCTTTCCTTGGGCAGTCTTGCTTGAAGTGTCCTTCTTCACCACACTTAAAGCAGACTTCTTTCTTGGTTGTGCATTCGCTGGCGTAATGACCAGTCTTCCCGCATTTGAAGCAGGTCATCTCTTTAGAGCATTTCCCAATGTGCTTCCTTCTGCACTTGTCACACCATGGTGTTCCTTCTCCAGACTTCGAGAATTTTCTCTTTTCGTCGGACCTTGTGGATCCTTCAAATTTTCTCTTATTGCCTACTTTAACCTTGCTGGCGGCTCCTCCCGTTATCATATCTTCAACAGACTTGGCAGCCCAAATAGCTGCCTCCAAAGTAGGTGCCTGACGTACTGGCACTGCATACTCCCACGGAAGTCCCTTGGCGTACTTGTCGATTCTTGTCAGCTCATATGGGACAAGTCGCAAGGCAAACTCCATTTTCTCGGTGAAGTTGTTGGTGTATTCGTCAATTGACATGCTTCCCTTCTTTAAGGTCAGGAATTGGTTCTCTAGCTCAAGCAAGTTTTGGGCTGAGCAGTACTTGCGCTTGAACTGTACTAAAAATTCTGCCCATGTCAGCTGTAGGGGCTCGTTGGGGCTTAAAGTCTTCCCCAGAGTGTCCCACCAGCGCACTGCTCTTCCTCGAAACCGACGTACTGCAAAGGTAGTCTGTAACTTGCCTCTGCAACTGCATGTCATAAAAGCTAACTCCATTTATGAGATCCAATCCATGACTCCGATCGAATCTTCCTTCCCAGTGAAGGTCGATGGCTTGCAAGTCAGAAAATCCTTGTACTTGCATCTGATTCCCTCGACTACATTATCATGATCGTTTCTCCTAATCACTGGCGGATCAGCTTGGCCCACAGACCTGCTGTAGTTTCCCTCCTCAGACTGCCCCTCACTCAGCTCGGGCTGTTCAACAGGCATCGTGGGCTCATCCTGATTCTGTTGAAGTAATCGTCTTGTTTCCTCCATTTGACGATCCAACATTGTCTGGATCATCGCTTGCACTCCGGCCATTGTGATTGGTTCAGGAGCGGCTACCACCACAGGTATTTGCTCAACCACTGGTGGTTGATTCCTATTCCCATTCGCGTTCCCGGCTCCACTGCGGGTTCTTGCCATTTCGATCTATACACCCATTTAAACGTTCGATGTGTAATGACGAGAATTAAGATAGGAAATATTTTATTGACGTTTGATGTATAATCTCCCTATTACTCCGAAAATTTATATGCCAGTTCTAATATCGTATTTAAACGTTTAGAAACCTGAACACATAAAGTTTCCAGATCCGGTCGGCAACAGACCATAGATCCGATCATATAATGTATATCATAAAGCATCATAAATCATTTAGCACATAAAAGCATGTTAGGAATTTTCCCTAAATAAGCTAGTGCTTGTGTCTATTCAGGTGTATTACCTAAGACACACTCCTCACAATCATTGCTTAGCATTTTAAGTTTAAGTCTATAAATAAATCCATATTCCTAGTTCGCTTAAACTAATGCTCTGATACCAACTGTGACATCCCCATTTTCACGGCCAGAAAAGACCGATTTTGTTTATGCTTTATAAAAATCAGAGTACTTCTTTTAAAAATGTTGCAGAATTTGTTCTCAGAAAAAAACATGATAAATGCGTTATCAAGCATTTCCGAAGAAATGTATTTTTATTCATTTTAAAACATTGGGATGTCATCGTCAATACAGGAACATAAGCATAAACAGAACTTACATTTATTTACACTAGTGATCTACATCACTTTTAGATCTCTCAGTGCAAAGTAGCTTCCTATCGACACCTGTGATACAAATAAGCTGGAGTGGGTCAGGTTGGGAAACCTGGTGAGTACATAGGGATTTCAATCCCACAATGTTATATCATATATAATTTAGAACACAAAATATACGATTTCCCCATATATATATAATCAACTCTTACCCCACCCCGTTAATCCTCACAACGAGACTATCCATACTCTCGGACCTTAAACTTTACCTCTTACCTAATCCATACTCTCGGATCTAATCCATGCTCTCGGATAAATAATTGTGCCCATTCCATACTCTCGGGTTAGGGACAATTGGTCTATGTCCAAATCCATACTCCCGGATTAATGACGGATTTTGTGTCCTGCCCATACTCCCGGACTGAGGACAATTGACTATGTCTTAATCCATACTCCCGGACTAAGGACAACTGACTATGTCTTAATCCATACTCTCGGATTAATGACAGTTGACTATGTCCAATCCGTACTCTCAGACTAGGGACAATGACTATGTCTAATCCGTGCTCCTGAATCAATGACATATACTAAAGTTCTACTCTCTAAGTATAACTCACTTGTACTCATAAGAAAATACTACCCAATGTTCCTCATAATTAATTTAGGTTTACTCTTTATCCTAAATTATCATATATAATCAGGTATGTTCTTTCACACGTATTTCAGGCAACATCAATTAACTCGCACATAAACATATAATTAATACTTCAATAAATACTTGCATTAAAATCATGTTCATGAAAGGGACTATGCACTCACTTGATTAGGTGGTGATTCCGAACTCAGACAACGCTTCGTTATCTCAAAATAATTTTCCTCGACAAAACCTAGTATCAATACCACTCGGGTTTAGTTTTAACGTTAACCGCGACTAATTAATAGTCTAGCTATTATTACTATTATAAAAGCGTTAAATAACACTCAATATAACTCATAATAATAGCCCAAATAATTATTTTAAGGTCCTAATAATGTTACTATAATTAAATAAAAGCTATATTAAATATAGTATAGGCGTAGCTCACTTACAGCGGGTTTCTATCAAAAACCGGGCTTCGCTGGAGCAGCGTTTCCGAGCCGAAAGCTTTTCTTCTCGGAGCCGTCGGGCGCTCCGGGGCTTTCTTCTCGTGCTAGGGAGGTTCCCTAGACTTGGGAGGGGGTTAGGGAGGTTAGAGAGAAGTTAGAGAGAGAAAGAAAGGTTTGAAGGTGTGAGGAAATTATGAAGAGTTCATCTCTTATTTATAGGAATTGTATAGTAAAGTAGTCTCCAAGCTTCGTCCGTAACTTTCCTATATGCTCATACAAACCCTAATGCTTGGATCTAGGTTTCTCTATTGAACATGCTTTGAATCTAAGACTTACAATCCTAGATCTATCATATAGAATTCGAAATTAACATTATAAGAACAGATCTAAGTGTTTACCTCTTTCAAATAGCTTGAAATACTTGTAGTCTTTTTGATCTTGAGCTTAGAGTCACAATTGTAACTCCTCTAATGGTTCACAAACCCCACAAGCAAGAAGGCAATATGAGAGAGGATGAGAGATGCTAAAATCGGCCCTAGGGTTCCCTTGGAATCAAGTCTTGCTGTTTTTCATAGCCTAGGGGTCTTATTTATACTGCAGGCTTCTAGGGTTTGAGTCTAAACCCTAATGGACAGCTTAATCACCAAGCAGCCCAATGAACCTTCTAGATTAGGGCCTTGGACGAAAATATGATGGATCCCCATCATAATTTCGTTCCCCCCTTAGTCCATTAGGTTTCCTAGCCCAAAACTCAACTATCATACATTTGACAGTTTATGCCCCTTTATTTAATTAATCTCTTTTAGTCACCAAATTAATTCCTAATTAATTTATGACCAATACTAATTAAATAAATATGATTTCTCCTTCAATATATTATTCTTATAATATATAAATAAACCATAATATTCTCTCTCTCCTAAAATTACCTTGTCAAGTTGCTTTGGAGAAGGCAACCCAAAAGGACCATGCATAACCGGGTCAAGTACATACCAAATATAGTTACGGGCTTAGACACTAATCCAACAGTCTTGACTATTGTGGGAAGTATTAAGAAAGCTCAGGAAGAAGCTTCAGAGAAAAATGACCGGAAGGAGGAGCGTTTGGGCAAAACGCTGGTGTTTGGTACGAATAATCAAGGATTGAAGGTATTCTAAGATAGGATTTGGGTACCTAAAACGGGAGGGATGAGAGATCTTCTGATGGAAGAAGCTCACAAGGCCATGTACTCTATTCATCCCGGCAACACAAAAATGTATAGGGATCTGAAACCCTACTATTGGTGGTCGACGATGAAGCTCGATGTTGCAAAGTATGTGGCCGAGTGTGTGACATGTGCGAGAGTTAAGGCACAACATCAGAAACCATATGGGAGTTTAGAACCTTTACCTGTTCCCATGGGTAAATGGAAAGACATTACTATGGATTTTATCACTAAACTGCCCAGAACGAAGGACGGTCATGACATCATTTGGGTGGTCGTTGATCGGTTCAGTAAGAGTGCACACTTCATAGCAGCTAATGAAAGATGGTCGATGGATAAGCTCGCAAATGCTTAAGTGAAGGAGGTGGTAAGACTTCACGGTGTTCCTTTAACGATCGTTTCAGATCGTGATAGTCATTTCACTTCAAGGTTCTGGAGAAATCTACAAGAGGAATTGGGTACAAAATTGTGTTTCAGTACAGCTTACCATCCGCAGACCGATGGTCAGAGCGAAAGAACGATCCAAACATTCGAGGATATTCTAAGAGCATGTACCCTGGAATTTCAAGGTAACTGGGATGAGCATTTGCCTCTAGTTGAATTTTCCTACAACAATAGTTACCATTCGAGCATCAAGATGGCACCTTATCAAGCTTTATATGGACAAAAGTGTCGTACGCCGTCTTGTTGGCTTGAAGCCGGAGAAAAGCAGTTTATGGGCCCCGAGATAGTCCATCAGACTGCTGAAAAGTTGAAGGTGATTAGGGAAGAGCTATGCTGACAAGAAGAGACGACCGATGACTTTCGAAGTTGGAGATTCGATTTTGCTTAAAGTCTCGCCGTGGAAGGGACTTATAAGATTTGGAAAAAGAGGAAAGTTGAGTCCAAGGTTCATTAGACCGTTCAAAGTTCTTCAAAGGATTGGGAACCAAGCTTACAAGCTCGAATTACCCGAAGAACTAGATGGTATTCATAACACATTCCATGTGTGTTATTTGAGGAAGTTCACGGGAGAAGTTCCCGACATAATTCCAATTTCAGAGTTAAGGATGGATGAGAATAAGAGGCTAATCGAAGAGCCTGAGGCAATTGTTGACCGTAAGACGAAGAAGTTGCGACGCAAGATGATCGACTTAGTGCTTGTGCGATGGAAACATTCTAATGGGCCAAATCTCACCTGGGAAACGGAAAGTGACATGATGAGTCGCTATCCGCATCTGTTTGTTGATGCATGATTTCGAGGACGAAATCATTCTAAGGGGGAGAGAATTGTAACGCCCGTGTTTCGGGGCTAAGCATTAGTAGATGATGTAATAGTCTATGTCAACCATTGTAACTCATTTTAAAGTAATAAAGATGAATTACTTGAATATCATGTGAATTATGTGCTTTTGTGTGCTTATTACTTGTTTATAATAATATAATAAATAAATGATAAAAATAAGCGTCAAAAATAAAATGTTAGATAAGCCCGATATCGATAAAGAAAGTTGTAGTGGTCGTGACAAGGATTCCGGAGATATAAAGAACGCCAAAATCCGAGTTATAACGAAGAAGTTATGGCATGTTGAAGTTTCGCGACAGAACCGGCACGACACTGTGTGACGTAAATAGTGAATTTATGATAGAGGAATTTTTAGCCCTAACAATATGAACGAAAGTCATAGTGTTTGTTAAACCGAGAGCGTGCATAAAAAGAACGCCAAAATCTGACCTCGTATGAGGAAGTTATGATTTTTCTAAGTTTCGGATCGGCAGTGCACAACCCGAAGTTCGAATAGTAGATCGGTCAATTGTTGGCCAACACAACCCAAACGAGAATTGAAGATCTCGTTAATAGTAGCGTAACGATAAAAAGACAGATGAAAACGGACATCGGACGAAGAAGTTATGGATTTTAACGGACTAATCCTGTCCCGGCCTGTTAAAAATATAACTTTTAAAATAAAGTCAAAATTAGCTGACGGAGTCTAAACGAAAGTTGTAGAGTATGTTCCCGCCTACACGTGGATATAAAGAACGTCGAAAACGGAGCTCGTATGCGAAAGATACAAATTTTTAAAGTCGGAGTATGAATTTGCGAAGCCTGATGCGAACTCGATGACGTGGCCGAATCCCAGCCATCCGATGCTGATCATAGAGATCGCTTCGGATCGTGACACGTCGCCTTCGCATACGCCCAACGTCCGAGCTCGGAACGCGCCGCGTACAACTGCTTTTCTCGGCCCAACATCGTCCACGTCGCCCCACCGAAGCGATGACACCTGTGATCTTATCCGACTTACGCCCCGCGTCCGAGGCCCTGTACACCCAGCGTACGTCCGAGGACCAGTTTATAAAAGAGCTGCGAGGGGAACCGGCTTTCTCACCCCTTCCATCACAACTTTCTCTCTCTACCTTCTCTCACTACCCCCCTAAACCCCCCTAAGGCCTAGGAAAACCCCCTAGCCCCCGAAGGAAGCCTCGGAGAGCCCGAAGGCTCCAAGAAAAAGAGTTTTCCGGTTTGAAACTCTGCCCGCGAGGAGCCCGGTTTTCAAGCAAACTTCCCGGTTTCGTCAAAGAAGATTATTTTAAGAAGCGAAGTGTTGTCCGAATCACTCTGTATCAATTGAGTGTATAGTCACTTTCATCTTACACATAGATATAAAGTATTTTATATAAATTATGTGCCATGTATATATATATATATATATATATATATATATATATATATATATATATATATATATATATATATATGCTATCTGTTTACCTAAGATGTTTGCTGAATGAAAGATCTATACTTCTTTCTTTCAGATCTGAAACTTTTTGCTTCAGATCTACACTTCCTCATCTCAGATCTAAACTTTTTCTTCAGATCTAAACTGTATACTTTGAGATCTATGTTGGATGAAAGATCTGAACTTCTTTCCTTCAGATCTGAACTTTTTCTTCAGGTCTAGACCGTATATGTATTTTATGCTTTGAAAGTTATGTTGGATAAAAGATGTAAGCTTTGTTTTACATATCTGGACCATGTATGTATTTTATATCTACATATATGTTGGGTAGAACATGGGTAGATAAAATAGTTGGTGTGTGGTGAAATAAAATGATGAGAGGCCTCGATGTTGACGTTGATCCAGTCATCTAGCGGAGTATGGATGACGACCACAGACTTTTCTAGGAAGTCCAGTGGAACGCTAGCAGGCTCGCAACCTGTAGGTGTTGTGAACAAAGTGTTCACCGGTGTACTCCATCCCCCCCCCCCCCCCATGGTTGACTTACGGACACATATGGCTGAGGAATCCCCTTAGCAGTAGTGTCCATCCTGATGAAATTCCTTAGGATAAGTCTCTTATGATAGATGCTTTAGGGACGTAAGGTGAGGATAACGGGAACGGGTAATCGGGTTTAATGATTGTTGAAATAATAAACTTATTTATTGTGAGTTGAAAACCCTATATGCTCACCAGGCTCCCGAGCCTGACCCACTCAGTTTCTTGTATTACAGGTAGTGGCAAAAGCATAGTTGGATGATTTGACGAGAGATTGTGGATTTTAGGCCAGTAGATAATAAATGGAATATTGTAAGGCCTATGTTGTTTTGAGGTCAGGTTGTGTTTTGTGGCCTATGATGTTTTTTTTTGGCTTATGCTTATGATCTGTATCGATGATTGACATCCCGAGTTTTTTGTAATGTAATGAAAATACATTTCTTTAAGAAATGCTTTGATAAATTTTTATCATACTTTGTTTTGGGAACAAATTCCGTAACACTTTTTACTCTGATTTTTATTAAAAAAACATAAACGAAATTGGTTTTTTCTGACCGTAAAAATGGGGATGTCATAACCCCCACCCCTGCCCCCGCCCTCGCCCCTGATTGATTTTGAGATATTCTTTATTGGGCTAAAATAAATTGTTTTTTGGGTTTAAAAAAGTTAATTTTTTGGGTTAAAAATAGTTATTTATAACATAATTTTTAAATGTTAAAAATAAAAATGTTATTACATCTCAAAAACGTTATACTAACAAATTAAAAACATGATTTTTTTGTTAACTTTTGGAAACTCAAAATCATTGATATATATATATATATATATATATATATATATATATATATATATATATATATATATATATATATATATATATTAACAGGGCCCCATAGGGGTTCGGGACGAAACTGCCTATCCCCGTCCCCACCCCCGAAATTAAAACGGGGGTTAATCTTACCCCCGCCCCGTCCTGATTATTTTAACAAATATCCTCCATGTGGGATCGGGGTCCCACGAGATTTTTTGACACCTCTAGAACAAACTATTTCATATTAATGACCTCCATCATATGAATACATGAACGTGTAAAAGGGAGATATAATGGGATGAATAAGCAGATGCAAATAGAGGAACAAATATAAGATACATGCATATATGTAACGTCCAAAAAATACCGAGTAAAACTTTTATTTTAAATAAGTCAAAACCATTCATATATTATCTCAAAAGACGATTAGAGTAAAAGTATTCTCAAAACACCAGAGTAAAATAAAAAATAATCATTGCGGAATAAATCTTCAGGGGATGTAGTGCGATCAAACCGGACTCTTCTTTTAAAACTGGAAGTACTTGAAAATGTTTAAACCACAAAACCGTGAGCACAAAGCCTAATGAGTTCCCCAAAATACCGCATACCATACATGTAACATCCCAAAATTCATGACCAAAAATTTCGTTTTGATTAATTAAAAACCGCTTAATAAATTGCTCAATCATTTAATAGCATTCATAATAAAACAATTATCAGAGTTTTAAATCCCAAAGATCATCTAGTGCGGAAAACATGGTGTGATGCGCTGCGATCGCCCCTAGCTCCTTCCTTGGAAAAAACATTAGTACCTGAAACAAATAGTTGAAGCCGTAAGCACGAAGCTTAGTGAGTTCCCTAGATACCACATACCATACATATCAACTGATCCATACATGCCATACATAACCACGAGCCATACATAACAAACATGTCCATAATCAAGTAAGGTGCTATGTGCCAAACATAGTCTTGCTGTTATGCCACGGGCCGCACGTGGTCTTTCTTGCCAAGCTTGGGGCCACTCCCTGGGTCTTACAGACAAGTGCCAAGGGCCACCCCTGGTCTTCCATGCAAGCATCACAAAGACAACTATATATACTACTCTACTAGGCTACTCAGCATACAGTGTGCCAGAAGCCACCTCCTGGTCTTTCATTCATAATAGCATACAGTGTGCCAGGATCCACCTCCTGGTCTTTCATACAAAATGCCTAGGGCTAACCCCCGGGTCTTCCTACTATACATAATATCATGCAGTGTGCCAGGAGCCGCCTCCTGGTCTTTCGTACATAATGCCTAGGGCTAACCCCCGGGTCTTCCTACTATACATGAACTAAATGGGTCGGCATTGTGGCCGTAGACCCATACAAACAGTGAGGAGACTCACCCCGCACTGCTGAAGACTAACTGAACACTTCTGACTACTAACCGGCAACTCCTGAACTGCTGACCCTTTGGCTTCCCGAACTATCAATACCCAAAATAACATTTAGACCACAATATTCCAAAAGTCAACCCATGTCAAACTTGGTCAAAGTCAACGGTCAAAGTCAACGCTCCGAGTTGACTTCAACTCACCGAGTTGGCCTACCAACTCGTCGAGTCCCACATTCCACACAAAATTTTGGACTTCGATCCCACTTGTCGAGTTCTCCGTGGACTCGTCGAGTACACCTTCAACACATCGGGACCTTCCTTCATCTGACTCGCCGAGTTCTCCCTTGAACTCGTCGAGTCCACCTTCATAAATTAGGGAGATTGCCTTGGACTCGCCGAGTTCCTCCTTGAACTCGTCGAGTACGATGATCTCCAGGTCCCCTAAGAACCCAGACTGGCCGAGCCCCTTTCCAACTCAACTCATCCCCTTTAACAGAAGCGTTTTGGGGCACTAAAACGGTCTGACTCGCCGAGTCCCACTAGTGACTCG
This sequence comes from Lactuca virosa, assembly GCF_052849685.1. Taxonomy (NCBI): domain Eukaryota; kingdom Viridiplantae; phylum Streptophyta; class Magnoliopsida; order Asterales; family Asteraceae; genus Lactuca; species Lactuca virosa. The sequence continues at coordinate 14,210,896 of NC_136427.1, read as the reverse complement.
CCGAGTCCCTCTATGTCCCAATCTATTCAGACGATTTCTGAGGGTCTCAAAGCATCCAAGACCCAAATCTAACCTTCTAGGGTCGAAATAATTCGTAAAGCCTCTGCCTTTACATCCATGTATGACCCTTTTTGCTCAAAAGGCCATAACAACCTCTTAAACCTTGCATGGGAAGTTCTAATGGCATAAAGCTTGCACCTTTATGCCTTAACCACTCTTAGGGACCCCAGATCTGAAAGGATCTTTGCTTGGGACATCCTTGTCCCATAGATCAAGCTCCATGGACCAAAACTCTCAAAAAGTGGACATAAATAGATCTAAAAAGCTATAAGCCAAGATGAAGACTTGATTACCAGGAAATGATGGAAATGAGATGGTGTTGCTGGATCTACAAGTTCCTCCCTGAACCTTCAATCTCCTTCTTCTTCTTCTAGCCTCCAAGAACACCAAAATACTCAAGAATGGCTCACACACTCACCAAATGATCTAGGGTTTCGTGGGTTAGGTTCTGGACAATGGGGGTTGGGAATGGAACCAAGAGGAGGAGAATAAGATGCTTAAATAGGGTGCCAAGTCCCGAATTTAGGGTTTCCTACCCCAGGCCAGACTCGCCGAGTCGGCCACTTAATCCGCAGCACGGAACTCGCTCCTACTCGTCGAGTTCCTCCCTGGACTCGACGAGTAGACCTCTTGACTTGGGGTTTTTCCCTTCATTTCTTGGCCTTCTAAATTTGGGGTGTTACAATACATATATGTCAGCTCAAGGTTGTACCGGATCTATTTCACCTCCGGGTCTATTTCACTCCCTATGCTCTCTCGATTGTCCATATGTGCTCCCTTGAAACCCTTCATCCCGTTTGTGGTTCCATCACATATTGTCGACGCGCTGCTTTAAGTTCTAGATCTCACAAAAAGTCCGCCCGAGTTCTTCTATATGTGTCGTATTCTCGTTTCCTGTACCTAATTCCAATTTTTTTATATCTTCCTTTTTCGGTCTCATTGCATACCAAGATTCTTGTTTCTGTTTCATTTACTATGAGCACTTGTAACTCTTGGCCATTTTCTAGCCTTCGCTTCAAGACTTTCATAATCAAGTTAAACATTATTGATGCTCCAACTTAAGGGGAGTTTTAAGATACAAGTAATATATGGTTTTATTAGTTCTTGATGTAGCTTTTATCTAGTTTCTTGTGTAGGTAATCCTTTTGTATATAAATTGTTGGTTAAACCTCACTATCAAATGCAAGATATGATTTTCAGATTTCCAGCTTATTGACATGGTACGAAACACCCTGCCCCTGAGTTCAACTTAACGAGGGAAAATAAGGAAAATTGATGGAAGTGAGAAGAAAGTAAAAGAAATTGATGTTCCTAAGTTTCATTAAACGAAGGAAATGGAAAGAAATGAAAGGAAAACTTTCCCTCCTAACGTTCCTTCCAATCTGGAAGGATTTGAAGAGAAATGAACAAAACGGTTAACTTTCCTTTCGGTTCTCTCAAACTCGGAAACACAAAATACAATTTTATTGCACTTTCATTTCTCATCTTTTCTCTCCCTTTCTTTTATTTTCTTTACTAAAACTTGGGAATTAGACATTAGTCTTGACCTAATCGGGACCCTGGTTAGCTTTGGAGTTACCTTCCGACTCCCGTTCTTGAAACCTTCAGCACCATAAAATGTTTGCCGAGTCGTGCTCTAGTTCCCCTTGTTTGCCTGGCCTTGGTTGTCGACATCTGGCCAAAACCCTAGCACCCTCCGGCACCGACTTCGTTCGAATTCCAAATTTGTTCTCCTGAAACCCTTCTTCCCGCTTGCTCGCCCTTAGATCTTGATGTCGTCACTGCCTCCGGTTCCAGATCTCACTAGATGTTTTGCATGAGTTCTTTTATCTGCTTTGCGTTCTTGTTTCCTATACCAGATTCTAGCTCATATATACGTTTTTGCTTTAGTAACATTCCACATCAAGATTCATGTTTCAGTTGTAGTTGGTCCAAATCATTTTCTAACTTCCACTTCAAGACTCTCGGAGTCAAGTCGAACATTATTGATGCTCCAACTTGAGAGGGGGTGTTAAGATAAAAGTAGTATAAGGTTTTATTAGTTTTTGAAGTAGCTTTTATCTAGTTTCATGTTTAGGTAATCCTTTTGTATATAACTTGAGGGTTAAACCTCACTTTCAAATGCAAGATATAATTTACGGATTTCCCATTTATTCATATTGACTAAGTTCAATGTTAATACAACAAAATTTGAATTTTTTTTTTTCTCTATTTAAAAAAAATGGAGAAATAAGGTAGGACATGGACTTATTTTTTTGCTTCCATATTGCATTTTTTCAAAAGACGTAAATACCCTCCGTATCCTCGTCATCAAAACTAACCTTAAAAAACATGTATCCTTCATCCCGAGCGTGGTACATCCTATCCTAATAAAGGAATAAATACTACAAGGAAAAAAAAAACTAGTGTCTACCTTCACAACAAAGGATCACTCCAACATACTACAAAAATGCTAAACATAATAAGCAATCTTGGGCAAGTTCAAATGATTATTTCGTTAGTAAAAACATATTTTAATATTTTTGTCTAATATAGATCAGTTTACATTAACTTACTACCATTAATTTAACATGTAAGATGATTCAAAACCACTAAAAATAAATAAAATACATTAATCTACCACCATTTTTTGTTAAGCTTGCTAACTATTTTTGGTTTACATACCGAGAGTCATTAGATCCTACCTTCCATTGCTCAAATTCCCCACATTTTAGCATGAATGAACTTGCATTTCTATGGCCACCACCTCCATGTTTCTGCAAAGATTAAAAAGAGTTTCAAAACTCACAATGTTCACAAATAAGGAATTGAATGAAGAAGAACAAAACCTGTGATATAACTGTTGTATCTTCATCTTCTATACTTCTTAGGCTTATTTTTAAAATTTCATCATCTTTGAGATCCGGTACTCTGTAGACCACTGCACCTATTCCCCTACACCAAAATAAATGAGACAACAAAACAATTGTAATTCCTTTTTCCCACCTTCACTCTTGAAAATAGTCCTAAAAATCTTGTCAATAATGGAGGTATGACAAACCTTAAGTTCTGATTCCGGCTTTTTTCAGCTAATTGGTGGCCAAGTTCACTTCTTAGATCGGAAACGGAATCAGCATTAACAGCCTGACAGGAATGGAATAGCATTAGTCATTGGAATCAGAATAACCTTTTTATCTCTTCAAAAACAATTCCAAACATCGAACAGAATAAACTTAAAGATTTATAAGTGAAATTTACCAGACAATGTCCAGATGCTCCATCATCAAGAACAATCTCATATGATTGCTCAAGAACCTCATTTATTAAAGTTTGCTTCTGTGATAAACTCTGCTTGCCTTGATTTATAACATATTCCAGATCCAAAGATAGCAACTACAAATAAAAAACCAATAGTAACTTTTAGTATTAAAAAATATAAAATACATCCACATTTATAAAGATTTACCTGCTGAAATAACAAGGGGTTCAATGTTATGTTGAATTCAAAGTTCATATCTTTAAGACCACTACTGAAAGCTTTGCTGTTGTCAAGATGCCACCTCCATAGATCTGCATCTTCAATATATTCAAATATCCTTCGAGAGCTTTCAAATTTATGGATACCCAATTCAAGATTACTCAAATTGTTTCCATTTTTAAGAGCTAGGGTTTTTTCCTTGAAATAATCATAGGCAATGGTGGCCCCACTCCTTCCCATATCTATCACTTTTGTCACATTCTTATAGGAAAATTCACCTTCATCAAGCATCTTGAGTGCTGTTTTATGATGATCTAATATTATCACACTACACAAATTAAAACAAAAGACATGAATGATACAGAATTACAGACATAAGCATATGTTTAGACTAGTAGATCTATCTTCATTACAACCTCATTTGCATTTTGACTTAATGTAAAAAAATGGACTTCATAGAGAAAGCCATAGAAACGAGAAACAAACCGGTCAACTTTGGGAGAGAGTTGCTGAACAAAACCCGGGGGTCCAACAAAATCAAGGAGATAAGCATCACCGATTTGATCAAGAGGAAGGTCTTCGACTCTGATATGATTATTACAACTTGGGAAATTAGAATTAGAATAAGATAATCAATTGACTAAAATCAGGCATAGTTAGAAATATATCACTGGTTTTGAATCAAATTCAAATAATGACAGCTAACTTTGTCATAATTGCTAATTTGGTGATTAAAGTTCATGAAATCACTAAAACCATAAAAATTTGAACTTTGCAAAAAGTTTCATGTTGAACTCTAGGTGCTAATAAGAGGTAAAAAATGCTGCCACCTTAGCCCAAATTACCCAAAATCAAACTTTTTGCAAATTTCAAACATTTTTTTGTTGATTTTCAAACTTATGGCGACTAAATTAGAAATTGGAACACAGTTGATTGCATCTTTTTCAGTTAGCCCCATTGTTTTCTGTAAAGCAAGAAACAGTAATTAAGAAATTACTTGAGTGGGGAATAAACAGTGTTGGGAAAGAAGAGAGCTGGAACAGAGGAAGCAGTGAAGTAAATATGAGCTGCCAAAGCAGCAAATGCACCATCAGGACATGGATAATGGTAGAGCACTGCTGTTTGCTTCAACGCCATTCTATCGATAGATATTGTTCTGTTAGCGTTTACAGTCACATAATCACAAGTAATCTGGATGTAACCAAGTAATCCAAAAGGATTAAATTAGAACTCACGTGTATGAAACATGATCAAGCAATCGAAATTGAATAATAGGGTTGATTAAACGCTACCGTGAAAAAAGAAGTGCTACGCCTGTAAGTTGAAATTGATGAGACGAACAATTTTAGGGTTTCAATTTTGAGATTATACAGTTGGGATTTGGGGCTGGAGATTAGGGCAAAGAAGAACTAGGGTTTGAATAGAAGTAGTGACGTGTTACACACGTGGTGCACTTAAGGATTTTTTTTGTTATTTTCTTTTGAGAGTGGAGATTTAAACCGAACACTCATTTTCTATTTTTTCAGGGTTATGGTTTTTTGAGGGTTTGGTTGCATGGATGTAGATTTAAGTGTTAATAACAGGTATATGTGTAATAATGTGTAATTTGTTAAGGAAACATTTTCGAGCATTTCTTAACAATATCAATCCTAATCCTAATCCTAATAAATGAATCATTTTGACACGTGTCACTACCTCTTTGCCATTCCATATGAAAATTTAATTACCTTCCTACCCCCAATCCTTATGTCATACAACTTTTTGTTTCATTCGAGCAACATAAATTCCGATAATTTTTATCCTTCACCCATAATATCTAATTGCAACGACCAATAAAAATTCGTTTAAATTAGGAACTAATAAATGAGTAAATGATAAATAATACATTAGCCATATATAAATTGATATCCCTTGACATCAGCTGCTGGTTTAAATTCATATTTCAAATTTGAAATTTTTTATCAATATTTCCGGAAATCATCTTTAATATGTAAAACAATAATATACTTACCCCTTTCATTTAGTCAATATTTATATTATATCCAATTCAATGAAATTCAATAACCATATACTATTCATCACATAAACTGTCTCCTGTGTATCAAAAATATTTTTTTCTAGTACATGTTTTTTTGCTTTTGGTGTTTTGTATTTGTATGTGTATGTGTTTTTGTGTCATTGTGGTTGGTTGTTTGTTTCTATTGTTTTTTGTTACTACTGTTGTTATATTTTTTCCTTCACCACAGAAACTTTCTACATCACAAAAAACAGTTACCTTATTACCTTATGATTCCTAATTTCCAACTAATTCTTTATTTGTTGTCTTTTCGGAATAGAGTTTTCATTGCAGAAACCCACAAAATATACTCTAATAAATGAAGGTTTTTTTTGCCACTTGTCACACTTTCATTCAATTTGCCAAATGTCATTTTGTGGTTATTTTAAATTAATTTTTATTCCACATGTCATTTTATGTTTTTTCTATTTTATTAAATTCCACATAGCATTTAAATGCAATAATAAATGCATATTAATATCCTTAATGAACTTTCCTTTTAATTTCAAAATTACTAAATTAAAGCTTCATTGATTTTCTTTATTTATTTATGTAAAGCATTTGTTTAAATTTAGAGAAAAAAAACCAATTTAATTTTTATAATTCAATATTTTTCTCATTTTTCTTATAAATTCAAACTTCTCAAATATTTAGAATTTTATATTCAGTTTTTTCTTTTAAATGAACCCATGTAATACATGGGTCTCATACCTAGTAATATTATAAATAGTTTTGGGTACTTTTCGAAATAGAGTTTCCAACTTCAAATTTGATATTTTATGCCTATTTATTTTTTGACCAATTATTCATTAACAATTAAACATATAATCATAATGAAACTTATAAAAACTCTAAGAATGTTCATCGGCATTTTTTATTGCATGAAATTGCTAATTTTTTACGATTCAAATAATATTTATTATACTGGTGGCGCTAAAGACAATAGAAAATTTAAAGAACTATATTTGAACAACATAAAATCTAATAAAATGGCTGCAACATCAAACGATCAAAGTTCATTTACATACGTCTTTATATACATGTAGTTTTGTTACATTACCTCATTTTTCGGATTTAAAATTTCATTTTATTACCGTGTATGATTGTCGTTCTTATTTTGACCTTTTCAAAATTTATTTTTCTATGTACACTATCATCATTTTCTTATTAATCATCATTCAAATAACATTTATTACAATTTTAAACCATTTGATATAGAGATTGTAGATAAAGATATTGTATCAAAAGAAGCGTTTATAAATCTATCATTTTTTATTATTATCTAAGTTATTCTAATTTGTTACCGTTAACATATCAAATTTTATAAAAATATTAATATTTGCAAATCTATGATTAATGATTACTTTTGTGTATAGAGAAGTTTTTAAAAATTTGTAAACAATTTGTAGAATTTTTTTTATATAATATTGTTTTTATAATTAGTAAAACACATTTTATTAATCATTTGAATTTGTAATTTATTTTATTGTGTTCGTATAAGTTTCTTATATTATCTTTTTTTTTTTGCATATAATAATATCATTTTCATGATTCGTAGTGTTTGCTTCTTCTTTATTTTTCTTCTTCAGTCTATTCAGTTTTATATTTATTATATAAAATTATCATTTTTTTTTATTAATCTACACATAAAAAAACGTTGCTCATATATTCAAACCATTTTACATATTAATTTGAACTAACCATTAAAGATACCGAGAAAACATGATGACTATGCTTTTGAATTATCAATATTCTTTTACTTTATCTCTCATGGATTCCACGGGTTGTATCCTAGTGATTTAATAAACATAAGTTTGCTCGATATCATTCAAACGTCGAGAGGTATTGTATTTACATCTTCTGATATTTGTTGGAAATAGATATAGAATGTGTCGCAAAAACAAAAATATCAATACACCTTCTATTTTTGTCGCTCACATACACAACCATACACCGACAAAGTCAAAGCTACATCATATGCAAACACACATAACCACAAACACATACAATTATAAAATTGTATTTTGAAAATTCTACTAACTATATCACGACATAATTTAGAGTAAGTACAATAACAACAAACAACATTACTCCATCTCAATCCAAACAAGGTAAGGGGGATGTATGATGGTTAGTGTAACACCGTGAAAATTTACAACCAATTTAAACTTTTCAAAAACAACTCATATTCATTAAGTTATTACAAAAAGGTTTCCGACTCATTTATTATCAGAGTATCCCAGAAACATCAACATAAAACTGAGGAGCGGTACGATCACGCATTCGTCTTGCCACGGTCTCCTGAAGTACCTGAAACAATACACTGAAACTGTAAGCCTGAAAGCTTAGTGAGTTACCCCCAAAATACCAACCACAATACCATACACATATCATATCATATCATAAACAGAACAGCCATGCATATCGAGTCTACAGTGTGACTGGTCCGCCTGCACCAGGCCTTCAGTCCACCCGGTCCTCTCTCTCTCCGAGTCTACAGTATGACTGGTCCGCCCGCACCGGGCCTTCAGTCCACCTGGTCCACTCTCTGAGTCTATAGTATGACTGGTCCGCCCGCACCGGGCCTTCAGTCTGTACGGACCGCTTGTCGGGCCTTTGGTCTAATCGGTCCGCCCTGGGTATGTTGGCCTACAGCACAAAGCAGGATCCGCCTCAACCCAACCCCAGTCCAGCAACCGTGCGCACATAAACATATAATCATATAACATCACACAACTAATCAAACCGATCCAACATATCACATAACATAGCAACATCCTAACCAGGATACCGACCTAACCGGTCGCTAGCATAGCATCATCCTATATACCAGGATACCGACCTTCACCAGGTCCCTAACATATACCATCCTAACTACTGGGATGCAGACATAGCAAAACAATAACATAACAACAACTACCCGGATTTCCATCCGATAAAGGGCCGGCCTTGGTGCCTTAGACCCTGTTGATATAGTGAGGATAACTCACCTGTTGTAGCTGACTGAAGAGGTAAGATCACGCTGCTCCGACCACCGACACAAACTCCACCGCTGAACATTACCAATTAACCAAATCCAATAAATACCAATAATTACCAAAATACCCTTGGAAGTCAAACTGGTCAACCCTTGGTCAAAGTTAAAGTCCTCAGTCAAAGTCAACCTTCCTGGTTGACCCTACTCGCCGAGTCAACCCGTCGACTCGTCGAGTTCCTTTACTCAGAAACTCCCATAATACGACTCAACTCGCCGAGTCGCCCCAAGACTCGTCGAGTTCAACAATCTCAGAGTCTCATCCTGTTTAACTCACAGAGTCGTCCCTCGACTCACCGATTCGAGGCTTAACCAGAAAAGGTTAGGGTTCCACGACCAGACTCGCCGAGTCCAAGAACAGACTCGCCGAGTCCAAGGCAATCTTCAACAGACTCGCCGAGTCCAAAACGTGACATCTTCATTCAGACGATTTCAGGCCATTTCATTGCTTCCAATACATAGATCTGGACTCCTAGGGCCAGATTCACACGTAAAGTTTCCAACTTTACGTGCATGCAAGGCTCAACAAGCTCTAATCAAGCTACAAGGAGGTTTTGGGACATAGATACTCTAAATAAAGCCCCATGGCTGATGCTTTAAGCTTCCATGGCTCACTATTAACCTAGATCTGAAGTTGCAACTTCAGATCTAACCTCTAAACCCGAAATGGATTCCAATCAAGCTAAAATTCCCAAAACAACAACAAAGAATGGATCTAGAAGGAGAAAACTCAAGGTAACGACTTGTTACCTCAGAAATGTGCCCAAGAAGGAGTAGATTCCGGATCTACAATGATCTCCCGATGCTAGCCTCTTGATCTCCTAACTTTGTCCTCTTAAATTCTTCTTCCAAGCTCAAACTTTAACAATGGAGGCTCACACACACTAATTAGGGTTTCTGGAACTCAAATGGGAAGTAAAGAGGCTGAGGGTGGCTATAATGTGCTTTATATAGGGCACAACTCCCGGAATTAGGGTTTTCTCCCTTCAGCACCAACTCGCCGAGTCCACTTCCGACTCGCCGAGTTGGTCACTTAACACATGACCAGAATCGCGACTCGACTCGCCGAGTCTATCCATCGACTCGCCGAGTCGACCTTCCTTATTTACACTAAGAACCCTGAACTTGCACTTCTGAACTCGGGGTGTTACAGTTAGCATCTCCCACACTGTAAGGTTGAGAGTCTATTTCCATAGATCATAAGAGACATCCGACAAAAGAAAAAAAATACAAATAAATGTATAAAAGTGAAAGTTTTGTTATCGTGCTTACATTTGGAGTATCCATGCATAAGATCTTTGCACATAAAATGTCAACTCATGATAAAAGATAAAGTGTTCAATGTCTAAAAGAAGAGACCAATAAAATTTAAACATAAAGATGGGCAAGGGTCGACCATGAATGAATACTCAAGTAGTGGATGTAGATATAAATTTGTTAAGAGCAATTCATGTTGTAATTAAAAAGGGGAACACAAATAAGGTAAGAATTGACCGGAAAGCACTACCACTAAAAAGGGAGCTAGACCCTATACTACGTCAATACTAGATAGATGCCTTGATTATAAGTCTCCATAGTTTCCTATATGAGCTCATGTCCTCAGAAAGGGCTAACCTTCAAGTCTGAGCCGACATGTTCTCCTAGCACCCTCAATAGTAATCAACTCCACTCTCTACCAACAACAATCAGTTGTCTCGTATGGACGACTAACCACTGTAATCTTCGTTCTATCAATTTGTTGATGGTCGATGCCACCCTAAAGAATTCTTAATTAACGAGTTTGGTATCATGTCCAACAAAGTTTTACCACATATCCACCACAATACTCTCATTTCTGCTACCATTATCTTTCTATCATGTTCCTTCCTAATTAACCAACATTCAGATCCATACAACAAAGTTGGCATTATGGCCACCCTATAAATTTTCCCTTTACTTTAAGCGACACCTTCTTGTCACACAAAACTTCAGGCACAACCACACGATAATGGGGATTTAGTCCGGACTAATGGCTTTGTCCCTCCCATCCTTCTTAATACCCTCTTCACTTCCTCACTATCAATATGTATGATGGGACAATCATTAGTCGTCCGATTCGACCCAACAATGCGCTCAATAGTCTTATCTCCACCTGTAAATGTTTAAAAGAAACCAATCTTTATACTTTTTTACAACCTACATACATGAAAACGAATATGTCAAAAAATAGAAACCGAATTTGAAAAAAAAAGATTGAAAAAAGAAAAATCTAAATAAGGATATACATAAAATCAAATATATAAAAATAGTAATTTTGTAAAAAAACAATTTTGTAAAAAACATAGTTGTAAAAGAATTTGAAAAAAGCATTGATCAAAACAAACTAAGTTTAGAAAACATATAAAAATAAAATTTGGAAATTTAACTTTGGACCAAATTTAGAAAAAAAAATATTAAAAAAAAGATAAAAATGAAAATTTTAAAAGGTGGGTGGGGGTTACCACGGGTGCGAATTCAAAAAATAAAAGAAAAAAACATTTTATTTTTGTAATTTTTTCTCACGATCATGTCTATTTGAAAACTACAATGACCAAAAGGAAAAGACATTATAGATAATGCGATTTTGGGAACAATATCAAATATTTGGTAAATGTTAATGTATATAATAAGGTAATGAATATCAACAGGGACGGAGCTTCAACATAAGATTTGGGGGCCGAAAATATAATATGTATAAAAATCGGTGAACAGAAAGGGTCACCGCCAAAATTTTATATTTTTTGGTCTAATATGTATAAAAAGAAAGAATAGAGGACTATTTGTAACAAAAAAAATCGGGGGGGGGGGGGGGGGGGGGGGAACCCCTCGCCCTAGTAAAGCTCCGCCCATGAATATCAAATGGGCTTGGATATTTTTGGAGTGTATATAATTAATTTTTAAAATTTGTAATTTCGATCTCATAGTATGAGGTTATATGAAATCAGATTTGGGATAATTCAAAAAATTATTATCTTGATTTTAGGTAAAATTTGACATAGAAAACACAAAATACTTGTTGTTTTGTCTTTTCGAGACAATAAATTGTGGATAAAACAACATAACGAAAAAGTGAAAGTCTTCAAAACTGAAATCATAAGATTATATGAGGAAGACAATTAATTTTGGCAGTGTGAGCATGCATTTCGTACCTCCCAAACTCAAAATATAGTTTTGTTTTTTTAACGACAAATCCAATCTACTCCTAAACTACTTCTTAATTTCACTTATGTCCACGACGGAACTTGAACCATCGACCTCAAGGAGAGAGGACAACACCTAATACCATTGGGCTAGAAGTCTTTTGGCCTCAAAAATATAGTTGAAATCACATTGCTCTCTAGCACACTAAACGACTTGACGAATAATATTTGCACTATCAATTAATATTGTTTCATTCAACGAAAAAAACCATGTTAGCATTTCATTATGTATCAAGATTTAATCTATATCAAGATCACATTAAACAGATTGATGGCACTACCATTTATTCTTTAACAAGAATTAGTCTAGCTTGAAAATTAAAAACCACATAAACGTTGCAAGAAAACTCTTTCTCGAAACATATATATATATATATATATATATATATATATATATATATATATATATATATATATGTTTCGAGAAAGAGTTTTCTTGCAACGTTTATGTGGTTTTTAATTTTCAAGCTAGACTAATTCTTGTTAAAGAATAAATGGTAGTGGTATATATATATTAGACGAATTCTCGCGCGTTGCGCGACACAGGTTAAAAATATATTGTTAGAATATAGTTTTCAGACACCTTTTAGTTAATTCGATTCATCAAATTAGGTTCTTTTATTATTATTATATTTAATGTTTTCCTTTTAACTATGTTAAAAAATATATATTGAATTTTTTTCTAAACATTATTTGATATTTTACTTTAGATTTTAAGTTCTACACTAAATTTTTAAGCTTATTTGATATATTAATGTAGGTTATCTATTTAACTATATATTGAAGTTAACAAATTAAGTATATCATATTGATAAGTCACAAATTCTTCCATTTATGATAATGTTTACAACTAAAAACATATTTAAGTTAATAAATTAAGCATATTGTATGAAAATATGAAAAGTTGGGAGTTTCAAATGAATGTGGTGAAATAAAAAATGCTTCCTTTATAATATAGTATGATATGATGATTATAGTTTTAATTTTTAAGTCATTGTGATATATACAATTATTTGATAATTTTATAAACCGTTTAAAATTGTGTAAATTATATATCAAACGTATGATAATCTATATATAACGGGTAACAAAATGTATGAACAAAAATATGAACTACAACTTTTCGTAACATAAAAATACAAAACATCTATTATAACATTTGTATTAAAAAAGATATATACATATATACAACGAATAATAAAAAATATGAAAAATAAACACTACAACTTTTAATAACATAAAAACACTAAAACATTTATTATAACATTTATATTAACTTTTCATATTTAAATCACAAATCTCTTCAAATACATTAATGTTTTTGATGAACAAACTTTACAACCTTATAAAAGAAAGGAAAATAAAAAGTTATTAGTGATTACTAATTAATAATCATAAGTTAAAAACTCTTGAGTTGTAACTAATAAATATACATAAATTAGAAAACTCTTGAATTGTAGTGTGAGTTTCAAATGAATACGGTACTTGGAAATGTGTATTTATTATTATTATTATTATTATTATTATTATTATATTCGTCTAAATAATTGGTTTTGATGCATCATTTTTGTGACAACCATCAAATTTCGGTCAAGTCAAAGTCAAACAAAGTCAACTAGTCAAACCGGTCAACTCCATTAACCCTTGTATGATAGGGTTTACGTTATGTAATCACTGTACAATTCGCTATTTTAATGAGAAAACATCATTTGGAAAGTTCATGTGTTTGATTTTCCTTAGCCTTAACAGTGCTAAACAATGAACCAAAGCGATAAAACACTATTGCACAATCATCGGGATTGTGTAGGACACTAAATCATGGCTTAACGGGGTCTATGGACCTTGCGTTGCGAAGCCGGTCACTCAAAAAGATCACAAACGAAACCTCTCGCGATCTCATTCAGACCCTACTCAAGATTACTTGATGCTAATAGGATCAAAACTCATACACTACGATATAAATTGACGTTAATAGCAACATAGTATAGTACAACGTTATAACTATAATCAAATTAAATTATGATACCATATTAAAATCAAATCAAAGTATAATGCTCTAATTAAATTTAAAAGAATCAAACTTGAATGCTATAATTAAACTTCAAATCAAAGTAGATTGTTATAATCAAATAATAACTCATCTTTTATAAAACTTCATTTTTATAAACTTTACATTAAATTTTATAAAACTCTATTTTTATAAACTTTACATTAAATTTTATAAAACTCTTATATTAATTATGTAAAAGATGCTTGTGTTAGTGGGAAATTATGAAGACCACCAAAAGCAAAAAGATTATTCCCATGGTCTCCCACTCACACCTCCCATCCACTTTCCTTTCATTTTTCTCCCAACACATTATTCTCTTCACCACTTAAACATTGTCTATTCTTTCTCTCACTCTCAATCTCGAAATTTCCTCCAAGAATACTCATATTCCATCCAAGAACAATCTATTATACTCAAATCTTCATCCCTCTTGAAGCATTCATCAAGGTATGTTGTTAAAAGTTTCAAATTCATACAAGAAACAAATTAAATCCACAAAAATATCTAAAACTCATTTTTTTCATAAACCTGATTTTTCTCAGAATACCATCAATAAAATAAGAAGTCCTGGAAATTTTCAGAAAATAACTTATTCTTATTGAATTATCATAATTATTTCAATAAAGTAGGGCAATAATTCACATAAAATACTTGTTGCATTCAATAAATTCTGAGAAAATTCTGGGATGACATGTATACTGATTAAACATGATATATGAAGTTTCATGCATTTATATTACTGTTTACTATTATTTATGATTTTATTTATTAATTAATAATGAAATATATAAAAAATACTTCCCATAGTCACAAATATCTGAAACTTATACACTGAGCTCTACATCATGTTATAAAACTATGGTTAATTTTACAGATTTTTTGAGAATCATTTACTATTTTTCCCGAATTTTGTGTTGTTTAATCATTAAAATATTAAATAAATACTAAAACAGTTCAGAAAAATATACAAATTTTACAGTAATTCATATTGTATGAAATAATGATTTCCTAATAATTTCATAATTTTTCAATACTGTTTACTATTTAAAACTATTTTTCTAAGTATTTAAGCATGTAAAAATGCATTTTAATGATTATTTCATATAAATAATTGTTAAAATCTGTAAATAATTATAATTGGGCAAGTTATTATTTTAATAAGAAATTATTAAAATCTGGCCTAAATTAAAAATATAAATTAATTATGCAAAGTAAGTAATTCAATTTAAAATTTATTTAACAAATAAATACCTTAATATTATAATCGAAATGAATTATTGTTAATTCATCTAATATAATAATATGTGTCTAATTATTTGTATTAGTACTCCTTTCTCGTTTAGCAGTTCCTAAACCAAAACTATTAATTATATTAGGTTCTACGTCATTTTGACCTGAACCGTCTATCGTACGACACACGCATTTCGTTTTGGGACTAAGGTGAGTAATCTACCACATATTTTATAATTTTCAATACTTTTGGGGTGTATCATGTGGTTCTAATATGTTCCAACTTCATTTTATTTTTTTATCACAATTGAGACATTGTTGGGACATTTATACGTGAGTCATTAATTGTATAACTATTGTTTGTTTACGCTACATGTACTTGTAGTGCATTATCATTTTTAGTCTAATCTCCATAACTATGCCCGTATTCTTGAGGTATGTTATGGACAATAATAGCGCTATTGGGTTGACCACCCCGCCTTGGGACGCTAAGGTGATTGATCGCACGTGGTTGAGTGTGTATGATGATTAGATGCTCCATCCTATATATATTTATATATATATATATATATATATATATATATATATATATACATATGTATATATAGGGTGAGGACTTATTGTTGTTGTTATCATTTGTTAATCAATTTTTGATTTATAAACCGTTATCTCAAATACAATTGTTTGCCGACTTCAAAAGAAAACAAATTTCCAATTATAAAGGTTTCAACTTCACAATTTTCTCTACTAAAATTAGATTACTCACCAACTCTCGTAGTTGACCTGTTTTTACCCATGATGCAGATTTGAAGAATGAAGTTGATGAAAAATAGGTTGTGCCTTAGAAATCCACAAGACTATTTAAATTTGATGTAATAAATGTTGTTCATATTTGGATTTGTATTTGTATGTTGTGGCTCTTGTTTGCATACTTAGCACTTAATTGAATCTAATCATATTATAACATAGTTGTCATGAGACTTTGAACAATATATCACGCCTCGATCGATTCCGACAAGGATCGGGATGTGACAATTTTAATCCCTTCAGTTATTAAACATAAAGATATTTAATTATAAATTTATAACATACATACGTGCATATATATGTTAAACAAATCACATATAATATATATTTTCGTAAATGTCATATGTAATTCTTGTCGTAGTAATATGAATAAATTACTTTCATATGAAGAACATATCATGATAAGTCATCATAATTACATATCAAATGTTAAAAATTATGTTATCTTTTAAATATTGTCTTGTAAATATGTTGTGTAGGATAACCCAACAAAAAAATAATAGAAAATAAACATAATCAAAATAGAAAAACTATAATCAAATAAATAAGTAGATTGGGTGATTGAATATATAAATAAAAATGTTACATAAATATACGTTTAAATCAAAAGAAAAAACTAACATTCATCTACTTTGCTCAAACAAAAAAAAACTATATCCGTTTTCTGAATCTTCTTTCTTTATTTAATACCATTCAACCATAGAAACTTGATGACAATTCTTCACTAACCTACAATCAAAATATTTTTCTTGAAAAAGAAGAATGAGAAATATATTCCAAGCAAAACATTGATGTTTGGAGAGTCACATTCAAGATTGAGTAATACATACAAACCACATATAAAGATCAAATGAGAAATTAAATATAAAGAAAGAATAGAAAAGCTTCATTTGTTTTGGTTGAAAGAAAAAATTATATTACAATTACCATCGATGCGACATAACTCATTTTTTCAAATCATCATATTTGGATCGTGAATGCTTCAACTATATGAAAACTTTTGAATCATAATATCTTCAACCAAATGACGACTTTTTGTAAGAAAAATGTACTAATATAACTACATATATAATGAAGGTGAAAGGGTGTGGGGGTTTCAAATGCATGAGGTGTTGAACTTACAGAGTGTGTGATTTTCTTGGAATGGGATTATATGTGATTAATTACTTTGAAGGTGAAAGGGTGTGGGGGTTTCAAATGCATGAGGTGTTGGCAAATTTTTATGGGGGTTTCAAATGCATGAGATTCAAGAAAAAATGTTACTTTTATAAGTATGTATGATATATATATATATATATATATATATATATATATATATATATATATATATATATATATATATATATATATATATAGGGGTGAGATCGGTTAAGAACTCATAGTTTCCCGAAAACCCGTGAACTAAAAGTGGAGCGTTGGATCAAAATTAATTCATTAAGGACATGATCGTCATCTTACCAATCTCATTTAATGTTTAATTTTCTGTGTTGTTGATCATATTAATATAAATGTTTAAAAAGTTACATAATAAAACAAATTTTCGGATTTTTTTAAAAATAGTAATTTTCGATTTAAAAAAAAGGCAGATTTTTTAATTTTTTATAGAAAACATGAATTTTTGAAAAAAATTGACAAAAATGTTTTTTTAAATGCAATTTAAAAAAAAAACAACATTTTTTTTTCAAAAAAACTGCATTTTTTTCAAAAAAACAACAATTTTTTTTTAAAGAAAACTGTATTTTTTTCAAAAAAAAAAAAACTGCAATTTTTTTTAAAAAATTTGCATTTTTAAATAAAAAGCTGCAATTTTTTCTCAAAAGAAACTGCAAGTTTTATAAAGAAAGCTGCATTTTTTTCAAAAAAAAACTGCATTTAAAAAATAACTGCAATTTTTTCAAAAAAACTGCATTTGTTTTAAAAAGTAAATTTTAAAAAATCAATAAATTTAAGAAAAAAAAGAACTACAATATTTAAAAAAAAATACTCTTGTTTTTTTAACAATAAAAATCAAGTTTTAGGTGCATATATATATATATATATATATATATATATATATATATATATATATATATATATATATATATTCAAATGCATATATCCATATTTCTTATACTATAATATTTGTAAGTAAATCATAAAAAATCTCATTTTTATTAATTAATCTATAAACATAATAGTACAAGTATTTTATTCGATACAAAATAAAAAATGCTTCAAATTTCAAAGTGTTTTATGTCTTCGTGTCAATATTTCCTTATTTTCTTCAATTTATCATTTTTCATCTCTTCAATATTCACCAAAATTTCTTCCAAATCTACAAGAAAATTAAAAAGAAAATTGATTGATGCAAAAACACTCACAAAAATACATATGTGATTTTCATGTGATTAACATATGAATCACATTTACAAATGACATCATACGTAAATCACATGCGATTCACATATGAATCACATGTGAATCACATATGATTCAAATGTGAATCACATGTGAATCACATATGATTTACATGTGAATCAAATGTGATTTACATGTGAATCAAATGTGATTTACATGTAAATAAAATGTGATTAATATGTGAATTACATGTGATTAACATATGAATGTGTACATATATACGTAATTCATATGTAATTCACTTGTGATTTACATGTGAATCACATGTAATTCATATGTGAATCACTTGTGATTTACTTTTTAATTACATGTGATTCATATGTAAATTACATATGAATCACATGTAACTCATATGTGATTCACTTGTGATTTACATGTGAATTAAATGTGATTTACATGTGAATCACATGTAATTTATATGTGAATCACTTGTGATTTACTTGTGAAGTACATGTGATTAATATGTAAATTACATACGAATCGCATTTAACTCATATGTAATTCACTTGTGATTTACATGTGAATTACGTGTGATTTACATGTAATCACATGTAATTGTGATTTACATGGGAATCCTATTTTCATTTCTTTCTACTACAACATTGCACTTTCAGTTCTTTTCCTATTTAGGCAGTATCATACTTTGAAAAATCTACCAAAGTATAACATTATACTTTCACTTTTTTAAAAGTAAAATACTATAATAGGAAGAAATGAAAGTAAGATGCTATAATAAGCAAATTATGAAAGTACATTGTTAAAAAGAGCTTACTTGTGTCATTCTACCAAACAATGTGGTAGGTGAACCGCGATTACGATGTAGATACTTATAAGGTAAACCACTTGCTTTGATTGTACTTTGCAGTAGGAACAAAAGAGTTGAAGTTGTTGATAGCCAGTATGCTAAATCTTTGATGTTGTCTTGAGTCTTCAATAATATGAAATGCTTTTGATTAGTTTCAACACAAAACAAATGCAAGAAGAAACAAGTAGACACTAGATACATCATCCTTTTAAGGGCAATTTGCAATATATAGCAATGTACTTTACTCTTGTTACCAATATAGACATTGTTCTTTATCTTTTACAAATAGTAGCAATGTAATTATATATATATATATATTTACCAATAATAGAAATATTTGACCTAATACCTATAAAATACATGTTGTTTCTTACTTTATTAACCATAATATCATTATGTTTACATTTTATATACCTATAATAGCAATATGTAATCTTACAGTTGTAAATTTTACAAGTTTCATATAATATGTTGCTATTATTGGTAAAAAAAGTAAAAGTATGTTGCCATTATAGGTAAATAAATGTAAGTATATTGCTATTACGGGTAAGCTAAAGTGCATTCTATAAGTTTTTAGTTACATATTTCTATTATAGGTAAAAACATGTAAGCATGTTGCTATTATGGGCAAAAGATAAAGAACATAAGTACA
The DNA here is from genome assembly GCF_052849685.1 of Lactuca virosa. Lineage (NCBI taxonomy): Eukaryota > Viridiplantae > Streptophyta > Magnoliopsida > Asterales > Asteraceae > Lactuca > Lactuca virosa. Next base: position 14,191,130 of record NC_136427.1, on the reverse strand, counting down.
AATATATTGCAAATTTTCATTCTTTTTGATAAATGAATATTACCTCTATAGAAGATCGGATTGTGTGAATAATTCTATCAAAAATATGTGTCTTTTATGCCTCAAATGACCTCCATTGAACCAACGTTTTATACACAATACATGCTGCAACTAGTCTTGTTTTGTCAAATCTCTTATCTTCCAAAAGACACTTGATTAAAACATCATGGTTTTCCTCATTGTGGGACGAACAAATATGGAATATCAATAATTGGAGAACAGTTTGATAGCAATTTACTTTGAATTCTTATAAATTTATTTTTTTAAATCATGGTTTTTCTGGTTATGCATGCATTCTATATTCATACATGTTGTCTGTCTGTAAGTGATTTTTGTTTTGTTAGGGATGATGGGGTGTTTTCTAACTACTACAAAAAAATAAAAATTATTCATCATTATAATATTTCTTATGAGGACATTATACTTTGAATCACATTGCTATAATTGAGTAGATTTTTCAAAGATTCCTTTTTTACCTTTGTCTTTTCTTGCTCCACATGTGGTGTTTCAAACTCATCCTTCTTTTCATGTCCATTATTCAAACTCTGAAAATGTCATATTAGATCAGTATATATTCTCAAGCTCCCATACATAGGGAAAGGACAAAATGGTCAATTTACCTGTAGTTGCAGTGATTTCTTTTCAGGGGTGGTTATCAGCTCCACCACCACCTTTTGGTTGCGAAGTAATTCATTTTCTGACTCTAATTCTTTGATCTTGTTTTTGAGGCTGAAAGAAAGTGAAACATTAAGTTTCTGAATCAATGGCACCTCTTCCATTTCACCTAAATACAATAAGGCCCTTTAAAGTTTTACTCTAGTGTTTTAGTGGTAAATATTGTCTTTCCATTATTTACCCTTCATAATACTTTTGATCCTAACTTCTATGTGCCTGATTCTGTAAAATTCTTTTGGTTTATTAAAATAGAGTCTTATACATGATACATAACTAGAACATGTGAACATCAGGTAGATTAGCTTTTTAGCACATTGGACCTTGAAACCCTATAAACTAGAATCTTAACAAATGGTTAATGTTCCACATGCCACCATATTTAAAGAACTTAAAATATGAAACATGTAATTTAGTAGAAAAGAAGGTAAAAAATGTTAGAAAAAAATATTTGTTTTCCTTACGCCTTTGATCAGGATCTTTGTTTATATACATAAAAGCAGGATCTAAATACGCAATCATGACTCTTAAGCTGAAAGAAAAGATAGCTTGCATATGCCACCAACATGATACAGCTACTGAATCTTGTAAGTGCTAATTGTGAATTCCCAAAATGAATTTCTGTATGTGTAAAATGAAGAACAGCTGTAAATATCATTCCCATTACAACCATCAGCAGCCCTGAATTAACTATCGCAGCTGTCTAAAATTTCTACAGAACTAACTAAACTCAATCCCAAAATTATGCAACCTAAAACATACATAAATATATGTTAAAACAGAAAACAAATCAGATACAATGAGTAAAAATTAACTTGTCTAATGAGATGCAATTTTGGTAGTGAAGAACAGAGAATAGAAGTTCATACGATTAACGCGCAACACCGTCAATTTCTACGAAGAAAACAAACCTCAATCCCAAAATTCAACCTCGACCGACGGAAAACTCACAAACAAGCAAAAATGAACGATTGAAACAACAAATTATCGCCGAAAAACTTACCGGATGATGCGACATGGATCCCCAGCGAGTCTTCTGGTCTTCTACTGCGGCGGAGATCTGACATCACAGTGCAAAGTCGTTAGAGCCGACCCAGGGACTGTGCCCCCGGGAGCGGGCTCCGACGGTCAAGTTAGATCAGCTAGAAGATCTGAGATGGTCCTCCATAGCTGGAGAGAACCATCTTGGTGCTAGTGGTGGTGTATGGTAGCTGACGGCGTCGGGTGGTGGCGGAGCCACCTGGCCGGGGTCTAGGGTGGCGGCTGAGCCAAAGGGAAGGATCCCTCTCCATGGAGGAGGTACTTTTCATTATATAGGGTACAATTAGGTCAGGCCTTGGGCCAGCCCAGTTCAGGCCCAACTAGCAAGGAGCTGGGCAAGGCCGCCCGGAAGCGTCGGGCGAGGCTGGCGGGCGCCCCCCAGGCAAGGCTGGCGGGCGCGCACCAGGAAAGGTTGGCAAGGGAGCGCCAAGCCAGGGAGCGCCAGGCTAGGCCGGCAGGAGAGTCCCCAGCAGGGTTGGCAAGGGAGAGCCAGGCCGGGCCGGCGGGAGAGTCCCCAGCAAGGCTGGCAAGGGAGCGCCAGGCGAGGCTGGCGCGCCGGAGCTGTCTAGGCCATGCTAGTGGACCATATATCATCACCGGAAGAGGAGAATCGGTAGCCTTAAAGTATCCAAACCTCCTTTTGTAGTCGACAGGGTTGTCAATCAGATTTTGATATCTTTAATCAATAGGGAAGGGCGAGAGGCAGCGATTGAAGACGACAACTTCAGTTCCAGATATACAAGAGAGCGATGATATTAGCCCATTGTAGTGGAAGACGACAATGAAGAGAGATTTGGTTACTTTTAGTGTAAATAGGAAGGTATGTAATCTGTATGTAATTAATTAGAAGTTTGTAACACCGTGAAAATTTACAACCAATTTAAACTTTTCAAAAACAACCCATATTCATTAAGTTATTACAAAAAGGTTTCCAACTCATTTATTATCAGAGCATCCCAGAAACATCAACATAAAACAGAGGAGCGGTACGATCACGCCTTCGCCTTGCCACGGTCTCCTGAAGTACCTGAAACAATACACTGAAACTGTAAGCCCGAAAGATTAGTGAGTTACCCCCAAAATACCAACCACAATACCATACACATATCATATCATAAACAGAACAGCCATGCATATCGAGTCTACAGTGTGAATGGTCCACCTGCACCAGGCCTTCAGTCCACCCGGTCCTCTCTCTCTCCGAGTCTACAGTATGACTGGTCCGCCTGCACCGGGCCTTCAGCCCACCTGGTCCACTCTCTGAGTCTATAGTATGACTGGTCCGCCCGCATCAGGCCTTCAGTCTGTCTAGTCCACTCTCCGAGCCTCGGCATGTCTGGTCCGCCCTCTTGGGCCTTCAGCCTATCCGGACCGCTCGCCGGGCCTTCGGTCTAATCGGTCTGCCCTGGGTATGTTGGCCTACAGCACAAAGCAGGACCTGCCTCAACCCAACCCCAGTCCAACAACCTTGGGCACATAAACATATAATCATATAACATCACACAACTAATCAAACCGATCCAGCATATCACATAACATAGCAACATCCTAACCAGGATACCGACCTAACCGGTCGCTAGCATAGCATCATCCTATATACCAGGATACCGACCTTCACCAGGTCCCTAACATATACCATCCTAACTACTGGGATGCAGACATAGCAAAACAATAACATAATAACAACTATCCGGATTTCCATCCGATAAAGGGTCGGCCTTGGTGCCTTAGACCCTGTTGATATAGTGAGGATAACTCACCTGCTGTAGCTGACTGAAAAGGTAAGATCACGCTGCTCCGACCACCGACACAAACTCCACCACTGAACACTACCAATTAACCAAATCCAATAAATACCAATAATTACCAAAATACCCTTGGAAGTCAAACTGGTCAACCCTTGGTCAAAGTTAAAGTCCTCAGTCAAAGTCAACCTTCCTGGTTGACCCTACTCGCCGAGTCAACCCGTCGACTCGTCGAGTTCCTTTACTCAGAAACTCCCATCATACGACTCAACTCGCCGAGTCGCCCCAAGACTCGTCGAGTTCAACAATCTCAGAGTCCCATCCTGTTTAACTCACAGAGTCGTCCCTCGACTCACCGATTCGAGGCTTAACCAGAAAAGGTTAGGGTTCCACGACCAGACTCACCGAGTCCAAGAAGAGACTCGCCGAGTCCAAGGCAATCTTCAACAGACTCGCCGAGTTGTTCTTCCACTCACCGAGTCCAAAACATGACATCTTCATTCAGACGATTTCAGGCCATTTCATTGCTTCCAATACATAGATCTGGACTCCTAGGGCCAGATTCACACGTAAAGTTTCCAACTTTACGTGCATGCAAGGCTCAACAAGCTCTAATCAAGCTACAAGGAGGTTTTGGGACATAGATACTCTAAATAAAGCCCCATGGCTGATGCTTTAAGCTTCCATGGCTCACTATTAACCTAGATCTGAAGTTGCAACTTCAGATCTAACCTCTAAACCCGAAATAGATTCCAATCAAGCTAAAATTCCCAAAACAACAACAAAGAATGGATCTAGAAGGAGAAAACTCAAGGTAACGACTTGTTACCTCAGAAATGTGCCCAAGAAGGAGTAGATTCCGGATCTACAATGATCTCCCGATGCTAGCCTCTTGATCTCCTAACTTTCTCCTCTTAAATTCTTCTTCCAAGCTCAAACTTTAACAATGGAGGCTCACACACACTAATTAGGGTTTCTGGAACTCAAATGGGAAGTAAAGAGGCTGAGGGTGGCTATAATGTGCTTTATATAGGGCACAACTCCCGGAATTAGGTTTTCTCCCTTCAGCACCAACTCGCCGAGTCCACTTCCGACTCGCCGAGTTGGTCACTTAACACATGACCAGAATCGCGACTCGACTCGCCGAGTCTATCCATCGACTCGCTGAGTCGACCTTCCTTATTTACACTAAGGACCCTGAACTTGCACTTCTGAACTCGGGGTGTTACAAAGTTAATGGTTAAAAATAATCAGGGAGATTGGAGGATGGAGAGTGAGCCAGAAGAATACTTCCAATTTATGACGAATCGATACCTAAATGAATTTCCATGGTCATATGCTTGACTTTTTGATCCCAGGAGCTGATCAATGATGACAAATTGATGCTTACAAAAACTTGAGAGATTATTGTTGATCGATCTCGATGAATAGATGATCATGAATCGGGCGATTTAGGGCTTCAAATATCGCAATCGAAAGATGAACACGAACATTGTCGATCTATAGGTTCGTAAATTCTTCACCGATGATCTGGATATGAAAGATTGTTGATTGGTAGCCGACGTTCATTGTCGACGGACATAGAGGTGGACCGATTGAGGGAGGATGGAGACGAGGGGAAGAGATACGGTGGAGAGAGAGAGAGAGAGAGAGAGAGAGAGAGAGAGAGAGAGAGAGAGAGAGATCTGATAAGGAATGGTGATAGGAGACATATGTGTACGAGTCAATTTCTATAACCCCAAAATGCCCCTGATTCCATTTAATTCTGATGCTCCCGTCCTTTATTTTTCAACTTATTTACAAAAATGTCACGGTGCATCTTGATCATCCATTTTTTTGATCCAACGCTCCACTTTTAGTTCTCGGGTTCTCGGGAAACTATGAGTTCTCAAATGATCATCTCTCTCTGTGTGTGTGTGTGTGTATATATATATATATATATATATATATATATATATATATATATATATATATATATATATATATATATATATATATATATATATCGTATGAAGAAGTTGATCTGAAGAAGAAAGTCTTTCTTTCTTTCAATTTGCATGCAAATCGAAGGAACAAAAGAAAGGGTTTAACATATTTTACTTTCTAGGCTCGATGTTTAATATGAAAAGAATTGTTTAGTTTACGTATAAAAGACTTTAAACATGAACCAAAAGCCCAAAATATGTTGAATTTTCAAAATTGGAAGATGGGCGTCAAGACAAGTGATATAAAAACATTTGAGAAAATCAGTACAAACTTGGAGAATTAAACTCAAATTATAAAGAGTTTAGTGAAAAAAAACGTTCTGTTCCAAACCATCTCAATTAATTTGTTATTTTGCATTAAAAACATCAATATATTGCTTACAACTTATTAAACTAAAGCCATGTTCTTCCTATTAAGTATTACAAAGATAAATGACCATTTTACCTTTTTATCTCCATCAAATCAATTAAGCTACAAAAAGAGCACTACCGCACATACAAAGTATATACGCAGTTGCAATTGCATTAGACACATATGGTTGCCTCATCTGCATTGATCATACATCCAACGCCATCAACTTATAAAATGCAAAAATGGGATACATATCAAAAAGACAAAAACCTTCATTTTTCTATTAGTGCACAAATAAATAACAAACAAATCATCGTTCATGACATGTCAATAATGTTACACAAAATCACACTAATATACCAACCCAATCTCCCCGTTACATTAAAAAAAAAAAAAAAAAAAAAAAAAAAAAAAAAGAAGCTAGAAACCTTGAATCAATGAGAAAACTCGTAACAAATAACTAAAACAATACACACCTTTTTATTCAATTTCATAGAGAAATTGAAGGCAAATGTGATCTATTACTCTTTGCAATTCTAGAACAAAACATGAACATTAACATGACCGAAGACAGCAAAAAGAGCCTGAAATATGTTCGGATCTCTTGCAAACCAAGGTCCAGAAATTCCTTCTTTTCACCATATCTATTTTTTCTCTCGATTAAATATCCGTTTAAATAATCATCTATTGAGATCAAATGGTCCATATTAAATGGGGTTGATTCTTGTGGATCTTTCATTTGATGTGCTCCCATGTTGAACATTGTAAAGAATGTGGCTGACCATTCGTTCAGAACTCTCTGGAGTCAAAAAAATAAAAAAAAATGTAGATTCAGTAATTTGAAATAGCATTAAAACATTATACTTTTAAAATTGAATTCAATCAGAGAAAAACTGAAAATACAATGCCATTGCTATTCAATGGCTATAAGATAAAAAACTTTGAGAAAATTACTGTGTAATCCATTGAAAAGAATACAAAATGGATATGATTAAATTTATTTCACTTACATTAAATGTGGGATGATCCACAGGGTTGAACATTTTGAAGCAATCTCTGGAAGATGCTTTTTCATCTCCATAAATCTGGCAAGTCAACAAATTGAGTTGAAAATAAGGGAGGGAAATTTACAGGAAAACCATTATATTTTGGGCAGTTTTGCAGTTTAACCCCTAATACTTCAATTTTTCCCATTCAAACCATAAAAGTTTCAAACATTTTTCCAAATTAACCATTATGACCTGTTATATCATGTCAAAAAATGGTTAAACTGAATGGAACTTTTATGGTTTGATTGAAAAAACATATAAATGGTTAAACAGCCAAATTGCAAAAAAATAATTTTATTTTTATTTTTATATACAAACCTCGAAGGTGAAAGCCATGGGAACCTTTGCCACATCAAACATGTAATCCGTAGTTGTACCATGTGCCAGATACCTGTTTAAATACCAACCTACTTTCACTTATTTCTGTTTAAAATTAACAACATTGTATTTTAAACTTTTTTCTTATTGAAAAAATCCATATTTTTGAATTTAGAGTCTAACATATATTATAAATAATAATAATACTTACCCAACAGATCCACCACCAGATCCAACCACACAACGGTCTCCACAATGAAGGTGGTTTAATGTTTCAAGCATCAACCTCATTTTCTGTGATTCTACTCCAGATGGAGTTGTGTTTTTGTGATCATATGGCATAAAAAGAGCCTATAAAAAATTATATATAAAACTAATCATATGGAAATATATATATGTAAAAAAAAACAATGAATGAATGACTGATTAACAATTAATTTAGGACATGGAATGGAATTAATCTTGTAATATTATGCAACATCGAAAGATTTAACATCAAATAAGTAATTACTGCAGTTTGAAGCCAGAAACAAAAGGGGGCAATGAGGGGTATTTTGGGAAGAGAAACAAAGATTAGTGCTCACCTCCATTCCGGAATGTACATTGACCCAAATATGTGGTTCAAATGATGTTGAGAGCTTTCGCATTAGCTGAGCTTCAGGTTCACTAAATGGGCCAATTCCAGGATTCTCTTCATAAGGATCAAAGTCCTGAAACATATAATAATAATAAACAACAAGCCAAGGTATGTTATATGTAACATTTACATAACATACCTACAAAACTGGTATTATTGCTATACAAAATGTAGAGATGGAGAACAAAACAATCTAAAAAAAGCCACCTACTTTCACCATTTTATTGGTAACTTAACCCTTTTCTATACTTATTTTTTTTTAACATTAAAAAAAACATTTTTCTCAAAAAGGTTAAAGTACAAAATAGCATTTCATATGTAGATAACAGAAGCTGGTTAAATGGTAACAGAGCCCGGGACTGAAGGGGAAATCCAAACCTGAAATAGGGACCGTTTTTGAAAAAATCGAGAAACTAGGACTAAAACTGCAAAATCATGCCAACCACATGGACCAATTCTGTAATTTAGTCATATTATCATATAGTTCGGTGGCTAAATCGATAAAAAATATAGTTGAGTCTCTAAATCGATAAAATGGTGAAAGTATGTTGTGCTTTTCTATATATAGGTATGATCCCCTAATAACAGGATTTTTTTTTAATACAGTATAAAAGGTATTATATTTTTATCACAACAGAAAATAGTTAAGTGACTTAATCGATAAAAAGTAATAGTTCAATGGCTAAATTGATAAAATAGTGAAAGAAGGTTCTTTTTTGTATTTTAACCTGAAATCAAAACCAGGGAAATAGTTATTTTAAAGGGTTGAAAAAAGTGAAATGTTTTGATGACTATAGAAAATAGTTAAGTAGCTATAAAAGAGTGAAAGTTACACGTATTTTCCCTCTTTTTAGTCACTAACCTTCTCTTTTTTCCCCCAATCTACACTCCAATTCCGATTGAGATCAACTCCTCTTCCTGCAAAGAAACAAACAGTCATGAAATCAAGAAATATCACATTTATTTTCAAGTAAGGAAATTTAAAAAAAAAATAAAAAATGAGACCATTTCTTCTCTCACAAACATCTCCTGCTTCGACTTTTTTGCGTCCATTTAGATTTTCCATTGGCACCACCTGAGAGATTGCTATATGTGTGTTAATATCATGAGCTTAATTTGATCATTAATTTTGTATGTTTTTTTTTTCATGTAATGATAAAGAGATAACTTTAAGAAGCATACAATATGAAAGAGATGACCTTTATAACAATCTTCTCAAGGGTCTTGTTCAGCAACAGTGGATCCATTTTAGGTAAAAATTGCTCCTCACTTAAGATGGAGAGGATCCTTAATGCAAGCTCGGTTGTAATAAGCTCCCGTGCATGCTGCCCAAAACTCTGGAAGACAAGTAATCATCTGTCAAAAAAATCAGCAATATCACAATATGAGACAATACATGGCAAAAAAAAAAAGTTACTTTCTTCAAATTTTTTTCCTTTCATTTGATGCAACAGTTTGAAGAGAAAGAAAGAACTCACAAGAAGTATTCTAAACTTTGATTTGTCTTCAATGGCTGTTCTATTCCGGCAATATGTAACTACATTTAGTTCAGCATGGTAGCCTTTATTTGTACTTTGAAATGTCTCCATCTGTTGAAAAATTATGGAATCAAATGAGCATAATATATAGTACAACAAATAGCAGGAGACAAAGAAAAAAAAAAGAAAGATCCAAAGTACACCTACATGGAGTCTATCTTGGTGTCGATTAACCAATGCTTCTATCTCTTCCATTAAGGCGTCACTAAAAAAAAGAAGCAACACGATGAAAAGGTTTATAAACAAGAAGGTCGACTCAAAATTCCAGAAAGTTCTATGTGAATCAAGAACTTTCAAGAGAGAGTAAGAAGATGCTAGAAGGATCTAAAAGTACGAGTTGTGTGATTGTAAATGATCAAGAAATAGTGTTTATTTATGTTATTGCAAGAACACCACTCATGTATAGATATAGATCCTTCCATTTTAATTTGTAATCAACTAATTATTCTATACTTGTGTAGTTTTCTCTTCTTGCAAGCACTCTAATCAGTAATACTAGTGCATTAACTTAATGTATTGTTCTTGGTTTGCTTACTTTGCCTTGTTTACGAGAGTAATCCATGACCAGGGAATGAAAAATAGATCTATATTGGGAAGCTGAAACAACAAATGTAAAATGTGCATTTTAATACCAATAATTTCCAATTTCTGATGTAAGGAACCAATTATCAAATAAATTCTCCCAAAATCTTTAAGTCACATAAACCATTTTGACATACAGATCAAATTGCCTCTATTTTAACACTTTCTAACGGTTACAAAAACAGATCCCTGACTACCGTTTTTAGTATGAGATCACATCCCTCTATAATCAAACAAAAAGTTATAGAAAATGAGATAAAAATAAATTCAGCACCACGAAATCAAATTAGACAGATTACAACGCGAAAACGAGTGAAATCAATATCAAATCTATAAGTATTTGGAGACTACTGAGTTTACCTAGTGCGGTAGAGATCACGATTGATAGGCGTAACAGGAGGGAAATCATTATCGCTGCTACAGAAAATGCTCGAGAAACAAGAGCATAACAACAAAAACAGATAGGATAAAGTAATGAAATGACGACTATGATGAAGGTTGAACGCCATCTGAATCAGCAAAAATAACAGTGTAATCTTCTCATTCCGATCTCAATTGGAACTTTGAATAGCTATTAGCAATTAAATCAAAGACTTCCAGACATCTGTCGGCTTCCTAATAGATTTGTATATTTTTTTCTTGTAAACTTTGCGAAGTTGTTATTGTGCGGGGAGCGACGAAATCAACAAATAAGTTGCAGAGCAAGATGGCGATGGCGATGGGATCTTAGAGAGAGAAAAACAGACAAAGTGACTTATCGGGTGGGCTTTCCTAGTTACACGCGTTTTGTTTCTTTCTCATTTACTCCGGGTTGTTAAGTATTATTTAATCCATATACTGTCGTCCAAATCAATAATGAAAGATACTCCTATGTTTTACTAGGTTATTATGGGCTGATTAATTGAAATATTAAGACGGAGTAAAATATTTAATAATTTTTAAAATGATATTTAAAAGTGGGAAATGGAGTAATATAATCAAACCAGTAAATTATAAGATTCCTTCATGGTTCAACTAATGGTTCAAATGTTAAATTTTCCGTTCGATCTATATTTTTTAAAATTAATTATAAATGTCCGTGTATTATTATTTTTTTACTGGGTCATCCTTGTGGATATAAACTAATTATTTTGCTCTTAATAATTTTTTTTTAATTTTCTTTTATTATTTTTTATTTTTTAGATTAAAAAAAGAAAAAAATATCTCTACCCAAAAACACCCTAACCCCTTTCCTAATTTATAATGAGGCAAAATTGCAAAAATGGTCCTTGTGGTTTGCCAATTTTTTTGGATAAAGTCCAAAAATAAGTTTATTAGCAAAAAAAAAATCTTTAGTAGTTTAGCTTTGGTGTTGGTCTCTATTTCATTAACTTTAATATTTGGTTGTTAACTTTTTTAAAATGACAATTTTACCTTCGATGACTATTTTTACAGTTATCTCTTTTTACCAAATTACAAAGACCGTTTATGCAATTCTTCTTGTTAAATTTATTGAATTATTATATATTGATCACTCTTTCTTTTTAATTTTATTTAACTATTATACATTAATTCTTTTTTCAATTTTATTTTTATTAGATTAATTTTTTATCTGACTACCACACTGGTTAATTTTATTTTTAATATATAATATTTATATATTAATAAATATTATATTATTATATTATTAATTTCTTTTAACTATTTTTAAAAAAAATTATTGGGTTATTTAAAAAAATGTATTTATTAGATTTTTTATTGTATTATTACATTTAATTTATTATATTCTATATATAATAAATAATATTTTAGTGGATCGTTAATTTTTTTTAAATGTATAATTTAATTCTTTTTAATTTATTGGTTCTACCACAAAGTCTTCGGAATACGCAGAAGCACCGCATCACATTGTCGAAAATTATCGGGACCACCGCTAATCACCTTCATCGGAGGTCCAACGGAAACCATACCAACCTGTTTCACCCAACACCGCTATCCAATAGCCACCCTGCTACAATCTCTTCACAATCCGTCAGAATTCTTTATATTTGCCACTAAACTGATCGTTTTCCACTAGAACCATCATTATTTGAACCACCAAGAAATCCAACCCAAACACCCCTGTCAGTTCCTCCATTTGTTGCCTTTTACCAGATTACGCCACAAAACCATACTACCTGGTTAGTTCCTTCATTCTTTGCCTTCCACAACCCATGCACAACCTTATAACATCGAAGCTTTAAGCCTGCACTACCTGAAAAGATCTAGCGGTGGATCTGATGGTTTGAAAACCCTATATCTAACATTGTCACTATTGACGGCAGTGTGGGTAGTCAATTAGTGTAGTTTTAGTTGAGAATGACGGATTGTAGGCAACGATCGACGATTTCTGACAAGATGATGTGGCGGCGAAAGGTGGTAGAAAGTAACGAATAAAGGAACTGACCATCGGTGTTTGGATCGGACCTCCTAAACACAATATTGATTGTAACAGAAAACGACCGACTTGAAGCTTCGATGTTATAAGATTGTGCATAGGTTGTGGAAGGCAACGAATGGAGGAACTAACCAGGTAGTATGATTTTGTGGGGTAAGCTAGTAAAAAGGCAACAAATGGAGGAACTCATAGGGGTGTTTGGGTTGGACTTCTTGGTGGTTCAAATAGTGATAGTTACTTGGTGGCAAATATAAAGGATTCTGACGGATTGTGAAGAGGTTGTCGCAGGTGTCTACTGGATAGCGGCGTTGGGTGAAATAGGTTGGTAGTGTTTCCGTCGGAACTCCGATGAAGGTGATTAGCGTTGGTCCTGACGATTTTCGACAATGGGATGCAATGCTTTTGCGTATTCCGAAGACTTTGAGGTAGAACCAGAAAATTAAAAAGAATTAATATTATACATTTAAAAAATGATCCACTAAATTATTTGTTATATGTGGAATATAATAAATTAAATGTAATAACACAAGAAAAAAATCTAATATTAAAAAAAATAATTCAATAATTTTTTTTTTGAAAAATAGTTAAAAGAGATTAATAATATAATAATATAATATTTATTAATATATAAATATTATATATTAAAAATAAAATTAACTGATATATAATAATCAGATAAAAAATTAATCCAATAAAAAAAAAATTTAAAAATTAATGTATAATAGTTCAATAAAATTAAAAAGAAAGAAGAATTAATATATAATAATTCATTAAATTTAAAAAGAAGAATTACATAAATGGTCCTTGTAATTTGGTAAAAAGAGATAACTGCAAAAATGGTCCATGAGGGTAAAATTGTCATTATAAAAAAGTTAACAGGCAAATGTTAAAGTTAACGAAATATGGACCAAAACCACAGCTAAACTACCAAATAAGGACATTTTTTGCTAATAAACTTTTTTTTGAACCTTACCCAAAAAAATTGGCAAACCATAGGGACCATTTTTGCAATTTTTATGATGATTTCTTTTTTATTTTCGCCTACATCCCCGTTCAAAACCATAGATCCACCTCCATCTCCGTTTGAAATACAACGAATATGAGGTACAGACAGGTGTGGGTGACGATGATTTAGGTGATGACGAACCCTAGATGGTTCATCGATGGCAGCACATTTCGAAGTCATTGTCATCTTCTTCGAGTTTGTTTCTTGTTTAGGAGTTGAAGCCATGTCCATGATTGCTCTACATTTCAAAGCAGACCACCTGAAGTTGAACCTAAACCTCTCTTTCCCGATTCTAGTTCACTACAAATCAAGATTAGAGAACCCCCTCTCTAATTTGGGGTTTATTTATCTCAATGAAGTGAAGAAAGACAATGAGTTGCAGGTTATGGTGTAATAAATTGTCGAACAACGGACAATGGTGATGGTGATTGCAGAGTTGGTGGTTCCACCAGAGACTGTGGTGATGATTAAGGTGATGTTGGTGGTTTCACCAAAGGCTGTGATGATGGCGATCCTCCAAATCAAAAATTCGTCTACAACTCTCTCATGGATGTACCTGCGAGGTATGGAACATCACCTTAGAGGGTGGTGGTATTTTGGTGGTAATGGTGGTGGGTCGAGGATCTACAGCTAATGTTTGAAGTGATCACATGTGGGGGTTTTTCGGTGGAGGCTGTTGGAGGTGATGATGTTGCTGTTAGGTGGTTAATGGAGGTTCATGATTATTTTTTGGCTTGTGTTTGTACAAGAGGGTAGTGATGGTGAAGGAGGTGGTGGTTTATGGTTCTTTTCCCGGAAACATGTGGCATAAGGAGGAGGTGAAACGGGTGGCTTGATGGAAAGAGGGTGGTGGTCTTGAGCTTTGTATCGGGGAGTGAAGTGGAGTGAGGTGAGGGTTTCTGTTGGCGATGTAGATTTTTGGTGATCGTGGTGGTGGTTAAGTATTCTTTAGTAAAAGAGAAAAAGTGGATGTATGTGTGTGAGTGAGGGAGAGAGAAGAGACAGGGAGATATTAGGTGGACCTATAATTTTATTTAAAATATTTTTAATAATTAAAAATCATCAGAAATGATAAAAATAAATGAAAAATAAAACTGCCAAGAACATTATAGTCATTTTATGTCTCGCAAAGGATCAAGCGTGTAAATTTAAACTAACGGAGGATGAAACGTGAAATTTAACCAAATGAGGTTTTATTGGCTTCAGACTTGTAAAGGATTAAGCGTGTAAATTTTATGGAATGGGGATAAATCTCCCACTCCAGAATTAGTGCCCCGCCTTATGAGCTCCTGTATGGTCGGAGATGTCGTACCCTAGTTTGTTGGGGGGAGGTTGGTCACAGAGTCATGGGAAGGACTGAGGTAGTCCTTCAGACCACAAAGCTTATTCAGCGTCTCAAGCAGAAACTGCAGACGACTCAGAGTCGGCAGAAGAGTTATGTCGACTGGCGCCGATTGGAGTTGGAATTTCAGGTCGGCGACATGGTACTACTGAAGGTCTCCCTGATGAGAATAATGTACTAATAAGATCGATAGATTCTAAACAGACAATTAATAATAATGAAGCAAAGAACACAAGAATGGATCAAATAATGTCGAATGATTAATATTCAACACCTCAGAAGAGCTCGATTAAGAACTTCGACTGTAGAGGTGTCTAGGCTTACAATGCAACAAATAATAAGTATCGTTACCCCTTAAGGCTATACATGCATGCACTATATATAAGCTAACCCTAATAATAATCCACGGTTGGACAGCCCCAAATCGGGTATACAAAATAGACAAAAGCGTTAGGCCCAATGACACAACTCTCATAAACTCAATAATCTCCCCCTTTGCGTCAATTGATGCGAGAGAGATCAGTTCCGTTGAGTGACAACAGACTTCTTCACTGTCTTGAACACCTTCGATATAATGGCCAATAGAGTTTGACGAAAAGCAATATACCACCGAAGCATGTCTGAGAAGTTCTTCTTATTCGAAACACTGTTATGTTTACGACTGTGAGTTATTTCAAGAACATGCTCCAAACAAGTTGTGGAGAACAGGTGCTTGTCGACAAGAGCGAAAAGGAATTTTTCACCTTCGCCTCTTGTAAAAATAACAGTATGATGTGTTGGATCAATCTTGCCCATCTTCATTTTATTAAGATCACTCGGCTTCCCAATGGGCTTCACTATCGGCTTCTTCCTTAAAACATTTGCAATCTCCTGATCCATTTTAGCAACTTCATGGATGTAGGAAGCTAACATCTTTTTGATATGATCGAGAATCGGCACATACTGCTCTTGATTGGTAAGCAAAATGTTGAACAACAAAATCCAATCATGTGGATTTAGGTTTGGAAGATCATCTAAAGGAATCATATGAACCGAGTTATCTGAACCTCGGGTCAACCTGAATTGAACATTGAGAAACTTTCCAGCAGCAGAGGGTTTCAATACCTTGACAAAAGTTATTTTCTATGCACTCCATGTCAAGTATTGAGGTTGAGCGAATTCAAGATAATAGTTAATAAGATCTTGATCAACCTGTGGATGAGGAGTAGGAACTTCAACTGTTGAATCAAAACAATGAAACACGAATACCCTGCAGGTAATAGGCATATCAAACTGAGAGTCCTTCGTATTAACACACTCGAATGAGGCAACCGGTTCCAACCAGTGAGTGCTTAGGGACTCAATCGCATCTTTAATTAATTGTTCCTGAGTCCAAGGGGGAAAGAGAGCCTTTTTGCAGATCAGCTCATCTTGTTCTTCTTTTTGCTTACGTTCTTTCTCTTCTTCTTGTCTGGCTATTCAGAGATTATCATCGATTTATTTATCCCTTTTCTTTCTTTTCAAGGCATCTGCAATCGTTTCATCTTCCTCACCACTCTCATCTAAAACACCCTTCAGTTTTTCTTGTCCGTCAGAACCCGAAGCTGCATTAACCTTCGGTTCTTTGGGTTGAGATTTGATAACAACTTTAGGTGGAATAGGAGGATGTTGAACACCTTCTCCCCCTTGTTGTGGAGTGACAGTCGGCTCCATAACACCCTTCATCTGATTCAGGATTTCAATTGATGGGAGTAGTTTTGCAGTTAAATGATTCCGGATGGTAAGAGTGAGAACCGGATCGTGGGCATTGACAAGAGTAGCCAGAATGGAGAGAACATCACCAGCACAACTCCTAAGTACAACACACTCAGTTTTTAGTGAGTCAATTTCCTTCTTTGCCTGATCAAGTTGAACAATTTGGACTTCAATCGTTGTAGTTTTGCTAGCTAGTTCATCCATTATCTTGTTTTCTGTAGCAAGATCAGCCTGAAGCTTATCAAGGCGAGTATTGACAGAAGAAATAAGATAAGTGTGATATGATTTGATTTCCGATCGAATGGAGTCAAACTTCGCTTTCTCTTCTTGAAGTGACTTTGAGAGAGAATCAACCGAAGCATTGACTTTGGCAACATTGGAGTCAGCATGGCCTTTGAACGAGTCTAAGAAAATCTTCGAATCATGAATAAGATCTGCCACTTTGGTTGTTGCTTTCTTGTAGGAAGATGTGCAGGCATCCACAACCTTTGTAGATTTGTCAATTGAGGCTGTATATTGCTGAAGAGTTGTGTCGAGAAAAGCCTTTAAAACCACATTAGAATAAGTTGTCGGGGTAGCAATTAATTTGTCAAGCTTATCATTAAGACTCTTTAAATGGTGCCTTGTCACTGGAGCATCATCATCATCTTCACTTGGAAGTCGATAAGGACTATAGTAGGTAGAGTCAAAATCAAAGTTATCACCACTAAGAATAGGTGCAGAATCTATGGAAAGAGATGGTGAAAGAGGTTTGGTGGTAACAGGGGTTTCGATGTCTCCGGTAGGTGCCCCCGTATCAGATACGTTGACATGAACCGTAGGTTCGGTTGTAGTGGTTGTTGTAGTTTGAGAAAATATTAGAGGTGGAAGTGGAGCAGCGATAGTAGGTTGAGAAGAGACAGGTGGTGGTATTGGAGCAACAGAAATTGGTGTTGTAATAGGAGGAGGAGTAGGAACCGAAACATGAGGTTGTACCTCAGGAGTTGGAGATCGTGGAGGTGTGGTTCCCCTTTGTAGTCCTTCAACGTGAACCTCCTCTTCCTCATCTGAGTTAGCAGGCGAAGACTCCTTCAGTTTTCTTGCCATTTTCTTGACCTTTTTCTTTTTCAGAGAGGAAGGAACTGCTTTGTCAGCTTTACGGTTTTTGGTTGTCTCAGCAGGAGATGATGGACCTTCGGTCTTTGTTTTCTTTGACTCCTGCTTCTTCCCCCTCTTAGCTGGTTTCCCAACAGCATCCAAAGCAGACTGCATCTCTGGAGTAAGTGGTTGTGGCCCTGAAGGTGTCAGCTTACGATAATCGGCCATAACACGACTCGCACTTGAAACACAGCGGGACATCATTTCAGGAATTGTCCCGTTGAACAATAACTTGGTGGAATAAAAAACAATGATTTTTGTCGTGTGAAAGGTGGCGATTGAAGACAGCATTGCATCCGCCATAACCGGAACTTGATAATGCTCGATTGCCCGGCGAGTTACCAGAGTCCAGAAGCGTCCACATGAGATTTCTGAGTGTTTGGACGATGAGTTGAGACTCTGCACCAACTGAGACCATATCAGAGAGCCATAGTCCAGATTGATGACATGATAGAGACCATACATAATGGTCATGAAGCCTTTACTGGCACCATCTGATCCAGCGACTCGTTCAGCTAATCCCTTGAAGATGAGTGTGAAAAGACCATTCCATTGCGGTGGTAAGCAGGACTTCTTGAACATAGTCACTGTGGTGAGGACATCAGTGTACCCCATATCATAGAGCATAGTGAAGAGCTGAGTTGTAGTGATGAAATCTGGAGCGATAACAGAAGCATCTGAAGCAAGCTGTAGCAGAGAACAGAAACGAGCTTTTGAGACTGATGTCTTGTGATTGAAGATTTAAAATAAGATCAGTTCCTTGCGTTTGTCATAAGAGGCGGTGGAATAGACCTGTGAGAGTAGAGACATTAGAACAGACTCAACTTGAGTGAGCGCAACCACCAGTGGGGAATACTTCATAAATTCGACCACATGAAGCATGTAGGATTCATAGACAAATGGATTCAGATCGATAATCAGAATCTGATTAGGTTTGATGGTCAGAAGTGATGAAGTAGTAGTATGTTCTTGGACGGAAGAGGATTCTGCCATGGTTGTTGAAAGAAAGAAGATGAACAGTGGAAATCGCATGTTGTATTATTGAGAGAGTTTTGGAGGTGATGAGGAGGTACAGGATGTGTGAGAAACCCCTTTTATACCGTTGCCTAGAAAGAGAAAGAATCGGATGTGATGATGATACGATCCCTGAAATGGCGTCTGAAAAAGCATGATTTGACAGCTGGGGTTCCCTATATATATGTCACTAGGCATGAGTTTAGTAACCATTTCAAATTCACGCGCCTATTCAAAATCTTATCCTGCGAGTCATGTTAAATGCTTATCCAGTTACCGTCCCTTGAATTTTGAAAACGTTTCAAATTCCCTTACAGGTAGCTACAAACAAGACTCATCCGATCTTGTCATGTGCAACAACCTTTGCTCCATAATATAGTGAACCACCATTTCTTTTAGAACCGAAAGCACAAAACTGAAAAAGTGCTATTAGGACCACAACCAAGAGTTTGGAAAATCATAAAGATCTTCGTGCAAGAGTGTGCCAAAGAAAAAGAAATAAAGCAAGATGTGTTTGGGATATAAGTGATGTCAATGAAGACATGAAACGAAGGATCCCGGGCACGAATCTCGTCCTTCAAAGTCAAGAGAGACTTAGAAGTGTCTGTGTGGTTTCCCGTTGAAATACGATCAAATGTTTGTTAAGAAACACTGAAAGACATTTTTTATATATATAGGCTTTAACGGGTGGTTAATCTTCATCCGAACTTCAATACTTAAGATAAGACCGAGAGTAGGATGAAGTACTTGTGAGACCGACGTGGTTTGTTGAACAAGTAGGTTTGAGAAAATATGTAGTGATTGGATGATTATGAGAAATCTCAAAAACAAAAACGAAACTGGATCTTATGGGAAGAAACATCTTGGTTTCAGACAATTTCATAAAGACCACGCAAAAATAAAAGGATATTTCTTCGAGGTAAGAAGTAATAGCTTGAATATTTAAGCATTCACCGTCAATTCATATAAGGTGTTGGATTTTGGGTCTCACTTAGCACGTGGTAAACGTATCTAAGATCATCAACACATATGTTGTGTAACCATAAACCTCAGTGGTAATTGTGGAGAGTCTCAAGGGTTACGATTGTGGAGCAAAAGTAGATGGAGAAGTGAGATAAGGTGGTTAAGGAACCGAAAGTACCTCTGCTATTTAAGAATGTCAAAGCAGAAAACTCTTAACTCAATCTGAGAAGAGTAAGGTAGCTCATGAGTATAGTGAATTTAGTAGCCTAATTTGGGAAGAAACGATGGGTGTCGATCGAATCATTAAGGCTTCACTCAGAGTCTTGGAGGCTTCGGTCTACATACAACAACATGCTTTTAGGGACACGTAACTAGTACATAGATAAAAATGTTATACTTGCCCTAACTCCAAATGATGTAACATATGTGATCTTTAAACCTAAGGAAGAAAGGAAACAAAAACGAAACGAAACACAAAAAGAAAATTTTTGAAGTTTTGGATTTTTCTGAAAGAGAATAAAAACAGAAAATATTTTTGGGGTTTTGAAATTTCTGAAAAATAATAAAAACAGAATATAAAATAAAATATTTTTGGAGTTTTAAAATTTCTGAAAAATAATAAAAACAGAATATAAAATAAAATATTTTTGGAGTTTTAAAATTTCTGAAAAATAATAAAAACAGAAAATAAAATATTTTTGAAGTTTTAAAATTAAGACAAAACCGAAATAACAGCAAGAGAGAAGATATACAAAAATATACAACCGAAACCAAACATTAGAATAGATGAAGCGAAATGGACCGAGCGTTCGGTTCATTTCGGTCCCCGAAAAATCCGAAACCGAAATAGACCGAGCGTTCACCCTATTTCGCTCTTCCAATCTTAGTGAGATGAAAGGGGTTTCGGTACCGACTCAGCTTCCATCATTCCCAAGCCTTGTAGAATTTTATTAAAGCTTGCTTCTGGTAAGGCTTTAGTGAAGATGTCAGCTAGTTGATCTGAGGACCGAACAAAGTGAACTTCAACATTACCATCTTCAACATGGTCCTTAATGAAATGATATCTTAGTGCAATATGTTTAGTCTTGGAGTGTTGCACTGGATTGTGACAAATTTGAATCGCACTTTCAGAGTCACAGTAGAGGGGAATCTTCTTCATGCTTAATTCATAATCTCTAAGTTGGCTTTGTATCCATATGACTTGTGATGTAAAGGATGCTGCAGCAATGTACTCAGCTTCGGCTGTGGAGAGAGACACACAAGTTTGTTTCTTTGACTGCCAGCTGACAAGTTTTCCATCAAGGAACTTGCACCCGCCAGTTGTGCTCTTTCGGTCTAGACCACATCCACCAAGATCAGCGTCATAGAAGGCTTGAACAAAGAATTCGGATTTAGCAGGATACCAGAGACCGAGAGACGAGGTTCGCTTCAAGTACCGGATGATATTTTTCGCTGCAACCATATGAGGTTCTCTTGGATTCGCTTGAAACCTTGCACAATAACAGACAGAAAACATTATATCTGGTCTACTAGCCGTTAGATACATAAGAGACCCTATCATTTGGCGATAGAGTGTCACATCAACAACCGGTTTATCCAGAGACGGTGTTAACTTCGTGTCAAAAGCCATTGTAACCTTCACTTTGGAATCTCCCGTCATGCCGAACTTCGCCAACAAAGTCTTCGTGTAAGCCTCTTGATTAATAAAAATGCCTTCTGGTCCCTATCTAATATTCAGTCCAAGGAAAAAGTTAATTGGACCCATTGCACTCATTTCAAACTTAGTCTCCATCAACTTCCTGAATTCAGCTGTCAAGCTAGGATTCGTAGAGCCGAAGATGATGTCATCGATGTAAATTTGAACTATCATTAAGTGTTCGCCTTCTTTCTTGCGAAAGAAGGTTGGGTCAACCGAACCTTGTTTGAATTTCGACATTTTGAGAAAGCGTGTTAGAGTTTCATACCAGGCTCTTGGGGCTTGCTTCAAACCATAGACAGCTTTATCCAGAATGTAGCAATGATTAGGATACTTTTTGTTCACAAATCCAGGTGGTTGCTCTACGTATACCGTTCCTTCTAGTTCTCCATTCAAGAAAGCACATTTTACATCCATTTGGAAAACTTCAAAGTTTTTATGTGCAGCATATGCCAGAAAGATTCTTACTGATTCCAACCTTACTACAGGAGTGAATGTTTCTTCATAATCTATTCCTTCTTCCTGACAATATCCTTTTACCACCAGCCTCGCTTTGTTGCGAATAACATTACCCTCTTTATCTAACTTATTCCTGAAAACCCATTTTAAACCGACTACAGATACATCCTTTGGTGTGGAAATCAGCCTCCATACACGATTTCGTTCAAACTCATGGAGTTCGTCTTGCATAGCTTGCACCCAATCTGAGTGATCAAGAGCAGCATTTACCGTCTTCGGTTCAATCTTGGAGACGAACGAATTAAACATGCAAAACTCTACTTGAGAGAATAAAGCAGTTTGCTTCGCTTTTAATTGAGAGCGAGTTAGAACTCCCTCAGATGATTCACCAATTATTTGAGTTTTAGGTTGATCTTTTGTCCATTTTGTGAGAGGAGGGTAATTTGGATCTTAGGCAGGATCCAATTCAGCGTTAATTTCTTCTTCAAGTTCTGATTGATCGTCTTCGTCATTTGTATTTTCATTCTCCCCCTCAAATGGCGAAGCATATCCCATGTCATGTTCAGAAAGCTCCCCCTCGGTTGGACTTTCATGTGTTGAGGTTTGTGATGGATTCTCCCCCTGGAAAGGCAATTCGGTTGATTGTGGTGCAGATGAACCCTCTCCCTGGAATATAGAGCTTTCTTTTCGAGGGTCAGTTGAAGCTAGACTTTTGCTTGATTCGATAGGTACGCTTGGAGTCTGCTTCTTGACTTGAGGTTCACTTTCCATGTCTTTTACAGCTTCGTCGATAATCTTCTTCAAGTTGTCGATTTTATTATCTGCTGCTTCCACTTCCGAGTGAATTGCCTTCTCTGGTTCATCAAAGAGTAGCATGTACTCCTCAAATAGATTGGAAATTGGAACCGAGACTTGACCTGATTCTGGAAAGATTTCCTCAGTTGGACTTTCGCTTGTTCGAATCTTCTTCAAGTAATTATCGTCAAAAGCTACATAGTAGGTTTCTTCAATCTTCTTTGAGCATTTATTCAGAACCCTATATGCCTTTGAAGTAAGCGAGTAACCAAGAAAGATCCCTTCGTCGGCCTTTACATCGAACTTATTTCGGTTCTCTTTGGAGTTGAAAATTAAACATCTTGAACCGAACACATGGAAAAACTTCACATTAGGCTTGCGATTATTTAAAATCTCATATGGTGTGATGGAGAATCGCTTGTTCAGGAAGGTTCAGTTCTGAGTGTAACAAGCAGCAGCAATTGCATCAGCCCAGAAGTACAGTGGAAGAGAAGCGAAGCTCAGCATGGTTCGGGCTGCTTCACATAATGAACGATTTCGCCTTTCAACGATCCCATTCTGCTGTGGAGTATAGGGAGCAGAGAAATTATGAGTTACTCCCTTTTCAGCCAGCAAGTCTTCAAAATCTTTGTTTTTGATCTCGAGCCCATTATCGCTTCTTATGTTTCTTACCACCTTTCGCAATTGCAGCTCTACTTGCTTGATAAAAACTTTCAGCTTGGGAGTTGCTTCGGATTTCTATTTAAGAAAGAAAACCCAGGTGAAGCGTGAAAAATCATCTACAATAACAAGTATAAACTTACTGCCACCGATGCTTTCAATAGCCGAAGGGCAAAATAAGTCAATATGCAGAAGTTCAAGAGGTTCGATGATCTTTGTATTAATACGAGTAGGATGACTCTTTCGACTTTGCTTTCCCATTTCGCATGCTGCGCACAAGTGTTCCTTATCAAACTTGAGAAGGGGAAGCCCTCGCACATGATCGCCAATCACCAGCTTGTTGATATCTTTGAAGTTCAGGTGCGAGAGTGTCGCACCCCCAAATCAAGGATGGCGGAAACGTCCGGGGGTGGAGGACTTCATGTGTAGTATCATAACAACAAGTGTAATAGTGCTCAAAGTACAAACAACCAACATACATATAATTGAAAAAGTTACATCATAGTATAGGTTTACATGTTTCTAAATCAATTACATTATGTTGACAAAAATACAATGTTTGACGCCTTAGCGTTCCATCCTCAAAAGCCGCTATTTACCTGTTTTACGGATTCCCTGAGAATACAAGTAGTTTTGAAAAAAATGTCAACAATTAAGTTGGTGAGTTCATAAGCTTTTAGAATGAGAGCTTGAAATCCTTTCTTGTAAAGTTAGTGTTTGTTCCAGAAAATCCCATATTTTCTCTCTAAAATGTATTGTAATCTAAAATGCCAAGACTATTAGTATGCTAATATTTTTCCATTTAATTTTGAATCATGCAAGTTTAAATCGGCATAAACTTGTTAGTTTAAATGGAATTCCCATAAATCTTGTGTTTGTTAATACATCATGTGAGTTATTATAACCATACTATGACTTAGTTGGCCTTATATACGACGTTCTTCAGGCGTCGGAATGTTAATGACATTTGTCACCCCAGACCTGCCGGTCTAGCTGTTGCATGTAGCTAAGGTGTGGGTTTGTCAAACCCAATATATATCTATATACAACTATCACGTTCTCCCTACAAGAGATTCTGGTTATAATTAAAGGACTTTTATTGCGCTACTTGGAAGTAACGTGAAGCGAACGTCTCACAAATTTATTCATTAACAGATTTACGTAGTGTAATAATGAAAACCACTTTTGTAGTAATGTATTATTTTGTATTGTATATGTAACATAAACTATACCTATTATAGTTTATCCAAATGTTTGTAGTGTGTAGTATTCACTTTCTATGTAAGTAGAATATATATAGCAAAACGATTCTATGTTTTCCATGCTTCATAATGCATTAATTGTAATGATAAAGAATTCTTACAATTTAGTGAACATTTTTCTATAACATAAATGTATCCAAACAGAAAACTCATGCAAAATATGGAAACATCAAGGTTTTGCACTTTGCTCAAAAAGTTACAAAGTGTTAATAAAGTTGTAATCTGTGAACTTGTTTTTACCATTTCTGCATTGATTTAGAAAAATCACAGAAAATTCACACGAGATCGAAAACTAGATCCGTAAACTCTAAGAGTTTAGAAAATGTGTCTAGTTTATTCACAATTTTTAGAAGTCCTTAACTGGTGTAAAAATGTTCACATTCGTAGACTAGTCCAAATTCGTACCTACAGTGATAGGCAGTTTTATAAAATCACCACAAATTGTAGAAAAATCGTATGGATGTGTGCAAGTAGTCATTTTAAAGGTATAAACCTGAACTATTTTCACCTAGTACAGTTTTGAAAACTAAAAAGTTTAAGCTGTGCAAAACAGTTCGTGAATGAACATTAAGTTTTCTGTTGAAAGCTGTTGTTTGAGTTTAGTTATGTTGTTGGTGATTTAACTTGTATTCTCCCCATAAAACTTGAAGAAAACATGAAAATGTAGGGGTATGAACTCACCTTGAGTGATTTCAGTGGATGGATGTTGAAGAACGGAAGTGTTCAACTCAAGAACACTTAGAAGATTGCTTGAAGATTCGAAGTTCTAACATAAATATGATGAAGTTTGTGTAAGAAGCTTATGATTGGAGTAGAAAGAGGTGGAATAATCATATGAAAGATGATTTTACTTACCAAAAGTAGATGAATAACTTAAAAATCAGCCTTGAAATCTCGAAATTTAGAGAGAGAAGTGAGAGAGAAAGGAGTTTGTTCTTTGGTGGAGGAGGAGTGAAGTGGGAAGAGAGATGAGGGTTGTTCAAGAGTATGGCTGAAAAAATGGTGGGAAAAGGACAATGATTGACTAGGTATGGGGGAATAGTGGCTGGGTATGGCCCTGGAGTGAGTGTGGGAGGTTGCTTGTGTTATTGTACAAAGGATAAGTCAACACTCCACCCACATAACTTACCTAATATATTTTATTCTTAAATAAAGATTCCCATAAAATGTGTTTAAATTATGGAAATGTGGGGTCTTATATGTTAAAATATAAGTTTGGGTGAAAATCCCGCGTTAAAATCACGAAAAACGGGCTTAAAACGTGAAAATGGTCAAAAACCGGGAAAATCATGCGAAAATCCGAAGTCTGGGCCGGAGGTTCAGCCCCTGATGCTTAGAACCGAAAGTAGGAGGGAGCCGAGGGGAGGGATCGGTCATTAGAGGTGAACCGGGAGAGAGGGGTTCGGTTGGGAGGTGAGAACTGAGAGAGAGGTTCGGTCGGGTAAGTTCGCATGCGAGGAAGGGAGGCGAAGGCGAAGCTCGCAGGGGGAAAGGAAGCGAAATGGACCGAAGGCTCGGTTCATTTCGGCTGCTGATAACTTCGGTTCTGACAGGGCTCGGTTCGGGCAGGATCGACTATGGGGGTTTCGGCTCCTTAGGGAGGGTTCAACTTCTTAGGGGGCTTCGGCTCCTTAGGGTCTCTCCTCTTAGGGAGGTTCGGCTCTAAGAGGCTGTTTTTCACGTTAACTCTCCGTTTTGCGTAGTTTTTTGCTAAGATAAGGGTCGGGATGACTCGGATGACTATAAAAAGTTGAGAGAGATTTTGAGAGAGATTTGGGAGAGATTTCACACACATGGAGAGATTTGGGAGAGATTTCACACACATGGAGAGATTTGGGAGAGATTTCACATACTTAGAGAGATTTGGGAGTGATTTCACATACTTAGAGAGATTTGGGAGAGATTTCACATACTTAGAGAGATTTGGGAGAGGTTTCTCATACCTGGAGAGATTTGGGATAGATTTCACATACATGGAGAGATTTGGGAGAGATTTCACATATGTAGAGAGATTTAGGAGAGATTTCACATATGTAGAGAGATTTAGTAGAGATTTCACATATATAGAGAGATTTGGGAGAGGTTGAGAGAGACTTTATTTGTGACCTTTTTGGGTGTTTAGCTTTGCAACACAAGGTTCGTACACCCCGATAAGCTTAGTTATGATGGTTTTATGCCCCCGAGGGATATGAAATAACGTTTTATTGAATAGTTTCATCACTTACCCTGATTAGGGTTTGAAATTTCTGAACGAATGAACTTTCCAAGTGATAACTTCTTATTAAAATAGTGAGTTGCAAAATAGTACATAGTGTAAGCCCTAATATATAAGGGTTAGATGAGTTGACCGGTTTGACCGGTTGACTTTGACTTGATCGGAAATTGACGGTTGTCACATCATCCCCCCGTTAGAAGGAATTTCGTCCCGAAATTAGCATTTTGCCTGGGACTTCAAGAATTTGGGAAGAGATGTGTGTATTTTTGTTTCATTTGATCCTCGCGTTCCCAACTGAATTCGGGTCCTTGTTTAGCGTTCCAACGGACCTTCACGATAGGAATACGACTTTGCTTCGTTCTTTTGATCTCCTGATCCATGATTTCAACTGGTTCTTCCACGAAGTGGAGATTCTCGTTAACTTCGATTTCCTTGAGTGGTATTACGAGGGTCTCGTCGGATAGGCACTTCTTTAAGTTCGATACGTGGAAGGTAGGGTGTACGTTGTTAAGTTCCTGTGGTAGTCGAAGTTTGTACGCCACGGGACCAATCCTGGCAAGGATTTCAAACGGCCCGATGTACCTAGGGTTTAGCTTCCCATGTTTACCAAAATGTATCATACCCTTCCAGGGTGAGACCTTTAATAGCACACGGTCTCCAACCTGGAACTCCAATGGTTTGCGTCGTTTATCGGCATAACTCTTTTGTCTGTCACGAGATGCTTTTAGTCTTTCTCGTATTTGAACAATCTTTTTAGTGGTTTCCCTTATGATTTCAGGACCAGTGAGGGCGCTATTTGGGACTTGTCCCTTGGCTAGTTGAGTGTCCCCCACTTTGGTCCAACACAGGGGTGATCTACATTTATGACCATATAGAGCTTCGAACGGAGCGACCTTGATGATGGTATGATAGCTATTATTATAAGAGAATTCGATGAGTGGTAAGTGGGTATCCCATGCTTTACCAAAATCTATTACACAAGCTCTCAACATGTCTTCAAGTGTCTGAATGGTTCTTTCGCTCTGTCCGTCGGTCTGCGGGTGGTAGGCTGTACTCATGTCTAGCCTAGTCCCCAAAGATTTTTGTAAATACTGCCAAAATCGTGAAGTGAATCTACTATCTCTGTCAGAGATAATGGATATTGGCACCCCATGCAGTCGTACAATCTCTTTAATGTAGGTCCTGGTCAGTTTCTCCATCTTGTCAGTCTCCTTGATCAGCAGAAAGTGTGCGGATTTGGTTAGCATGTCAATGATTACCCAAATGGTATCCAGTCCACTCATCGTCTTGGGTAACTTGGTTATGAAGTCCATAGTTATACGTTCCCACTTCCATTCGGGGACTTCTGGTTGTTGCAGTAAGCCTGACGGTTTTTGGTATTCTACTTTCACCTTGGCGCAAGTCAGGCACTTGCCGACGTAAGTAGCAATTTCCGCTTTCATGTTCGGCCACCAGTATAATTTCTTAAGATCCAGGTACATCTTATCCGAACCTGGGTGGACAGAGTATCAAGTTTTGTGGGCTTCGTTCATGACAACGTCTCGGAACCCGCCGAACTTCGGGGTCCAGATTGGATCCATGAGATAACGAGCTCCATCATTTTTGACTTCAAGGTTCTTATCCATTCCTCGCAATGCCTCACTCATCACATTTTCTGGTTTCAAGGCCTCTAGTTGGGCCTCTTTAATTTGTGTGAACATGTGCAAATGGATCGTCATTGTCTGTGACTTTACTCGGCGTCTCGAGTATTCTTTTCTGCTTAAGGCATCTGCTACTACATTGGCCTTGCCCGGATGATAGCGAATCTCGCACTCATAGTCGTTCAGTAATTCTACCCATCGTCTCTGTCTTATGTTGAGTTCTTTTTGACTGATGATATGTTGGAGGCTCTTATGATCAGTGTATATAGTGCACCTTGTGTCATAGAGGTAGTGTCTCCAGATCTTCAGGGCAAACACCACCGCTCCCAACTCAAGATCGTGAGTGGTGTAGTTACCTTCGTGCGTTTTAAGTTGTCTTGAGGCATAGGCGATGACCTTTCCTTTTTGCATGAGCACACATCCAAGGCCTTGATTTGAAGCATCGTAATAGACCACGAAATCTTCGGTTCCCTCTGGAAGAGTCAAGATTGGTGCGATGCATAAGGCTTGCTTTAGTGTTTGGAAGGCAGTTTCTTGTTTAGTCTCCCAACTAAACACCACACCCTTCTGAGTTAGGGTGGTGAGTGGCTTTGCGATCTTGGAGAAATTGTGGATGAATCTCCGATAATATCCTGCTAGTCCTAGGAATTGTCGGATTTCCGTTGGTGTTGTTGGTGTAGCCCAGTTTTCGATCGCTTTGATCTTTGAGGGATCCACATGAATCCATTTCTTGCTAACCACATGGCCAAGAAATCCCACTTTTTGGAGCCAAAATTCTCACTTTGAAAGTTTAGCATAAAGCTTCTCAGCTGTTAGAGTCTCCAATACTAGTCGCAAATGCTGGCTGTGCTCTTCTTTGCTTCGTGAATAGACCAAGATATCGTCGATGAATACGATTACGAATTTGTCTAAGAAAGGTCGGTACACTCTGTTCATTAGGTCCATGAATACCGCAGGTGCGTTTGTTAGTCCGAAGGGCATCACCACAAATTCATAATGGCCATAGCGCGTTCTGAAAGCTGTCTTGGGAATATCATCCTCTTGAACTCGCAGTTGATGATAACCCGACCTCAAGTCTATTTTTGAAAAGTAACTCGCTCCTTGCAGCTGGTCGAAGAGGTCGTCGATTCGGGGTAGGGGATATCGATTTTTGATGGTGAGTTTGTTTAGTTCCCGATAGTAGATGCATATGTGAAAGGATCCATCCTTCTTCTTCACAAAGAGGACTGGCGCTCCCCAAGGTGAAAAGCTCGGTCTGATAAACCCCTTATTCAGCAGCTCGCTCAATTGACTAGACAGTTCTTGCATTTCCGCCGGTGCTAGACGGTATGGAGCTTTGGCTACTGGGGTAGCTCCTGGGACCAAATCGATTCGGAATTCGACTTGTCGTGCAAGCGGTACACCCGGAAGGTCTTCTGGGAACACATCGGGAAAGTTGCTGACCTCTGGAATGTCTTTAATGTCTTTCGTTTCTTGTTTCTTATCTACCACGTGGGCTAAAAAGGCGTGGTACTCCTTTCGAAGATACTTTTGAGCCTTGACGCAAGAAATGATTTGTAAGTTAGCACTGGGTTTATCGCCGTAGATGAGAAGGGTTTCGCCATTTGGCAGATTAAGGCGAACGGCCCTTTCGTAACATAGAATGTCGGCACGATTAGGACTTAACCAATCCATACCAATGATGATGTTGAAACTTTTTATTGTGACCGACATTAGGTCTATTTTAAACGAATGGTTGTCTAGAGTGAGAGTACACCCTGAGTATCAATCACTAGTGCATTATGTTTTCCCGTTTGCCATTTCTACGACATATGAATCTTTTAGTGCTTGTAGATTTTGTTTAAGTAAATGTTTGTATTGGTGGCTCACGAAATTCCTCTCTGCCCCACTATCGAAAAGTACACATGCATAAGAGTTATTGAGGAGGAACGTATCGGTAACCACCATGGGATCCTGGATCGCTTCTCTGTCTCCTATAGCTAGGACTCTTCCTACACCTCCAACATTGGTGTTTCGTGCCTTTGGGCAGTCTCGTTTCAAGTGTCCCGTTTCCCCACAGTTGTAACAGTCTCGACCCACTCCGGTGCTGGGGACTTGGGTAATGGGTTGGGCTAGTGCTCTACAGAATCGAGTGGTATGCCCCTTCCTGTTGCAGTTGCTGCAATGCATTTCCCGACAAGCACCAGTATGGTGGAAGTTGCACTTGTTGCATTTGGGAAGGGTTCCAGCATATTACTTTGGTGGGGTTGGAGTGGCAGGAGTAGTGGCAGAACGAACAACAATTGTCTGCTGTTTCTTGACGGAGTCTGGTCCCAAATGTTTCTTTTTGTTGCTCCATAATTTTCTTTTATTGTTTCCCCCTCTTGCTTGATCAGAGGCGGCGATCACGGTACCACGACTGGCCCTATGATCGATAAGTTGTTGTGCCAATTCCTTGGCACTTTCAAAAGTAGTGGGTCTCGATGCCAACACGTTATCCTGAACCTGGGATGATAATCCCCAGAGGTATCGTTCCACTTTCTTCCCTTCTGGAGTGACCATTGCCGGACAAAGGAGTGCTTGGTCATTGAATCGGGCAGTGTAAGTTTCAAGGTCAGTGCCTTTCATCTTAAGATTCTAGAGTTCCTCTTCAAGTTTTTGCACCTCGCCCCTCGGGCAATATTCCTTTAGCATCAAAGCTTTCAATTCTTCCCAGTTTATGGAGTTAGCCACTGCGGGAGTAAGTGACTTAACTCGGCCATTCCACCAAGTGAGAGCTCTACCGGTAAAAGTGAACGCCGCATACTTTACTTTGCTCGTTTCGGGGCAAGCACAGATTTCGAAGACTGCTTCGGTCCTCTCGAACCATTGCATTAGAGTGACAACGCCCCCGGTTCCATTGAAAGAATTGGGTTTTCCATTCATGAAATCTTTGTAAGAACATTCCCTCACACGCCCCACACTATCCCCGTGATTAGAGTGCGTAGCGCCGAATCCAGAACCACCAGAACCGTTTGTACCTATTTGCAACATTGCAACCGCCACTGTTGCTGTTACGGCAGCTTGAAATATGGTAGGGTCGAATTGTGTAGGTGGTGGTGGAGATGGTGGTGGAGAGGGTGGATCATTGCGATTTGGTCTGGGATTTTTCCATGGCATAATTCTGCCAAAATAACAAAACCTTGGTCAGTCGTTAATAGTAAAAGTAAGTCGGGTGATATTTGTGCTACATTATTAGTGTCATGCCCCAACTTCATGGTAATTGTAAACAATTCATAAATAAGGTCTATATGATTAGTATTATGAATTTTGAAATAGTGACTCAACCGAACACTTGTGTTCTACTTTGTGCTTGATCCACTCCTAAAATTCACTCGACGTACGCCAGTCGCATTTAATTAAGTTTTGATAAACCGTTGAACCTAATGAATCTGCCCTAAGTCCACAACCAAACAAGGGACAGGTCCTAAGGCGGATTCACCATTTCTAAGTCGATCGTCCCTTAATTACACGTAACCTCGATGTACAACTTAAGAATTTTAGAGTTCTCAATCACAATTGATTGTATTATCAAGTTATGAGTTCTCATGCCAATTCGCAAACAAAAATAACATGCACGTCAATTTCATTGATGTAGGTTTAGTACATATTGCTTAAGAAAATTTGACCTCATAGGAGGTCTACATTACATCAATGTAAAAGAAAATTTTGACAGCATAACTGTTGGATTAATGTCTAAGTCCATAACTATAATTGGTAAGACTTGACCCGACCCGACATGGTCCATTTGGGTTGCATGGCATCATGCATTTGGATAGACTATAATGAGAGAAATAACACTTAAGGTTGGTTAATATATTGTAAGTTCTAATATATTAATAAGGTTATTTAATTAGTATTGATCAAGAATTAATTTGGAATTAATTAAGTGATCAAAAGGAGACTAATTAAATATATGGGTGGATTGTGTAAATCATTCATTCTTATATATGTGGGCTTGTGATCCAAGATTCATTATGTTGGACTAAGTCCATGGGGTGACCCATGGATACTCCATGGAGGTTAAATCCATGGAGCATAAGGAATGGGTAAAGTTATGAGTTACATGGTGTAACCCTAATAGCCACCATATAAAAGAATCCCATGGCTCAAGAAATCGTGCACTAATGTGTGAGTGTGAGGGCTAGACGATTTCAAGGAGTGTTCAAGTTTCTCTCAAGTTATTCCAAGTGTATTTGGTGTTGTGTGAACCATTTGAGGTGTCACACTTGGGGCACTAGGCACTCAAGCTTCATGAAGACATTCTACATCAAAGAGGTATGTATTCTATCTTGTTATATTTATTATTTTGTATGCTAGATTAGGATAATACCTTGGATGTTCATAATTGTATGTATAATAGAGAAAACATAGATCCAAGGTATTTAGGGTTGCATGTACACTTAGGAGTGTTATAATGCTCATAACCTAACAGTGGTATCAGAGCCTAGGCTTGTTTTCTTGTTATACTTGCAAAAGTAGCTGAAAAATCGAGTTGGATGCATATATTCGATTGTTTTGGCTGGAATTGGACTAGGAACATTACCCTAAGATGTTTTTGGACTTATAAACTTGTTTTTGATGTGGTAATGTTCATGCTAATCCAATTTCTAAGATAATTGTCATAATTTCAAGATTTGTATTAGTTTGTATGTTAATGCTAATTTCTTGAAGATTGATGATTTGAATTATCTTGTTCTTATGAGTTTATTAGATTAATAGAAAAGTTAATTGATTATGTGTTTTCAATCCATTTTAATCTAAGAGTTGATTCTAAAATGTGTTTTTGTAACTTGTCCTCAAGTTATATGAAAAGTCACATTTAAGTTTCATAAAACTCATAAAAAGTTGGCAATGGTTACAAAAATGAAGAGTCTTGTCCTCATTAAATGGTTTTATGACTCCATAACTTGTCCTCAAGTTATGGAGGTTCAAGAGTCACTTCATTAAATGATAAAATGTGTAACCTTAATTAGTTCCATAAGTTACAAAAATAAAGAAAAGTTACATTCTTTTATTAGTTTAAAGTCTTCCATAACTTGTCCTCAAGTTATGGAACTTGAAGAGTTTTTTTTAATTAAAACTACTTTAAACACATAAGTTATGGAATTAATTAGTTTTGAATATTTTCAAAACTTTCCCTCAAGTTTTGGAATTTGTAAAGTTTTCCCCATGAATACTTTAATTCCAAGTTAGCCCTTAGAATTTTAAAAGTTAAAATTTAACCCTTATACTTTATAGTATTATAAGTTAATAATAAATATATGTATAAGAGCAAGTCAGTCTTACCGTTAGTAGGCCTCATTCACGAAGCCGGTCTATAAGGGGGGGTATAAAGTTACTGTCTATAAAATGGCAGTTTAATGGGTGTCCACTCTCACCCACCGCTTCCTTGACTGGTGGAGGGTCGTTAGCCGAACGGGTAGGACAAGGACTATAATTCTCCCTTCATTAAAAGTATTAATGATAAATACTAAGTAACTAAACTTCTTATAAATTCCCAATCTTAGTTACTTAGGAAAATGTGAATAAGGTGCTAATCCATGAAATTACACTTTGCACTTTGTTTAAACCGTTAGTGGAGCGTGTGTGGTTAACCGGCACACTAACCTGGATTTAACAAAGTAGGCAAAGGGTAACTTAATATTTATCATAGTATCGGTGGAGCTCGTGTGGTTAACCGGCACATCGATTGAGGGGTAAATATTAAGGGTACCAAGTATATTTGCATGGTTACTTCACACCTTGTTTTGTGATCCTCGGCATCCCAGTCACAAAACCTGAAGGGCACACTCGAGATTGAAACATGCCATTGAAAAGTTCAATGAATCTCAAAAGATCTAGGAGTTTCAAATCCAATTAAAAACCTAATTACATTATTTCGTTTTTCATGGTGGAAATTGGTAAATCGTCATTTACCTACCTTCAACTATTTTATAACTCGGATTACGGCATCCCTCTTCCAGTTATAAATAGGTTGTTGGATCCTAGCCTTAATATTTCATATTGGGTGTTATATTAAGGACTTTAGATCAACTATCTTGAATATCTCCCAAAATATGTCTAGTTCATACATCTATGATCTTCCCAAATCTCTTGGAACTTTACTTCCTCCACCTCCTCCAATTATTCTCCCTAACCCACAAGTTCAAAGGTCATTCAATCCCTATTGGCAAGCAAGGTCTATGTGTGATCACATCTTGGAGATGAAGTCACATATTGACAAGCCGGGAGAGTTGGGTGTCAAAGTCTTGAGAAAGTTGGATGTTCAATCACTTTCTAAGTCACATAGTGAGTTCCTTTGGGACTACTATGAAACAAACTATGACATGAACCTTAATGATCATATCTATTTGCTTGGTGCTACTGAATCATCAATGATTTGGAGGACCAGTAAAGCAAATTTGATTAGAAGATCAACTTCCCAAACTTATATGGACTTTGAAAATGGTAACATTGGATATCCAGAAAATCTTTCGCTTCCCAATGGAAAGGGATTGGCCATATTCAACTCGGTTGACCAAATGGTAAAGAGAAAGGCAAGTATGTGATAGTCCAGTACACCATTCCCAAAGAGTCCATATGTTTCTCTTTCCAAAGGAAGGGGCATTGATTGCGAAGCTGCCTATTTACCTGAAAGATCATAAGGTTGATCAATTCAAGAAGTTTGACTCTTCTTCAGGTAAAAGTCCATTATCTAACTCTGTTAAGTTTCTATTATGAGATTCTCATTACATGATGTGACTGGGTCACATGTTGATGCTTTAAGAATCAAAGAAAAGTGAAGAAACTTAAAGGAAGTACATGCTGATTCTGATCACGAAGATGGATTTCGATCGCATGGTTTGGTGATCAGAATTTTTGAAGCTGTTACTTAGGAGTTATGATATATTGCTTAGGAATAGATAACAACAAGTTTTTCATATGCATTTGCATTGTAAGGATAAGTTTTTCCGGAAGTTTTAAAATAAAAAACAGTTTTGATTTATTTATTTTAAGTATCCTTACAATGGCATTTGTGAAAAATTGTTGTTTACATGTTTCCATTGATAGCAATATTGGAAAATGGATTTGATTCTTTCAATTGTGGTAGTGTCATAATTTACCAAATAAGGAAAGATTCTCATTCCCAAGGCTTCAGTTGGATAGAAACTTGGAATCATGCAAGTTGAATAATATGATGAATGAGAACTTTCAAGCATTGGAAAATTAAGACTTGTTCACATGGATGTGTGAGTCAAGTTAAGGACTAAAGGGATCGAGTACACATTCTTGTGCACTGGTCAAGTCCACCACAAAGCTCGTTAAGACTATTCGTCATGATTTACTAAATTTTAGTAAATATGGTTATACTTACAAGTTTAAGTATAATTCTGAAACATTGGAAAAGTCTCAATGTATGGCAGAACGAATGGGAAGAATCAAATTAGGCAGACAGATAAAAGTTTCTCAAATCTGAAAAAATGGGAGAGTACTTTAGTATCATGTTTTGTGATCATCTTAATGATTAAAGAACCACATCACAATTGGTCTTCTAAGGACATCTTAGTGCATTCTTATGACTAAGAAGAGGAGTCATGAATTGTTGAAATGGTTAAATCAAGAAGATGAGTCATACTTCATTTCAAAACAAGTCTTAGAGTCATACTCCAAGACTATAAGTTGAGCGACATATCTTAAAGAAAGGTTTATAACACTTGTCAAATGTATGAGTAAAAGTGTCCTACTCTTGTACATTTGAAGTTGGTAAGTTGTGATGTTTTGGATTAAACAAAGACCAACTAAGGCCAATTGTGTGAAGTGTTTGTCTTGATAAAGAATCCGCACTATCTCTTGAATATTTGGCAAGACAGTCTTATATGTCAAGAGGACAGTTGGAGTCTTAAAGATCCTAAAAAGAATTTCAAGAACTAATCAAGAATAAAACCTGAGGTTCTTCACTAGCACACGACTTGAGGTTTATAACCTATCATGTTGACATATTCTGTGCCCATTCCAGTTAAAGTTGGCTTTGCATAGGAGTTCTGAAAGTTCTCAATTGGTTGCATAACAACTTGGAAGCAATGACAGGCCCTGTACTGCCAGGTAGCAAGAAGTTAAGATTGCATAAGTTCAGTCCATATGAGTTTGGATTTGTCATTATCCTTGTCTTGTGACTATGGTTTTGACGATTCACATGGATAAGAACACATACACCATAAAATCTAAGGGTCATAAGGTTTCTCTCCGATTCATGAAAATGATGGTGAGGAAACACTTCCACCAAGTAGATTTGAAGCAGATGGCAAAAGGTCTAAACAATTGAGACTATGATTACGACATCCCTTTTCATAGTTCTGAAATTGTTTAGACACACATGCATGCTATCTAAGGAAAGGTGTATGATTTTGATAAAGTTTTATCAAAGCATCTCGTATCAGAAATCTGAACTTTGGTAAGGAAGTCAATAAAGTATTGATTTCTAGAAGTCCAGCTGATTTCTGAGTACATGTCAAAGCTAGTGGGAGCATAAGTGTTATGCTAATAATCATCATGTTAGTGGGAGCATGATAATTATTGTTAGTGTTGCAAGTTAGCAATGTTAATTATAGAAAACAAAAGTTTCAATTCGTGAGGCTGCAGGGATTGAAAAAGTTGTTTTGCTATAATTAAGGGAGAGGATATACTTCATTTCAGTTCTAAAGGCTTAGATTGAGACCTTAATCATCTTTAGTCAAGAATATATATATGAATTTCATGTTGGATTGGTTCAAGTTAAGGAAATTCTATATATTGCGTTCTCAAAATTCGATTATGATTACGACATCCCTCTTCATAGTCAAATTTTGAAAACATGGCAAATAAAAATATTGTAGCAAAAGACTGGTCTAGAATCATGTCTTTATGTGAGACATCATGAATCGTGTACCATTTGCTTTGGGTACAGGATCGATTGCATGTGCTATAATATTTGTCATTTCTAAATTTTTCCAAATGCCCAGAGGCATTAAGAAGGGAAAAGGTCTAGAATTGGATATGACTAAAATGATTAAGCAATTGTCGAGGACAATCTGAGGTTTACCAAAGATTGGTTGCTCAGGGACAGTTGGAAGTATAGTGCTAATTTTGGAAGGACCATATTGACATATTCTGAAAAGAGGCATCTCTTATTCAGAAGTGATAGTCAAAATGAGAATATGGAGTTGTCTCCATAGGTGGAAGTTATCTGTGTAAGATTAGAAAACTTAATGCAAGAAGCATGTCCAAAGCAATGTACTTTGAATATGAGACTTAGTTTCCATGGAGTTGATCTCCATTGGAATACCTTATAATTACTGTTGATAAGTCTTTGTGACTTTGTACATATTCATTACAGGAGGGTCAGTGCATATAAGTTTAAAATCTAAACAGATTTCGATAAATGATAGG
Organism: Lactuca virosa; assembly: GCF_052849685.1. Classification (NCBI taxonomy): domain Eukaryota; kingdom Viridiplantae; phylum Streptophyta; class Magnoliopsida; order Asterales; family Asteraceae; genus Lactuca; species Lactuca virosa. Next base: position 14,153,407 of record NC_136427.1, on the reverse strand, counting down.
AATTTGAAATTCTCACATTTTTCGATAAGGATTTGGGAGTGTGAAATTAGAATCATTGAAATTATGTTCAATTGGTTTATTTCACAAAGTAAGGATCATAGACAAACATAGAGTGCATACTTGGTGTATGGCAAAGCTATTGTTTAAGAAAAACATAGTGTACATGCTTGGAGCATGGGACAACTAGTGTTTTTAATTCAAGTATAAAGTTGATAAAACCGAAACAATGAATAATGAGTAATCAGTATGGTGATAAATAAAAGTGTTTATTTATATTCATAGGGTTTGATACCATATTTGATTCATTTATTCTTGTGTTTCACTTTGCATGTTTTGACTTCCAAAATAACTAAGTCGCTCTTTTTGAATGATTAAGTTATTCAAACCATCCACAGTCGGTCATATGTTGGAAGTAGATATGAATCAAGACTGTCATGGGTTGGTTTGTAGAGGTCCAAGTTGGTGGACAAAGTGGTGCTACAACACTCATGAGTGCTCATAAGTTCTGAGTATTGGATTCAACCCGCTCATTTGAATCACTTCATGGATTTTATCACGAGTGATCATGAGACGATAATATCTTATATTCTTCAAACCTAGAGATATGAGTTGTTACTATGAGTTGGTTGTACATTGATTGCACGAAAACGCATTCGGTAACTCGATGTTATAAAACGTGCCTTTGTGTATGATTCAACAAGTAGTAGAACAAGCCATATGAGTGGAAGTTTATCCATTCCTTTTACCTTCAGGATAAAAGCGATATATGTGGGCCCCTCGATGATTTAAAGATGATACATGTGAGTGCTTGGCCAAGCCAGGACTGATTTGATTTGTTCAATCAGTCAGTCATCATGAATCGGAAATCGGGAAACAATAAATGGACTGAGAGAATGATTGATAATCCATGTCTCAGTCCATATGATATCTAGAATGGAGGAATATATGATCCCTTATCTAATGGACAAGTCATTGACAAAGGTCAGAGTTCATCGACAAGGTCAGAGTTCGGCAGAAGCTTTTGAGAGCTACGATTGCTGATCGGTTCCTGAAGTCATACGCAATAATAGTTTTAGACTTATCCAAGTGGGATACTGTTGGATTAATGTCTAAGTCCATAACTATAATTGGTAAGACTTGACCCGACCCGACATGGTCCATTTGGGTTGCATGGCATCATGCATTTGGATAGACTATAATGAGAGAAATAACACTTAAGGTTGGTTAATATATTGTAAGTTCTAATATATTAATAAGGTTATTTAATTAGTATTGATCAAGAATTAATTTGGAATTAATTAAGTGATCAAAAGGAGACTAATTAAATATATGGGTGGATTGTGTAAATCATTCATTCTTATATATGTGGGCTTGTGATCCAAGATTCCTTATGTTGGACTAAGTCCATGGGGTGACCCATGGATACTCCATGGAGGTTAAAATCCATGGAGCATAAGGAATGGGTAAAGTTATGAGTTACATGGTGTAACCCTAATAGCCACCATATAAAAGAATCCCATGGCTCAAGAAATCGTGCACTAATGTGTGAGTGTGAGGGCTAGACGATTTCAAGGAGTGTTCAAGTTTCTCTCAAGTTATTCCAAGTGTATTTAGTGTTGTGTGAACCATTTGAGGTGTCACACTTGGGGCACTAGGCACTCAAGCTTCATTAAGACATTCTACATCAAAGAGGTATGTATTCTATCTTGTTATATTTATTATTTTGTATGCTAGATTAGGATAATACCTTGGATGTTCATAATTGTATGTATAATAGAGAAAACATAGATCCAAGGTATTTAGGGTTGCATGTACACTTAGGAGTGTTAGAATGCTCATAACCTAACAATAACGACCCTTCGAATAGTGTAATCACTTAGACGCAGGGTCGAACCTACTTGTAAGAAAAGTAGCACCAACGCATACTCGAAATCCTAGTTTTATAACAAAATGTGAGCAGTGTAAACACCACTCGAGGCGGGTGGCATCTGGTCCACTGTGGCCTTGAAATGAGGTCGAGGCTCCCTGAAGCTCCGCAATCCGGCGTTCGGCCGCGATCACTCTATCCTCGAGAGCAGCGTGCCTCACCTGGTACTCCCTTACCTCCGCTCGAGCGGCGGTAAGGTCCTCGATAAGTTGGTCCATGGGATAGAAGTCCCTTTCCAACTCCCTGGTGCGTGCATCGATGGCTTCCATAACAACATTGAGATTTCGAACTTGATCTGCCATTTCCCTATTCTGGTTTCCCAGATTCGTAATATGCTGGACCATGACGGGGAGGGCTCTGTCAGCCGGTCCACCGTGGCTGAGGTCGTAGTAACCCCGTTGATCGCCATATGGTGATCGTTGGCGTTGTTGTCGGCTCCACCTCTCGATCACTGTTGCCCAACGGGGCTCATGCCCGTTCTAGCTGAAACGGTTCACAGGCACCCTGGCGATGTAAGGAGGGTTGATGACTTCCTCCTCTGGTTCCTCTTCTTATTCTTCCTCTTCGGATTCTTCTTCTTCGTCCTCCATTTCATCTTCCTCCTCAGGTTCTTCTTCTTCGTCAACCTCTTCAGGGTCTTCTTTAGGATCCTCCTCGATCATTTCCTCGGGTTCTGCCTCGAGCCATCCAGCGTTTCCCTCATTAAGGAGGTAAGGGTCTCCAGGTAGATGGAATCCTGCCATGTCGTCTGTACGAGAATAGAGGTGTAAGAGATATGAAATGAACCTAAAATGTCAAGTTATGAGGTTACAAAATTACTCCCATAGTATTTTAAAATGTTATGTTTGGTTTTTAGCGCATTCATTATAGGGTGATGTTAGGTTGTTAGATTTGTTGCCCACTACGACTATTCCCCGATATATGCAAGTCACTTCTCGGACAGAATTAGTTGATCAGGCTATATCCATCCCAGACTTGACCACATACCCCAAGGCATACTCGTAATGCACAACTCCTCCTTTTATTTTTATGTTCTTCCTAGTTATGACACTACTCGAGCATGTATGCATGTACTTGTACTTTTACCAGGAAACTGTTTATTTTCTAAAAGTATAGTCATTTGAAAGTGTTTAATCAGAGACTTTTAGTCCCAAATGTGTTTATAGTTTGTATATCTTATGTGGTTCGATATACTTGGTTCACTATAAACATTGCTCTGATACCAATCTGTCGCACCCCCAAACCAAGGATGGCGGAAACGTCCGGGGGTGGAGGACTTCATGTGTAGTATCATAACAAGTGTAATAGTGCTCAAAGTATAAACAACCAACATAAATATAATTGAAAAAGTTACATCATAGTATAGGTTTACATGTTTCTAAATCAATTACATTATGTTGACAAAAATACAATGTTTGACGCCTTAGCGTTCCATCCTCAAAAGCCGCTATTTACCTGTTTTACGGATTCCTTGAGAATACAAGTAGTTTTGAAAAAAAATGTCAACAATTAAGTTGGTGAGTTCATAAGCTTTTAGAATGAGAGCTTGAAATCCTTTCTTGTAAAGGTAGTGTTTGTTCCAGAAAATCCCATATTTTCTCTCTAAAATGTATTGTAATCTAAAATGCCAAGACTATTAGTATGCTAATATTTTTCCATTTAATTTTGAATCATGCAAGTTTAAATCGGCATAAACTTGTTAGTTTAAATGGAATTCCCATAAATCTTGTGTTTGTTAATACCCCATGTGAGTTATTATAACCATACTATGACTTAGTTGGCCTTATATACGACGTTCTTCAGGCGTCGGAATGTTAATGACATTTGTCACCCCAGACCTGCCGGTCTAGCTGTTGCATGTAGCTAAGGTGTGGGTTTTTCAAACCCAATATAGATCTATATACAACTATCACGTTCTCCCTACAAGAGATTCTGGTTATAATTAAAGGACTTTTATTACGCTACTTGGAAGTAACGTGAAGCGAACGTCTCACAAATTTATTCATTAACAGATTTACGTAGTGTAATAATGAAAACCCCTTTTGTACTAATGTATTATTTTGTATTGTATATGTAACATAAACTATACCTATTATAGTTTATCCAAATGTTTGTAGTGTGTAGTATTCACTTTCTATGTAAGTAGAATATATATAGCAAAACGATTCTATGTTTTCCATGCTTCATAATGCATTAATTGTAATGATAAAGAATTCTTACAATTTAGTGAACATTTTTCTATAACATAAATGTATCCAAACAGAAAACTCATGCAAAATATGGAAACATCAAGGTTTTGCACTTTGCTCAAAAAGTTACAAAGTGTTAATAAAGTTGTAATCTGTGAACCTGTTTTTACCATTTCTGCATTGATTTAGAAAAATCACAGAAAATTCAAACGAGATCGAAAACAAGATCCGTAAACTCTAAGAGTTTAGAAAATGTGTCTAGTTTATTCATAATTTTTATTATGATTTTTAGAAGTCTCTAACTGGTGTAAAAATGTTCACATTCGTAGACTAGTCCAAATTCGTACCTATAGTGATAGGCAATTTTGTAAAAATCACCACAAATTGTATAAAAATCGTATGGATGTGTGCAAGTAGTCATTTTAAAGGTATAAACCTGAACTATTTGCACCTAGTATAGTTTTGAAAACTAAAAAGTTTAAGCTGTGCAAAACAGTTCGTGAATGAACATTAAGTTTTCTGTTGAAAGCTGTTGTTTGAGTTTAGTTATGTTGTTGGTGGTTTAACTTGTATTCTCCCCATAAAACTTAAAGAAAACATGAAAATGTAGGGGTATGAACTCACCTTGAGTGATTTCAGTGGATGGATGTTGAAGAACGGAAGTGTTCAACTCAAGAACACTTAGAAGATTGCTTGAAGATTCGAAGTTCTAACATAAATATGATGAAGTTTGTGTAAGAAGCTTATGATTGGAGTAGAAAGAGGTGGAATAATCATATGAAAGATGATTTTACTTACCAAAAGTAGATGAAGAACTTAAAAATCAACCTTGAAATCTCAAAATTTAGAGAGAGAAGTGAGAGAGAAAGGAGTTTGTTCTTTGGTGGAGGAGGAGTGAAGTGGGAAGAGAGATGAGGGTTGTTCAAGAGTATGGCTGAAAAAATGGTGGGAAAAGGACAATGATTGACTAGGTATGGGGGAATAGTGGCTGGGTATGGCCCTGGAGTGAGTGTGGGAGGTTGCTTGTGTTCTTGTACAAAGGATAAGTCAACACTCCACCCACATAACTTACCTAATATATTTTATTCTTAAATAAAGATTCCCATAAAAATGTGTTTAAATTATGGAAATATGGGGTCTTATATGTTAAAATATAAGTTTGGGTGAAAATCCCGCGTTAAAATCACGAAAAACGGGCTTAAAACGTGAAAATGGTCAAAAACCGGGAAAATCCTGCGAAAATCCGAAGTCTGGGTCGGAGGTTCAGCCCCTGATGCTTAGAACCGAAAGTAGGAGGGAGCCGAGGGGAGGGCTCGGTCATTGGAGGTGAACCGAGAGAGAGGGGTTCGGCTGGGAGGTGAGAACCGAGAGAGAGGTTCGGTCGGGTAAGTTCGCAGGCGAGGAAGGGAGGCGAAGGCGAAGCTCGCAGGGGGAAAGGAAGCGAAATGGACCGAAGGCTCGGTTCATTTCGGCTGCTGATAACTTCGGTTCTGACAGGGCTCGGTTCGGGCAGGATCGACTATGGGGGTTTCGGCTCCTTAGGGAGGGTTCAGCTTCTTAGGGGGTTCGGCTCCTTAGGGTCTCTCCTCTTAGGGAGGTTCGGCTCTAAGAGGCTGTTTTTCGCGTTAACTCTCCGTGTTGCGTAGTTTTTTGCTAAGATAAGGGTCGGGATGACTCGGATGACTATAAAATGTTGAGAGAGATTTTGAGAGAGATTTGGGAGAGATTTCACACACATGGAGAGATTTGGGAGAGATTTCACACACATTGAGAGATTTGGGAGAGATTTCACATACTTAGAGAGATTTGGGAGTGGTTTCACATACTTAGAGAGATTTGGGAGAGATTTCACATACTTAGAGAGATTTGGGAGAGGTTTCACATACATGGAGAGATTTGGGAGAGATTTCACATAGATGGAGAGATTTGGGAGAGATTTCACATACGTAGAGAGATTTGGGAGAGATTTCACATATATAGAGAGATTTGGGAGAGGTTGAGAGAGACTTTATTTGTGACCTTTTTGGGTGTTTAGCTTTGCAACACAAGGTTCATACACCCCGATAAGCTTAGTTATGATGGTTTTATGCCCCCGAGGGATATGAAATAACGTTTTATCGAATAGTTTCATCACTTACCCTGATTAGGGTTTGAAATTTCTAAACCAATGAACTTTCCAAGTGATAACTTCTTATTAAAATAGTGATTTGCAAAATAGTACATAGTGTAAGCCCTAATATATAAGGGTTAGATGAGTTGACCGGTTTGACCGGTTGACTTTGACTTGATCGGAAATTGACGGTTGTCACAGAGAGCCTTCGGTGCCACAACCAACTTTCATCTGAATTCGCCTTCTTTAGTCGGCATATAGTTGGCTTTCCTCGTATTGGATTGAGATTTAGAGGAAACATCTCGCCTTTGCGCTTGGATTTCAACAAAACTTTCTTCGTTTGTTTTTCAATTATCTTAGAACCCTCATCATCGTACGAAACCTTCAAGCCCGTTCCCACATCTAGTTGAGAGACACTTATGAGATTGTGTTGCAATCCCTCCACGTAGGCTACTTTTCGTATTGAGAATTCACCATTGGTGATCATTCCATACCCTTTGATCGTGCCATATGAGTTATTCCCATATTTAACACATCCACCATCCTTAAGGGACCGAAACTCCCTTAGCTCTTCCCTCATTCCTGTCGTGTGACGAGAGCAGCCACTATCGATATACTATTCGTCGTCAAACTGCTTGTGTCAACCCCCCGAACCAGACGGCGGAAACATCTGAGGGTTCACGTGACTTAAATTGAAATATCATCATAATGAATATAAATGAAACATAACATAAGCATCACCATGCATTAATACATTACAACTGACATTGTTCACATCAAGTACATTGTTTAAATATTACATATCCAAAGCATAAGTTGTTTGAGAGTTTTCAAAACATAACATTCTAACACACTTGGTATTGCCCTTCGGTTTATCTGTTACCTGAGAATACAAGTTATTTTGAAAAACATCAACATATATAATGTTGGTGAGTTAATAAGCAGGTTTGGTATGAAAATGCTTTGTGTAGTTTATAAAACCCAGAAAATCCGATATTTTCTGAAACGACAATTGTTTATACAAAAGTGTGAAGATCCATAGGTTTATGCATGAATGATTTCAAAAGCGTGTATAAATGAGAAGTTTTGCATTATAGTTATTGAAAATACAAGTGAATAGTGTTGATTTCCCCGAAAAACCCGATGTTTTCCGATAAAAATAATATGATTGTTTCGAATTATTATACCGTCACGACGAATGATTATGAATTCCCTTGATTACTTAGATAATATTGGATTTATTATGTGAGTCGTTATAACCATGCATGATAATGACTAGTTCGTCTGTCTTGGCATTCTGTTGAACGCCGGAATTGATCTTAAGATTTGTCACCCTAGACTGGCCGAGTCTAACTGTAGCGAACAGCTGAGGTGTGGGGGAGTCACCCCCGTATAGATCTATACACAAACTCTCGCTCTCCCTCCAAGAGACTTTGATTATAACTACAGACTACGACCGACACTTAAAGGTGCCGCCCGTTATTACTCACTTAATCCAAACGAATTTGATTACCCTTGATTAACGACCTGATTTTGTTTACTTTGATAGAAGTTAAGCCTAACAGACGAGGAGAAGAGGACTGCAAGGTCCTACTATTCACGTTTGTTATTTAAGGCTGTCGAGTATACGAAGGACGCGTTGGCCTATTTCGCATATGATTTATTTGGACCTTACTAGCAATACTATTGGGCCACTAAGGCCCAACAACATGTAGTTGCCATTGAGGGTCCCTTAAGCATGTAATTGGGTCACAGGAGGCCCAAATAACATATATTATTATTGTTAGGCCCAAAAGTCATGTTTAATGGGCCACGAAGGCCCAATAAGCATAATTTGAATCTTTCAAGCCCAACGGTTTGAATATTTACTTGTTTTAAGTATAGTATATTTGTTGGGAATTTTGTTTGACATTTGTTGTATCGCAAAGGCACAAAGTCTGTCGATCGTTTTATAACGATATTTAGATTTATGAAAATATATGTATATTTTTCATTCTAAATTCATAAGTTATAATTTGATATTTTTGACCCAAAGATCTTAATAATAAAATAATTAAATCAAAAATATGGGTTTGACCTATTCAACCATTCTTTAATAAAAATGACAATTTTAGTCCCTTTTCATAGAAAATGACATTTTAGGTCCTTAAACTATTTTTCTTGACATTTTGGCTTAAAGACTTATTTAAATGGCGTTTTCAGCCCAAAGTTTACTTTTTGGTAGTTTCAACCCCTTTAGTAAAAAGATTTTCATTTATAGTCCAAACTTTTCGCAATTTTTACAAATTTGACCCAAAATCCAAAAATTTGCATTTTTGATCCTTTTTGGAAAAAAGGGTCATTTTAACCCCTGAAATAGATTATTTACCTTTTTACCCACTGTTTTGAGAAAGTTACCATTTCAGTCCCTTAAAACCCATTTTATTCGCAAATTTTGGGCCTATGGGCCGAAAAGCCCAAAGTTTGGCCCAATGGACTATAATTTACATTTCTAGTACTTTGAAGAGCATAATAATTTTAAAAGCTTCTATTTTAACTGTTTTGACCCTTTTGGTCCTTATAAAAACCGTGAATGACAACTTTTAACCCAACTTTTGTTTATTTGACAAAAATAGCCCAAAAATGAGTTTTATGTTGTAACATGCTTATTATAACCTTAGATGATAATTTTTCTTGACTTGTTAAATGTAATACATCCTAGATCACGTATAATTCCCTCCTTGAGCCATAGATCTTGATATTTCTTTCTTTTTTGGCACATATTTACCACATAAACACATGAAATCACACATAACATACACATACACATAGATCTACACATTTTACTTGTATTCCCCCTCCATAAAACATATGAAAACCGAAAATAGAGGGGTATGAACTCACCTTTTCTTGTTTTTCGGTTTTGAAGAAAGAATGGAAGAGTTTGATGTTATTTTTGGCCCTAGAAAGCTTCTTGAGAAGACTTTGGCGTAGATAGGTTCTAAGAAGCATGATCATGAACTTTCATGAGTTAGAAGGAGATTTATAAAAGAATTAAGAAACTAAACAATGGATCTAAGTACAACTTACCAAGAAATGGTGATGTTCTTGTGGAAATCCCCTTGATACACAAGCAACACTTCGAGATTTTTGGAGGGAGAAGGAAGAGAATACTTAAGAGTGATTAAGGAAGATGTTTGAAGAAGTTTATGTGTGCGGGTTGTGGCTCTCGGCCGAGATATCAAGAAGAGAGGAGAGAGAGAAACCTTGATGCATGTTGGATCATACAAGCTTGCATGGAAGTATGAGATGCAATTGTATTATTATTTGTTGTGTAATATGGAGGTGGCACCTCCAAAGTCAACCTCCATTTCCTTTCTTTTATATATATAAATATATGTTGGGCCGAGAGGGAGAAATGAGAGAGGTGGTTTGGGCCTTTAGTGCTTGAGTCCGATAATATGAGCCCAATTTGATGGTTTTCGGCCCATTGAGCCCTTAGGAGGGTTTACGGCCCAATGTGCATAAAAGAATTGATTTATGGTCCATTAGGGCTAATTGGATTCGTTATGGCCCATTGAGGCCCATTATAGGTAAACTAATCCATTTTAGATCCATTATGGCCTAAAATGTTATGTTTCATGCAAGTGGGTCCAATTAGGGCCCATTTAAGGGTTCTAAGCCCATTATAGTTAAATTGGAAGCTTATTGGCCCATTAGGCCCAATAAGGATATCCTAGTCCATATTGGACTTAAACCGGGATTTCTAGGGTTTCCAACCTTTTGTTGACTATTTGATTGTTGTATAGAGTGTTTGATGGAAATTTTATTGTCATTGCATAAACATCATACATGTTTTCAAGTTTCAATCACGTTGTTATCATTGTTCAATGTTTACAAAGCATCAGAAATTCCTAGTTGTGACAGCTTGTCACTAATAGCCTGCCAAAATTAAGCAGACTTAGGAACCCAAAGTTTCTTGGGTCCTCGTGAGTTTTTTATAGAATAGGGAATTGCAATCGAAAGATCAACCATATATGTTCTTTTTATTAAAGTGGTTTCATCTTTTCTTTTAAGGGTATAAACTTTGATTTTATTTTCATCTCGTTTTGGTTGTGATGATTCTGATGATGTACTTTTAGTTGGAATTTTAGTGGAATTTGTCGTATGAGTTCTAGGGTTAGTTGACGTTTTCTTAATGTGAGCTTCATTATTCGAGTTGAGCTTTCCCTTTCCTTTGATATCCTTCACTGGGTTCGGTTTTGATGGGGAATGAGGAGGATGGGATTTAGGACCGAAACTGGACTTTCAGTTCTGAGCACTGGTAGAGTTAGGACCGAATCTACCTTTTAGGTTTCGACCCTTCTGACTGCATGACTGACAATGGTTGCAAGAAGGAGATTTGGCACTTGATTTCTCGTTAACCTTGAGATTGGTTGCCTTTTTAGAGTGAACATAATTAGGGTTTTGGGACTGCCAAAATTATTTTCTCTCATTGAGATTCTTCTTGTATCTCTTGTTCCTATGCCTTTTCTGTTCAGCGAGTTGCTCTTCAGACTTGTGAATATTCGCTCTAGGTTTCGGTCTCTCTTTGTAAGCTTTGGTTGTGGTTGAAGATTCACTGGATGCTTTCATTGGTTCGTTTGGTATCTCTTTCGTACCACTCGAGCTTGGTTTATCGAAACTTGAAGGATTATTGATGGGTTCAACCACGTATCTTCCTTTGACTCTTCATGAGGTTCGCTCCGATAGACCAACCGTTTCGTCTGCAATGTCAATAGGAGCATACCAGAAGAAGTTTTCGCAACCTTCAGCATTATCTTTGTCAACCATGGATACCAATTTTGCTGTTTGTTTCTTAGTTACTCCTTCAATGGAATACACTTGGTTCGACACTGTTTGCACCTTTTGATAAACAACTCGCCTTTTCTTTGAGGACCTTGGGTTTATCCTTGGATATGCGAGCGAACTCAACATAATTTTCAGAAATGAGTGGTTTCGCTGATTCCGGTTCGCTCTTAAGAAATTATGAACAATCGGCCACGTCTTCTACTGAGATTTTGCTCATCTCACTGTCATCATCAAATTCAGAATTGGTTTCTATATTCATTTTATGTTTTGAACTTAATTTAGCATGTGATAAGTCAAATTTCTGTATGGTCTCGGTCCTGATTTTTAATTTGTCATTTTCGTCCAGCAAATTCCTAAGCATGCATTTATGTTCTTTGGATTCAATAAAGGTCTCAATTTTGTCAAGTCCATATCTGTAGGTTTCTAAGACCTCATCCGAAGACACAATGGATTCACATTCAGCAATGACTTCGTCTTCCTTAAATTCACGGAAGGGCAAAATCATTTTATGAATCTTCCTACCAATCTCACAATCTAAATGCAACTGAGTGATGTTTGTGTATAGACGTTTAGCTATTAAACAAAAAACATTCCTTTGTTTCAAAAACTTCAAATTGTCACGTTGCAAATAAATAAGTTCATCCCTTGCCCTAACTAACTATGTTTCCTTCAGCTCTATCCACATCCTTCTCTCATCACTCTTGGAAGTCACCCTGCTGAGTTGATCAGTTAGGTTAGTATTCGCTAGGCGTTTTTGCATTAGACTTCCACTTAAGTTAGAAAACTTGAATTTTAATTCTTTTAGTTCTTTTTCATAGTTTGTAACTGGTATTTTATGTGATTAAAGGATGGATTGTACCTTCTTGATCAACTGATCGTAATCATTGATTCTTTCACTCACAGGCTTGGCAGCGAAGCATTTGTCTTCCATCAGTCTCGAATCATCATGCTCACCTTCAGTTGTATATTCCCTCATCCTTGACACTCCAGCTGTCACCATCAAGCATCTTCCAGCTGACTCAGTAAGGTCTTCTTTCACCACAAATGCTCTTCCATGCGTGGGTCTACGTACCTCTTCAACCTCAGAGTCTGTAGACCAGACCTCTACTCCATTAAACTCATCATCACCAACGTTCTCCTGCACAATCAAAGCATTCATAAGACTGTTAGTTGCTTTCTTCTTCTTTATTTCCTCCAGCTTATGCATGTGGTAAGCTTCATCATCTTCACCATCCTTCTTCTCAACCATTTTTCTTAGCATGCAATCCTTGGCAAAGTGGTTCTTGCCGTGACAGTAGTTGCAATCATATCCTGAGTCTCCCACAAGCTTGCTCTCCTTCTTTTCTTCGTCCTTTTGATCGATGTTCTTTGTTTCTTCTTTCGCCTTTTCTGACTGTAGCTTCCTTGCCAGTTTCGGTTTTTGTTGACAGGAAACTTCTTCCGAGCAAACTTCTTTGGGTTTGTGACCATCATCGCATATTCTTCACTGGTCAGATCGCATTCTGACATATCCGATTCTTCTTCTTCTTCTTCCACGCTCTTGCCCCTAGAAATAAGAGCCAAGGATCCCACACCCGAAACTACATTCGCTTCCTTTGACACCACGCTTTCATGAGATTTGAGAATTCCTACCAACTTTGCCAGCGAATAACTTTAAAATTGCTCATGTGCCTTCACAGTTGAGACCACTGCCATCCATTCGGGTCTTAAGCCATTCATAAAAGTGACTTTTTGCTCGATCACTTCCCTTACAATACCATGCTTGATCATCTTGCTAAGCAAGTGGTTGAACCGATCGAATGCTTGAATGAGTTTCTCCTTAGGTTTTTGTTCGAAAGCACTGAACTCAGAGAGCAACAAAGTTTGAATTGAGTGCTCTAGATCTTCATCAGTGGAATATAATTCTTTTAGCCTATCCCAGATTTCTTTTGCAGTGGTGCAAGGGCTTACTAGACGAAAGGTGTCAGCTTGCAAAGCGAATCTGGTCATTCTCATGGCTTTAACATTACATAAGACCTTGTCTTTCTCATCTTGAGGGATCTTTTCTATGTCTACCAAGAGTTGATTGTACTCCTTTTGAGTCTTGACAGTTCTATTCGTTCCAGAGTGAACAAACAGACCCAATGTTATCGCCTCCCAGATAAGATAGCCATTATCTTCAGATCCAACGACATAGTCTTCGAAGTGGTGCGTCCACACTTCATAATCTTGAGTATAGAGAATGGGAATCCTAGTAGTGGATCCAATGCTGTTAGAGATGTTGATGGGACTGGTTTGAGAATCGTCGTGAGACATGATGAGCTTCTTCTAATATCTGCTAGAATCAGACTTGTAAAGATGAACTTAGGGTTTTATTAAACACAAGAGACACCGTCGACCAGAAGAAGGCGACTTCTATATATTCGATAAAAGCGGAAACCCTAAAGAATTCTTCAAACAGAAGAGATGCGTAATAATTACACAATCTCCTGCTCTGATACAAATTGATGAGAATAATGTACTAATAAGATCGATAGATTCTAAACAGACAATTAATAATAATGAAGCAAAGAACACAAGAATGGATCAAACGATGTCGAATGATTAATATTCAACACCTCAGAAGAGCTCGATTAAGAACTTCAACTGTAGAGGTGTCTAGGGGTACAATGCAGCAAATAATAAGTATCGTTACCCCTTAAGGCTATACATGCATGCACTATATATAAGCTAACACTAATAATAACCCAAACCGGGTATACATAATAGACAAAAGCGTTAGGCCCAATGACGCAACTCTCATAAACTCAAAACTCACCCTGGAAGCATGTGATACACTTCAGGAAGAGAGTGAAATTTGGTCCCCGGTATATTAGACCGTTCCGTGTGATCGCCAGGGTGGGCAAAGTGGCCTACTAGTTGGATTTGCCGAGTAAGCTCAACCAGATCCACTATACTTTCCATGTTTCGCAGTTATGGAAGTGCGTGTTAGACTGTAACGTCCCAAAATTACGACCCAAATTTTTTGTTTTAAACCTTACTAAAACCATGAAATCAATCATCATATAATAAAACCACGAATCGCATGTCTCAAATGTAAAAGCGAATGTATCAAATCAACTGATGTCAAAACATATCAAAAACATCTGAATAAAATTCCCAGGATAAACTAAAGTTGCGGTGTGTGCCATGTCATCATCCCGAGCTCTTCCCCTTACTTGCGGAAGTACCTGAAACCAAAAACTGAAACTGTAAGCACAAAGCTTAGTGAGCTCCCCCAAACTACCACATACCAAATAATAACATATAAAGAAACTACTGGGCCTTGCCCACCGTATCGGACTGAAGTCCGGAAACTGCATCGGACCGAAGTCTGGAACTAACCAAGATGTCATCAATGAACACTATCACAGACCGATCCAGCATCGGTCTGCATACGCGGTTCATGAGATCCATGAACACGGTTGGAGCGTTGGTGAGCCCGAACGGCATCACCACAAACTCATAATGACCATTACGGGTCCTAAAAGAGGTCTTCTGCACATCCTCCTCCCTGACCCGCATCTGGTGATATCCTGACCGTAGATCAATCTTGGAGAACCAAGATGCTCCCTGAAGTTGGTCAAACAAGTCATCTATCCTCGGGAGTGGGTAACGGTTCTTCACTGTTACCTTATTCAGCTCTCGGTAATCTATGCACATACAGTGCGACCCATCCTTCTTCCTCACGAACAGGATCGGGGCTCCCCATGGTGAACTACTCGGCCTGACGAAACCCTTGTCTAGCAGCTCCTACAGCTGTGTAGATAACTCCTGCATCTCTGGAAGAGCCAACCGATATGGTGCCTTGGCTATCGGAGCCGCACCCGAAATCAGGTCAATCCGAAACTCGACCTGTCTTTCCGGAGGTATCCCAGGTAAGTCCTCCGGGAATACGTTTGGATACTCTCACACTATAGGTACATCGTCAACTGTCGCCTTACCCTTCTCCCGGGCATCTATAACATAGGCAACGTACCCTGTGCAGCCCTGCTGAACGTAGCGTCTCGCTCTCGCTGCTGAACAAAGGATTGGTCCGCGTTGTGGCCTCTCGCCCTGAATCACTAACTCTCCCCCACTGGGAGTGCGAACCCTCACTAACTGCAGCTCACAATCAATCATGGCCCCATTGGGGCTCAGCCAATCCATACCCACTATAACCTTATTCCTTCGCAGGGGAATAGGAACCATGTCCACTGAAAACTGCTCATCAAATAATTGCAGCGAACACCCCATATGTACTCTCGCGACCCTGACGGTCCTGTCATCCGCTATCTCAACCTCAAGTGGACAATCCAGCTCCCCCGGAGCTCTGCTAAACCTCTTGCTAAGCGCAAGTGAAACAAATGATCGGGTAGCCCCCGAGTCAAAGAATATTGTAGCTGAAATGTCATTCACTAAGAACGACCCTATACGAAAACATGAAACCATGAGGAACAATCAATATCAATAAAAAGATAAGAGGAACATACATACCCGTCACCACATCAGGAGTCGCTCGCACCTCCTCTGCAGCCATCTGGAAAGCTCTACTCTTCGTCACTGGCGCCTCACCCCAGCCCTGACGGCCGTCTGTAATCCTCAATGTAGCAGGGGCAGGTGCCGCCACCTTCCCTGCTGCTACAAAACTCGGACATTGGGACTTTTTATTTCCCCTCTGATTGCAATGGAAGCAAATCAGATCAGATGTTGTGATGGTGGTGGTGGTAGTAGATGTACAATCTCTGCTCATATGCCTGGTCCGGCCGCACTTGTAGCAACCGGGACTCCCTGCCTTGCATGCCCCATCGTGCAATCTACCACACCTGCCACACTGACTGTGGCTCTGCTGTCCCCATGGACCTATGATCCGATACCTTGGGCCTTTTGCCCGAACTCCCTATACCAGAAGCCACCTCTGGCTTCCTCTTCCTCTCCATCTCCAGATCTATCTCCCTCTCACGAGCCCTCGCAATCATATCATCCAGCGTTTTACAGCTGGACCGGCTCACAAACTGGCGGATATCACTCCGCAAAATCTCATGATAACGGGCCTTCTTCATTTCCTCATCAGCTGCGTACTGAGGAATGAGAAGAGCCCTCTCCCTGAACTTGGCGGTAATCTCCGCCACTGTCTCTGTAGTCTGAGTGAGATCCTGAAACTCCCTAGCTAGCTGTTGCACCTCAATAACCGGTGCAAACTCAGCTCTGAACCTGGTAGTAAAATCATCCCAGGTCATCGCATCAAGAGCTGCGTCATCCCCAATGGCAAGCCCGATCTCCTCCCACCAATCTCGTGCCCTGTCCTTCAGAAGACAGGATGCTAGTCTGACCTTGTCCCCCTCGGGACATCTGCTGGTGCGGAATGCGTTGGCGACATCTGCCAACCACCTAGTACTCGCTATAGGGTCCCGCACCCCATGGTAGTCTGGAGCTCCACAAGCCCGGAACTCCCTGAATGTGAGTGTGCGTGACCCCATCATGGCCGCCACCTCAGCACTTCATGTGCTCAATCTGTCGTCCATCAACTCCATAATACCCTCCTTGATTGTAACGAAGATCACAGGAGTCTGCTCAAGTATGATATGAGTAACCTCTGAGGAGAGGAACTCTCTGGTCTGCTCATCTAGATGCTCGGCCCCCGAGCCTGATCTTGATCCCTCGCCGGCTCCTAAACTGGTGATTGCTGGCCTAGGGCGTAAAACCACCATCCTGAAAACACATCATGACAAACGTCAGAAACACTGATATATCTCAAGGGATCGCTACTACTACAAGTTTCCTGGTCTCGTCTCAGCCTTCCTCGATTTAAGTACGAATCCTCTGCTTTCGGTAGTACGAGCCCATACTACCTTCCACATCTATCCGTACTTTCCTCGAGAACTGCCTTGACTTCACCAAGTCATTTCTAGTGCTACTGATCTCTGCTACTCTCATCCTAGGTTTGCCATCTTATGGCGACATATTCACTTATACTCCTCATACCGATCCAATAACACATACAGAGTCTTCAGCATGACTGGACCACCTTTCCAGGTCTTCAGCCTATCTGGACCACTCTCGGAACCTTCAGCATGTTTGGACCGCCCTCCTGGGCCTTCAGCCTGTCTGGACCGTTCCCCGAGCCTTCGGCCTGACTGGTACGCCTTCCGGCATTCAGTATATCCGGACCGCTCAAAACTGTTGTACGCCACCTGAACCATTCTTCCCGGGAATCTCTCTCATACAGTCTGTTCTAGCCCTCTAGGGGTTCCGAACTCCGAATCCGTCCCTTGAATTTTTCCCCGGCCTAAACCCAAGCCTCACATCGATCAACTACCTCATCTGAACCCGTGGTCTGCTCCCTGTCCTATGCGTCTATCACATACGCTAAATAACCCGCATACCCGTGCTGCAATGCTGCCGAGCCCTGGCAGCTAACAAAACCTTCAATTTATCAATCCAAAACCCTCAGAGTTGAGCACACCCTCGAGCGAATACTCAAACTTAACTCAATCATAACCAGACTTCCAACCTGAATCCCCAAATTCTGTTGTCAATTACCGAGAAGACGTGATACACATAATGGGGAGTTTTACCGAACCCCCGACTCACACAACCCTGAACCAAGCAGCCACTAGGACCTCCACCCTCTCTATCGGGTTATGAAACTTATCCCCGTTTCAAAACCCTTCCCACTTCCGTATCGTGGGGTAACACTCCCCCTCTTAGATTCGACTAAGCCTTCATAATACATGAAAACTGGAGGATTCTCAATCCTTCTCACTTCCCGACGACCGATCCAAGGCTGACCAACTCTTTCCCACTAGTGTTCCATTACTAGCCCATCCCGAATGATCACACACCTCCAAGAACCAGATGAGAACTTGTTGTACTCCAGAGAACCCGTCACCCACTAATGCTTGAGCGACCCCACACTCATCCCCTAAAGGCCAAGAGATAAATGCTCCAACTAATACCTCGGCAACGAACCCCTTTTCGATGGCGCTTTCGTTTGTCAATCACAAACGGTTGCTAATACCACTGAGTCCCGACAATGCTGAATAACCATCCTGATAAACCCTACCCGCGGACTCCCCACATAATACCCCTTTTTCCAAAGGTGTTCCAATAAACTTCCCGCTCCCAGGCTCTAGAATCAGTCCCTTCGGGGTTCGCATCCTGACCCAATTATCAGCTCGAACGTCCAAAGCTGAACTGCAGTAGCTGAAACAACCTCTACCCTAAATCTGGCTACAACTACTCCCAAGACATAATCTACACTCCCAATGTGCAATAGATTGTACAATGAATCCTTACCGTCCGATGCAAGAGATCCAAGTCAAACCGGACTCCAATTTTACTTATGCCAAATCGACCCACCTGCACTTACCGGCGCCGGAATATTGTTGCCAACCTCTGCAACCAACTGACCCCAAGCTGGAGAGCAACCTGCCCCGGGTCACAAGTCTGCTCGCTCCTTCGAGCTCGAGAAACTGAGAGGGCACAGTCCTTTCCCTACCAAACGTCAATCCAATTCATCAATTAGTCATTTCACTTCCAGCTGCAAAACCCCAGCTGAACATAATCATCACTCCTTTCCAGTGTCCCTGAGCCCTTGGAGGTTCCGCCCCACCCTGACCTTCTCCCGTAGTCCTCAAAGTGGCCGATGCCGGAGCCTGCACCGGTCTCGCAACAAGCTGTGGACAGTTGACCCTCAAGTGTCCAACCTGATGACAATGATAACAGATCCTCATATCCTGAGCCGGGACCGACTGACGACAATCCCTCGCATAGTGCCCTTCTTTCCCACACTTGCGACACGCACCACCGGACCTACAAACTCCGGCATGACCCTTCCCGCACTTCTCACAGGTGCAGCTGCTCTGACCTCCAACCCTAGAGTCAACGGTTTTGGACCGTTTTGGCGCCGACTGCGACTGCACCGTGGCCTGCCGCTGCTCCCGCAACTGCAACTCCATCTCTAACTCCTGCTGCCTGGCGGCCTCCTGCAACTCTAACAAGGTATCACACCTCTGCGTGGACACAAATTGCTTGATGCCCCTCTTGAGCATACTCAGAAATCGGGACATCTGAGACTACTCCGAAGCAAACTCCAGGCAAAACATCGCCCTCTCAGTGAACATCCTGGTGATCTCCGTCACTAACTCTGAATCCTGCTTCAGCTCCAGGAACTCCTGAGCCGACCTCTCTCTCTCTCAACCCATGGAAAATAACGAGTGCTGAACATCTCTCGGAACTGATCCCAAGTAACCGCAGCCCGCTGCGCATCCGAATAAGATCCCGTAGTCAACCTCCACCAATTCTTTGCCCCGAGCCTCAAAAGGTTAAGAGCACATCTCACTCTCTGATCCGCAGGGCATGAACATGTGAAAAACAACCCTCCACGTCTGACAACCACCTCATAGCAATGATCGGATCCAGAACTCCATCGAAAGTAGGGGGCTTCGTATTATCGAAGTCCCGATATTGAAAACCTCGACCGGCTCCTCCCCTGCCGCTGTTACAGCCGTTGTAGCTGCCGCGGCAGCCGCGTCTGCGAGAGCTGCATAGCGCTCATCAAAGTCCTCAACCATGGTGGTCTTGATCGACCCAAACATCTCCGGCAACTCAGCCCGGAACATAGCAGCAACCTCATCATGCAGGATCTCACGAATCCTGGCATCCAACTCGTCCATACTCATCTGACCAATGACCTCGGGTGGTACTGGCCCATCCTGACCACCCTCTCCTGCTCCCGATCCCGAACCGGATCCTGCCTTGAAACGTCTCGTAATCGCCATACAGCAAATACGCCGCAAGATATTAGGCATTCCTCATAATAACCCCGAGAACTAGCTCCTGACAAAACCCTAGGGGTTGTAACTTCCTTGATACGCGTATGGGTCCTGTGCTTTCAGTAGTACGGGACCATACTACTATCCACACCTACCCATATTTGTATCAAGTATCACCACAACACCCCAACAATAGCATATACATAACGAACACTCGATCCCCACTCCTAGAGGAGCACCACTATCCCATAACCGACCTACCGGTCTCACGCAACCCTCCCATCCATGAAACTTCCACCAACCCTGCAGCACTAGTGTATGCTAGCCATACATAACGCTGGACCCCATAGACTTTCGAATATCCAATCCTACCCTAAGCTCCCAATCAAACAAGAACAGAACATAAGGCCAAATCAAACATTCTCAGGCTATAAGATCTTAGTTATGTATAACCATGATGCATACACTAAGAAACTACAGTAATGATGTCAATCTCGTATAAGGGAAACCCTAGGCTAGCAGGTATCATGTAATCAGGCAATTTTATCATGCAACTCCTGAAGAGCCCTAGCCTAGCACTAGCATGTTGTTCTAACAAATCACAAATATTGTATGGTATTTTGGGGTCTACTTACTGGCTCCGGCTGATCGTACACTCTGCATCCTCTTTTAGTTATTTTGAAAACCATTTAAAATCATTTTGAAAATCTTTCCTTGATTTGAGACTGGATTCACACGAGTGTTCCTCCAATTCACTCAAACCAAGGCTCTTATACCAACTTGTAACACCCATAAAATTGAAGCCAATTTAAAACTTTTTAATACATTTAAGAACCGTTAAGTTATTATAGTTTGGTTTCAAAATAGTTTAAACATCAGAGTATCCCCAGAATCAAATCATAAAACCCATGAAAATGAGGAGTTGTACGATCACGCCTTTGCCTTCCTGCGGTCATCTGTTGCACCTGAAACAATAATCAATAAATGTAAGCTCGAAGGCTTAATGAGTTACCCCCAAAATACCAATACACATACAGTCCAATAACATATGAACAAATAACATATCATAACAACCAAAACAGAGCAGCATGCACTGGGTCCACAGCTTTTCAATATGGACTACCCCTGGACCCTCAGTACGAGTCTGGAATGCCTACCGGGCCCTCAGCTCGTATCTGGTATGCCATCGAGCCCTCAGTACGAGTCTGGAATGCCTACCGGGCCCTCAGCTCGTATCTGGAATGCTCCCGAGTCCTCAGTATGAGTCTGGAATGCCTACCGGGCCCTCAGCTCATATCTGGAATACTCTCGGGTTTGTTGGCTACCACACGGAGCAGTACAACCTCAACCCACCCCACATAACATGTCGACATGTAACATATAAATGCACATACAGGTAGTCAATCAGTATCACAGGCAGTCCTACAGATCTACCCGACTAGCATATCAACTGGCATACATTACTGACTCAACTCAACATATCAATAACTACTAGGATATCAAATCCAATGGGTCGGCCTTGGTGCCTTAGACCCCTTAGTATAGTGAGAATAACTCACCTGTAACTGCCGAATTGAAGAAATAAGGCCACGCTGCTCCGACCACCAGCACGAACTCCACCACTGATCATTACCAAATAACCAAAACCAATAAACACCAATAATTACCAAAATACCCTTGGAAGTCAAACTGGTCAACCCTTGGTCCAAGTCAAAGTCCTCAGTCAACGTCAACCTTCCTGATTGACTCTACTCGCCGAGTCAGACAGCCGACTCGCCGAGTTCTTATATTCAGAAAACTCTCATAGCACTACTTAACTCGCCGAGTCGCCCCAAGACTCGTCGAGTCCAACGATCTCTGAGTTTCATCCTGACCAAATCACTGGGTTCCCAACCGAATCACTAATCTGAGGCTTTAACTGAAAAAGGGTTAGGTTCTGCGAGCATACTCGCCGAGTCCAAGAACAGACTCGCCGAGTTCGCGACAATCTTCAATAGACTCGCCGAGTTGTTCTTCCAACTCGTCGAGTCTAAGCTCATCATCATAAGACTCGCCGGGTCACCCATGCGACTCGCCGAGTTACTACACGACTCAATGTCTGATCTCTAGCCCGACTCGCCGAGTCATCTCCCAGACTCGCCGAGTCCATACATGCATTCCCATAATCTCGAGTCACAGAGCTACTCTTTTGCCCCAAACAATAGATTTGGGTCTCTAAGGTCCATTAGCAACATAAAGTTGCTACCTTTACGTGCTTCTTGCCCAATAATACCAAAAACCAAGCTAGAAAGGGACTTAACTCTTGGGGAAAGGCTTTTGCATAACAACTAGAAAGACTTTCTGCATCAATGATCCATATAGAACTCAGATCTGGAGTTTCAACTCCAGATCTAACTTATGCACCAAGATCTTAACATATCATCTCCACACAAACCCTAAACTTCCATGAAAAATGGATCTAGAAAGGAGAAAGCCAAGGATAATGATTCATTACCTCCAAAACGACCTCCTACTGGAAAGTAAACTGAGTCTCCACAAATCTCCTTGACCCAAGCTTCTTGATCTTCAAGATCTCTTCACAAAACACTTAACAATGCTCCAATTTGCTTCCAATGGCTTTCAGTCACGGTTATAGGGCTTATGGATCTCACACGGGGCTAAGGGAGCTGAGGGGAGGACATTAAGTCCTTTAAATAGGGTGCAGCCCCAAAGATTAGGGTTTTTCCTCGACCAGCACTGACTCGTCGAGTCCAGCCGCCGACTCGGCGAGTCAGATCACATGACCACGTGCCCGGCACCCGCTTTGACTCGACGAGTCCAGAGGCCTACTCGCCGAGTCCCTTCTTTATTTTCACCTAGCACCCTTCAACTTCTTGCTTTCGAACCTGGGATGTTACAATATTGCATTTTAGTCCCCGAGTATAAGAAAGAGTGTAAAATGGCCCATTGTGGCATTTTGGGGATTTTGGGCTAAGGGAAGTACGTTGAGTGTATGTTGTGTACACTAAGCGTACTAGGGCAGACTCTAGTACGTTGGGCATATACCGCGTATGCAGGGCGGACGTGGAGAAGGTTCAAACCCTAAATTTTAGGGTTTTATCCATATATAAGCATCATTATAGCCTCATTTATCAATCCTTCATCAACCCCCATCTGAGAATTCGACCCTCTAGCAAACCCTAAGTAAGAAGAATATTTTGAGCTCATTTGTGTGCCTTTTTGGTGTTCTTGAAGAAGGAGAAGTTGGTGCAAGGACCATGAAGCTTGGAAACAACTTAGATATGGGATTCCCCACTTACTAGTAATCTCTAGGAGGTAAAAAGTTCATAACTTGATCACTCTATCTTATAGATCTAGCCACTTCTTCATTTAGGCGATGTTTGGTCCCAAGTATGGTGATACTTGAGCATGGCATGCTCTTAACCCAATAGGTTTTCCTTTCAGACCTTATGAGAGGTCTTGAGTCATAAAAATGTAGTCTTGATGCTTAGTTTTACTCCATGCATGCTATATAATGTCTTAAGACATTAATATGTTGAGATTTTGTGTATCAAACACTTAATAGAGATGCAAAGTCATAAAGTTGGAAACTTTATGACTCTTGATGGTATTCTAGCCTTGGATCTGCAATTGGACGTGTTAAGTTGAAGAAATAAGCTCTTAATGGGTTAAGTAGGAGCCTATTGTATACGTTGGGCGTATCGAAGGGTACGCTGCTAGTACGCAGATCTGGCCCTAACGCCTCAGACAACTAGTATGCCCACGCACCTCCGGAGTACGTCCCACGTATGAAGCCTGAGTTGACTCGGTTGTGTTGATTTGGTTGGCTTGTTGACTTTAACCGGTTTTGACCAAGGGTTTTGGGGAAATGTTCTTAATTTAGAATGTAAATGTTTTGACATTTAGGATTTGGGGTTGAGCCGGTATTCGGGAGTAGAGTATTGACCAGATATTCGTCAGACTGTGAGGTGAGTTTTCCTCAATGTACTTACGGGTCGATGGCCCCAAGGCCGACCCATTGGATTGATATCCTGGTTTTACCATATGATACTATGATGTAGTGATCTGTTAGATTTGTATCCTGGTATATAGGATGATGCTATGTTGTAGTGATCTGCTAGATCTATATCCTGGTATATAGGATGTTGTTATGTTGTAGTGATATGTTATATCTGTACGTGATACGTGTGGAATGTACTAGTTTTAATCCTACTAACTTAAACACAAAGACAAACACACGAAAGACAGTGTACCTATTGATTATCAGTTTAGTTCAGGTAAGTATGGTATCGAACACATGGAACGTTAAACAATTAAAATAAATACTATTATTACCTAAATAAAATAAGTAATAAAAAATGGGGTTTCTCTAGTTTTGCAAGACTAGAAACTTAAGCAATTACTAAACACTTAAACAAAAGACAATTAACAACTAAGGAGAAACAAAAGACAACTAGATTCAATAAGATAAAGAGACTTCCATTTACATTCGATTCACTTATTCCAATGGTTGATTTTCATAGCAAGTGCAATGGATTAATATATCAATGGTTACCGATTTCTAATATGATTAGGTTCATGTTCACTATTACTAATCCTTTAGCAAACAAGTTAATTCAAGCAGTGATCAAGTGATTAAACTAACAAGTTTCCTAATGTTTAGTTCGAATCAAGTAAGACTTGTAATATCAGTTAACTAAATTGTTCATTCAATTAACTCATATGTGGTTGGTCATCACACATGCTCACATATTAACTTACTTATTTTCTAGTTAACCCTAGGTTCATGTTCACTAATACTGGACATATAATATTGTTTTCACAAAACTATAAGATTCAAGCAATCAAGAAGATGTTCATATAACTCAATATACTTGTTTATTAATAGAAAATAATTATCATTAACACATAAGAATCTTTTAACAAGCTTAACAAGATAAATAGCCAAATCAATATAATCTAAAGCTACTGATCAAATCATATTCATAAGATCATCTAGTCTAAACAGAAGTTTGGAGTTTAGCCCATAACTACAACAATTAACATCATAAACTCGAAATCTAATGTTATAAACATGATTCAAAACAAAGATTAAGAGAAAAGTAGAAGTTTTATGCCTTTGATCTCTTAAATTCCAAAGCCTCTAGTTGAAATTCGAAAACTAAAGCTTCTTAGAACCTTTCTAGCCTCCAAAAGTCGTCCAAGGCCTCCAACCAAAGTTAGGGTTTCTGGATAAAATGATCCATATATAGATTCCAATAAACAGCTCCAACTCGTAGAGTTTTATGGAAACACTCGTCGAGTTTCTCACTTAAAACGCGTGTATGGCAAGGCACTATTGAATCGGGAATTTTCTTGGCAACTCGTCGAGTTTTTTGACCCAAATCATCGAGTTCGTTTGGAATCAACATTTTCTCAAAACACGAAAGTCGTCCGAAATTGTGTCTAGTTTTCAAAACATTTTGAATCTCGTCAATCAGAGTTACTAGTCATGAGATATAACCAAAACACTTTCGAGGGTTCAAGCTGTCCAACAACGTTCTTCTTTCTTCAAAATCCAAGATCCAAGCTTCCAATCGCTAGATCCGCTTCCTTTTCCTTCCGATCATGTCTTTGTTGATGGAATGAGATTTTAAACTAATTAAGTACCTTTTGTTCATTATTTAAGATAAAAACAACATAAAGTATTAAGATAATGTATACACTTTATGACTAAATATGCCCATATCAGTATGACTACCTGTATATGTTAGCTATTGATTATTATGGTATATATTGATATGTGATGGTGTATCGGGTTGAGGCGGTCTTGCTTTGTGCTGAAGACCAAGATACCCAGGGCGGTCTGGATAGACTGAAGGCCTATAAGGCGGACCGGTTAGGCTGAAGGCCCGGAGAACGGGCCAGATAGGTTGAAGGCCCAGTGAGCGGTCCAGTCATGTTGAAGGCTTTGTATGCATGTTGTTGTTTGTTATGATTATGTGGTAGTACTTTGGGGGAAACTCACTAAGCGTTGGTTTACAGTTTTAGTTTTGTTTCAGGTACTTCAGAGGATCGTGACAAGGTGAAGGCATGAGCGTACACATCCTTGTTTTTATGTTGATTGGATCTTAGGAGACTCTTATTTTTAATAATGTTTTAGAAACAATGGTTTTGTAAACACTTCTTTTTAGTAAATGGGTTGTTTTGAAAATTTAAATTTGTTGTGATTTTTGAGATGTTACATTGAAACTCTCAAGGGGATTACATCAATGGGTTTGTACCCCCAATAGTTGATACTACTAAGAGTTTGTGGATACAGGCTTACATAACTATTAACAAAGATACAAATTAAAAAAAATAGTAGTTGTCATATCGTATATAGTTAATGTGAATGTCTGGAAAGCCAAAACTCCCAAAAACCAGTAGGTCTGCAGTATATTGATAAGGATGTAAGCCTACACAAAAGGTTGGAATTAAGTAATCATTAGATAACATTTTCTTATGAGTGATTATTACTCAGGTAATGTAATTAAAAACACAAGTATATCGTATTATACTCAGAACAAGCTCGGTACATGGATTCATCATCCATGTCATGCCACCCCTTTACATATGTGTTGAAAGTTGTCGGTACAAATGTCAACTGAGCATCATCTGACCTTCGCTCTATCAACAAGGAAATCCATATCATGATGTGCTGTTAACATACACAAATGTATAGAATAAAATAAGTCACCTAACTAAATGTTTATTGTGTGTGATGATTACATACGTATATAACTTACATCACATTCCAACCAACCTAAGTCAATGTCCCCATATATGCGTGTCTAAAACTCCATCATCAGTATATACATGAGAAACCGGTGAAAAAACAATAGCAAATCATCCATGTTTTTATATATAGTGTGAATGATACTGTCTATACAACGTCCAAAGCTGGTGGGTGTAAGCGTGCATCATTTTTCTTAATCATTTGTATCCATGAGGACTTCAACCATATAAAAATACGCGTTACTCGTTGTGTACGATTAAGAGCTAGCAATGACGTTTTGTAACATGTCTGATCTACAAATTGAGGCATAAGTACACTGTGTATCTGTATACTAGACATCTACTCAGGTTCATCATACTACAAAAAGAATATTTCAACAAAATAACGTGTAAAAATACATATATAATTATTTATTTACCTCAAACTAATGTCTCCAAAAGTCATCATCTTGTAAAGTACCACGACCCTCTATGATAAATGGTTGTACAAAGGTAACCTTGCCGCCATAGAATCATTTAACGGTTCCATATTATTCAATTATCAATGATGTATATCATAAAGTTAAATAATAATGTACATGAGTTAAATAACAATGTACCTCCAACCCATGTGATGTACCATCATCCTGTTTGTAACCCGTATTATTAGGATGTACATGTATACCTACCGCAACTTCAATTTGTAAAATATGCATCGCATGTGCCACCAACTGCCTCTGACATTCTTGAAGCTCCTTTTGCAAGTCAATATCATTTTATCAAGATTTATGGATGTGTAACATCCCAAAATACTAAATAAAAAATTTTCATTTTCAAACCATCAAATCCATACAATGTTTGTTCCAAAATCACTAATAATCATCAGTGTAGAAAATCATCAATGGATGTTGTGCAGTCAAGCCGTGCCATTCCCTTTGGAACTGGAAGTACTTGAAAATGTTTAAACCATAAAACCGTAAACACAAAGCTTAGTGAGTTCCCCAAAATATCACATACCATACATATCGGTAGGTCCAACCTTAGGGGTGTTGTAACATCCTGATTCAGATTGTCCATGATTAGGGTTTGTGGGCCATGAGCCGGGCATGAGGAAGTCTCGGGTTGGGGCGAGTTGCTGGAATCGTAAGGCATCTCATCACCTTCCCGTAGGTATGAGGATCTTTGGTAAGATGAGTCCCTAAGTGGAGAAGTGTGGAAGCGAAGTACGCTGGGCGTACGCATGCGTACGCTTAGCGTACAATTGTGCGTGTTCCTTAAGCAAGAGCCACCTAGTACGCTGGGCGTACCAGATGGTACGCTGGGCGTACCAGATGGTACGCTGGGCGTACCAGATGGTACGCTGGGCGTACTAGGCACATAAGGAAAACCCTAATATTTTAAGTGACCCTATATAAAGAATGAGATGGCCTCATTCCTGGCCACCTTTCTCAGAGAACAAACCCTCCAAAACCCTAGTCCTTCATTCTTGGAGTTTGTATGTGTATTTAAGAGCTTTTGAGAGTTTTGTGTGCTCTTGAGGAGAAGTGGAAGCCTTGAAGAAGAAGGATTTGGAGTCCAAACATCTAGATCTAAGCATATCTGAGATGGGAGCTTCTTTTTGAGGTATAAAGCTTCAAACTTTACCTCTCTTTTGTTTTAAGTATGTTAATGGGGTATTTTAGGGTTTTATCCCAAAAAGGTGGAGACTTGATGAGATCCTGAACTCCAGAGACTAAGACCCTCCTCTTTTGAGCTTATTAGTGGTGTAATGTCATAAAAATGGGACCTTGGGTGTTGGAACCAAGTTATGCATGAGATAAGAGCTTAATGGGTAAAAAGAATAAGTGTTTTGTGTGCTTGTGACTTCTTCAGCCATGCAAAGGATTAAAGTCGATAACTTTATGGAGTAGGAGATGTTAGGAAGTCCATATCCAAGAGACGAGTTAAGGTCTTAACGGGTTAAGACCCATAAATTGATTTAAGCAAAACTGAGAGTACGCCCAGCGTAATTCTAGTACGCCCAGCGTACTGGGTTGAGGTCCCCGATTAGATTTGTGCATGCTTGAGTACGCTGAGCGTACCAAAGGGGATACGCCCCGTGTAACCCCTCTGTGGGCTTTTGGACTAAGTGATGTGTTGGGCCTTGAGTGTTGGGCCTGGGGTTCGGGCTTCACGCAATAGAGCCTTGGATCAGAGAATCATATGTATGTGCTTTGGGCCCTTAGGTTGGGCTTGCCTTTTAGTTTGGGGTTTTGGGCCGTGTGAGGGGCCATTTATTATTGGGCCTTGGTGGGGCCAATGGGTTCAGGGCATTAATGGGCTGGTAGGTGGTCTATCTTTAGACCCAAATAGTGAGAGGTTGAACTTAGCTCCTAATTGAGATAATTGTGGGTTTGTCATAGAGTTAGAGGCCGGTGCGTGGCAGCAATGTTTTTAGGAGCTGTTCTTCATCCGAGGTGAGTCATCTCACTATCTTTACCTTGAGTGGTAGATATGTGTGACCGGAAGGTCTTATGTGCTTACATTGAGTATTATGTTATCCTGTTGTATGTGACATGCGATGCATTATGTCTTTGTGATTTATGCTATGCAGAGTTTATAGACCGGACCGAAGGGTCCAATGATTTATGAGGCCGGAAGGCTTAAGCAGACCGGACCGGAGGGTCCAACGAGCTTAGGACCAGAGGGTCCATAGAGTTAAGGCCAGAGGGCCCATAGAGTTGGGACCGGAGGGTCCACAGAGTTATAGCCTCGAGTGGCTAATATGTGTTATATGTGGTATTTTGGGGAACTCACTAAGCTTCGTGCTTACCGTGTTATGTGTTATGTGTTTCAGGTTTTCTTGTCTGGATCGCGGGACGGCACCGGTTTGATTGTACACACCAGAGAAAGAGTTAAGAGGATCCTGGATTAATAATGGAGTTGTGTTTTGTAATCAAATAAAAGAGATTTTTATAAGATATGTTAAGAAGAGTATGCATTTTAAAAATGAAAAATTGTTTTAAATTTTCACGTCGTTACAAGTTGGTATCAGAGCCTTGGTTTGAGGGATTCGGATGCACCTTCGGGCATATCTGGACTCAAACTGAGGAATGGAGGAAAATTTTCGAAATAAATGATTTTTCTAAAACGAGCAAGAGTTTCTAAGAGAAAATGAGAAAGAGCAGTGTGTACAACCAGCCAGAGCCCGAACGGGGATTTCCCAAAATACCCTTATCTTATGTTTTATGAGATATTATGAGATATTATGCAAGCTAGAGATAGGCTAGGTATTTCATATATTAGGACTAGAGTGGCATGATTTGTGATGCCTTAGCCTAGGAGTTGTTGTTATCTGTGATGCGCTTTCGAGTATGTGCTGAGTAATAGTATCCAACGGGAATCCTTGTAGAGAGGGATTTGAGTAGAGAAGTAATCTAGGAGAGGTACCTAGATAAGCATTGGTGGATCCTACCGATAGAGTAGCCTGTTACCCGTGGGGGTAGAGTTGCAGAGTTTGGTGATATCTTTTGGGTATGAGTAGAGCTAGTGGAGTTATCACCTAGGGCGGGTTATATGTGTTTATCCGACGCCCGAATGCTGCTTGCTTCGTGCTATGTGGAACTCTCGATGACGGGAGTCAGCTACCAAGTGAATGTGACGACATTCAGGAGGTAGATGACTGGCATCATAAGGAGTTTCTCAGCAACTGATGGCAGAGAAGTGTGAGAACCTAGGAAGAGCCCAGGAAGTGACCTTAGTCAGATAAGTAGGCTGACAGAGTAGAGCATTTTCCTGGGGAGCAAGCACGCGTGTTGAGATTGGTGATGAGAAGGTTGAGCAACTACTTAGGGAATCTGGGATGGTCCGTGTAGAGAGTATGGGTAGATGTGGCAGGTAGTATGGGCCCGTGCTACTGAAAGTAGAGGACCCATACTCGATGTAGGGAGTATTCCAGAGGTTCTAAGTAGCAGACTGAGAGGAGATATTGTGGTTCGAGTACCATGATTGGTGGCAGATTGAGAGGAGATACCGTGGTTCGAGTACCATGATTGGTGGCAGATTGAGATGAGATATCGTGGTCCAAGTACCATGATTGGTGGCAGATTGAGAGGAGATATCGTGGTCCGAGTACCATGATTGGTGGCAGATTGAGAGGAGATATCGTGGTTCGAGTACCATGATTGGTGGCAGATTGAGAGGAGACATCGTGGTTTGAGTACCATGATTGGTGACAGATTGAGAGGAGATATCGTGGTTCGAGTACCATGATTGGTGGCAGATTGAGAGGAGATATCGTGGTTCGAGTACCATGATTGGTGGCAGATTGAGAGGAGATATCGTGGTTCGAGTACCAAGATATGTGGTGGTCAGTGCTTCTAGTTTTACCGGTTATTCCGCAGAGATTATCGAGACCAAGGTCGGATGTGAAAGAGTATGAGTCCAGGGGGCTAGGATGAACGAGTTTCAGTGGATCCTCCCTTGATAGGGGAATCGAGTTAGCTCCAAGGGATTGTTGGTGATATGCCAGTAGAGTCACAAGACTCAGAGTTGAGTAGGGACGGTGCGTTATGGAAGAATACGGTCTGAGCTGGGTAGCCGGCCGATTGTAGAGATGTCACCTTTTGTGACCCGAGTGGTGCTATTTCCGTTTCCTGAAGGAGACGTAAGAGGTGTTGAGATTTCGGTTTCTGAGTTGGGGGTGAGCCCTGTGGGATCGCCCTGATGGTAATCTTCAAACTGAGTATCTGGCAGTAGGTCTGTCGCGAGGGAATTATATAGCTTAAGCAGGATGTCAGTGGGGACTGAGATGGTCAAGGACCAGGATACACCCTATTTGAGTATAGTAGGGCATGTGTTAGCTGCAGCGTTGGACGATTAAGAGGAGTATATCAGGGCGGTGACTCTTATTGTCTTTCATGGTCATAGATAGTGGAAATGTGGTTTCTGCTCTTATGATAAGGGACGTGTTGGAGCATTGGGCGAGAAGTCGAGGATGAGGAGCATGATAGTTCATTATTTCCAGATTAGGAGTCAGGGTTAATACTGGACATTTGGGAGGTCCGGTGATGGTATGATGTGAGATTCTGAATGACTAGAGGCAGTCATGATGGTAAGTTCCGAGAATTTCCTATGAGATTCGGGTACTTGGAGTTGTTTGATCTCTGTCAGGGAGATCATTGAGCGTTGCAGGGCACCTTGCGGGATTGGGTGCGATGTTACTGGTGGAGACAGTCTGTGAGATAGAATGTTGGTGCACCATTTGGTGATGGTTCAAACCCTAACTAGGGGAGGACCGAGTATTTCGTTGAGAAGATCAGAGATATGTTCGAGATCGGTTAGAGATCTGGATATAGAGACCTGCGGTGTGGATTCATGTGATCAGGGTTATTGGTGTTTGAAGCGAGGTACAGAGCGAGATAATGCATGTGGCATGTGTTTGGCAAAGGATGAATTTCTCCACGGCAAGTGGCCATCGATCGGAGACCTTGTGGTGGATAAGAATTCTTTAAGGTTATTATGATGAAATCAAGGTGGTTGGATCGTAGGGTAGTTCGTTGGTTGAGGAATGCTGGTTCAAGGTTTGGGCCGTTATGCAATTTGGGAAGGGCAGAAGCTGATTAGTCAACCAATTCAGAGTCATCATGAGTATTCTGGCATGAGTGTTGGGCAATAGAGAAGGAAGTTTCGGATTGTCATCTTCGTGTTTTGAGTCGTTGGCAATTTCTCCGTGTTTTAATTTGGGAGATGGAGTATTCCGGGGTATCCGAGTTTAATGTCCTAAATCTTCGATTATTTTGAGTTTTGAGCTTGAGATGCCAAGGGGGGTATCGAGTGTTTATGGTTTCGGTGGGAGGCCCTTCAACTAATTGACATCAAAGGGATTTATTTGAAAATGTGAATTGCAGCGAGAAAAAGAAGTTTTGTCATGACGGTGGTCGTCCGAAGGAGTATTGCTTAGCCTGGATGGGTGTGTGTACCTATCTATGCTGGGCCGCAAAGCATGAGTTAATGATCGCAGTGTGATGTCAACCTGAGGATGAGATTGTGAAGAGTAAGTGCGGTAAGACTGCGGGGAGTTGCAGTTTCAATGAATCGGTGAGAGGTTGTGGTGATGCTACGGGGATCCGTAGTACTCACTATTTAGTGAGAGGTTGTGGTGATGCTACGGGGAGCCGTAGTACTCACTATTCAGTGAGAGGCTGTGGTGATGCTACGGGGAGCCGTAGTACTCACTATTCAGTGAGAGGTTGTGGTGATGCTACGAGGAGCCGTAGTACTCACTATTCAGTGAGAGGTTGCGGTGATGTTACGAGGGAGTCGTAGTACTCACTATTCAGTGAGAGGTTGCGGTGATGCTACGGGGGAGCCGTAGTACTCACCATTCAGTGAGAGGTCGTCGTGATACTGCGGGGAGCCGTAGTACCCACTGGTCAGTAAGAGAATGTTGTGATGAAGTACTCTCTGATCAGAGCTTGATGCAGAAGAGTTTTAGGCTTGGGTAGCCCTAATATTTGAGTTGTGAAAGCCTATGGTCACCATGATTGTCGGAAGTCATTATATTCTGATTAAGTGGTGGTTTTCGTGACCAAAGGGAAGTGGATCAGTGAGGTACGCCTGGGTTGCGGGTCATGGGTCACTAGTTGAGTGTTCGTTGGGACAAGTGGTTCCAATTTTGTGCTAGACCAGACTCTCGAGCTGAGTTTGATTCTAGCAGTGTATTGAGTTGGTGGAATGAGATGCCGGAATCAGAGATGGATTCCATATTGAGGGGTATTGTTATCATCTGATGTCTTAGACCTGTGTAGGTCAGTACTTGGGTATGGGAAGTACCGCGAGATACATGGAACTATGAGCAGTGAACGACATAGGTCGGGGCTAAGTCGACCTTCAGTTGGGAGTGTAGCATTCGCTTGGGGGTAAGGCGAACTTCCTGAATTGTGTGTCACAATGGGCCGAGGTAGTTATTGTAAGAAGGGAACCATTGAGACGGTTGAGATAATGCAATGGACCTTGGGGGTTCAACGGTTGGGTCGAGTTCAGACCTGGTGCACAATGTTAAAAAGGGGTTTGTGAAATGGAGCTGAGGCTTATAGTTATTTTTATGTCTGAGGACACTTCTGAGCAAGCATGATTATTCTCTTGTGTCTGAGGGCAGAGTGTTGAGAATTCACTGTTCGGATGGGTTAGTATAGCAGTTCAGTGAATGAGCCTTGGTGGGATGTGAACCCTTCCGTTCCTTGGGGTGTGATCCAGATTGTTTGGTTTATTGGTATGAGTGATTGATAGCCGATTGTTGAATTTTGTCTTGTGAAAACAAAGGAGCAGTGAGTTATCAGGGTTCGATTTTGGTTCTGGATTTGGAGTTCCTGTTTGGACTCAGACATCCATGGAAAGATAGTGGTGGGATATGAGGTCCTTTTTTTGGTGCTTCTTGGGTTTTTGGTTTCAATATAAGTATTGATAAGAAGCGATTTTGAGGGCGAAATCTAATCAAGTGGGGGAGAATTGTAACATCCTGATTCGGATTGTCCATGATTAGGGTTCGTGGGCCACGAGCCGGGCATGAGGAAGTCTCGGGTTGTGGCGAGTTGCTGGAATCGTAAGGCATCTCATCACCTTCCCGTAGGTATGAGGATCTTTGGAATCGGAGTTATATCAAAGAAGCTATGGAAGTTTGAAGATTTGGCAAGATGAGTCCCTAAGTGGAGAAGTGTGGCAGCGAAGTACGCTGGGTGTACGCATGCGTACACTTAGCGTACAATTGCGCGTGTTCCTTAAGCAAGAGCCACCTAGTATGCTGGGCGTACCAGATGGTACGCTGGGCGTACTAGGCACAGAAGGAAAACCCTAATATTTTAAGTGACCCTATATAAAGAATGCGATGGCCTCATTCTGTAACGCCCCGATTCTCAGGTATGGTCTAAATATGAGTTATTGGGTTAAGCCCTACTCGACGAGTCGGTTGCTCTACTCGTCGAGTAGCAGCGGGAAGGCTCGTGAGTTAAGTGACCTACTCGACGAGTCCATAATGGGACTCGGCGAGTAGGAGCTGGCAGCTGAAACCCTAAATCCCGGGGTTGAGCACCCTATTTAAGGGAACACAAACCTCTTTCAGCCTCATTGCAGTCTTTTATCAAACCCTAATACGTGTGTGTGTGTGTGTCCCCATTGTGTGTTTGAAGCCTTGGAAGAGGATTTTGGTGAAAAGAGCTTGGGAAGCAAGTGGTTTGAAGCAAGGAGCTTGGGGGAATCCGGATCTACTCCATTTGTCATCTCTTGGGAAGGTATCAAGCTGTTATCCTCCTTTCTATTTCGTTCTAGACCTCCTTGGTTGGAGATTAGGGTTCTTGGTTGGGTTATAAGGTCATTTTCTGGAGTATGAGCCAAGATCTGAAGTTGTAACTTCAGATCTGAACTCTCTGTGGATTGAGAGACGATAAAGTTATTAGCTTTGGCAAGTTTGAGCCCCTCCCTATGTGTAGAACCCCATTTCAAGCATAGTTTGGGCTTTTTGAGACATTGGAGCCTTGCATGCACGTAAAGTTTGCAACTTTACGTGATAAGCAAGCCTAAGGAGGATGGATCTACAATTTGAGGCCTTGCCATGGCTTAAAAGTTGTCTGCATGATAAAATGACTAAATGGACTCGGCGAGTAGCAAAGTTGACTCGGCGAGTCACATGAAGATGGACGTGAACTCGACAAGTTGGTTGAACAACTCGGCGAGTCCGATGAAGACGGCCATAAGACTCTACGAGTTGAATAACAACTCGGTGAGTCAGATGAGTTTTAACTAGGACACGTTTGCATGTATATCCGTCGAGTTCAAGGAGGGAACTCGACGGGTGGCCTTAAGGGCTGATCGAGATTCGAAGGAACTCGACGAGTCACCCCAATGACTCGGCGAGTTGGAATGTGCTTCAGAGAACTCGGCGAGTACCCAAGGGTACTCGGCGAGTTAAGGTCAACATGGACAGTTGACCTTGATTGGGGACTTTGACTATGCCCAGGGATTGGCTAGTGGGTTATGGAGCACCTTATAAGGTGAAGGACTTATGAGCATGTCATATTATAGTAGTAGGTGGTGGAGTCTTTGGCAAGTGATCGGATAGCTTTGATTGTTTACCGAGCTGACATCTACGAGGTGAGTTATCCTCACTATACTAAGGGGTCTAAGGCACCAAGGCCGGCCCTTCTGATATGTTATCCTAGCAATGTTAGATGTTGAGTATGAGTTAGTATTGCATGTTAGTGGTTATTCCAGTTAGGTAGATTTGTAGGACTACCTATGATGTTATATGATTATTGCATGCTTAGTAGTTATGTTATATGTTACATGTTATGAGGGATGGGTTGAGGTTGTACTGCTCCGTGCGGTAGCCAACAAACCCTAGAGTATTCCAAATATGAGCTGAGGACCCGGTAGGCATTCCAGACTCATACTGAGGACTCGGGAGCATTCCAGATGCGAGCTGAGGGCCCGGTAGGCATTCCAGACTCGTACTGAGGGCCTAAGGGTAGTCCATCGAGTAAGCTGTGGACCCAGTGCATGCAGTTCTGTTTTTGATTGATATGATATGTGAATGTTGATAATGTTATGTGGACTGTATGTGTATCGGTATTTTGGGGGTAAGTCACTAAGCTTTCGGGCTTACAGTTTCAGTTCATTGTTTCTGGTACATCAGAGGATTGCGGCAAGGTGAAGGCGTGATCGTACAGCTCCTCCTATTACATTTATGTTTCTAGGAAAAACTCTGATAACCAATATTTTGGAAACAAAGTTGTAATGTTTTGATGAACTTGGCATGTATAAAAAGTTTAAATTGGTTTGAAATTTTTGGGTGTTACACATTCCTGGCCACCTTTCTCAGAGAACAAACCCTCCAAAACCCTAGTCCTTCATTCTTGGAGCTTGTATGTGTATTTAAGAGCTTTTGAGAGTTTTGTGTGCTCTTGAGGAGAAGTGGAAGCCTTGAATAAGAAGGAGTTGGAGTCTAAGCTTCTAGATCTGAGCATATCTGAGATGGGAGCTTGTTTTTGAGGTATAAAGCTTCAAACTTTACCTCTCTTTTGTTTTAAGTATGTTAATGGGGTATTTTAGGGTTTTGTCCCAAAAAGGTGGAGACTTGATGAGATCTTGAACTCCAAAGACTAGGACCCTCCCCTTTTGAGCTTATTAGTGGTGTAATATCATAAAAATAGGACCTTGGGTGTTGGAACCAAGTTATGCATGATATAAGAGCTTAATGGGTAAAGAGAATAAGTGTTTTGTGTGCTTGTGACTTCTTCAGCCATGCAAAGGCTTAAAGTCGATAACTTTATGGAGTAGGAGATGTTAGGAAGTCCATATCCAAGAGACGAGTTAAGGTCTTAACGGGTTAAGACCCAGAAATTGATTTAAGCAAAACTGAGAGTACGCCCAACGTAATTCTAGTACGCCCCGCGTACTGGGTTGAGGTCCCCGATCAGATTTGTGCATGCTTGAGTACGCTGAGCGTACCAAAGGGGGTACGCCCCGCGTAACCCCTCTGTGGGCTTTTGGACTAAGTGATGTGTTGGGCCTTGAGTGTTGGGCCTGGGGTTCGGGCTTCACGCAATAGAGCCTTGGATCAGAGAATCATATGTATGTGCTTTGGGCCCTTGGGTTGGGCTTGCCTTTTAGTTTGGGGTTTTAGGCCGTGTGAGGGCCCATTTATTATTGGGCCTTGGTGGGCCCAATGGGTTCAGGGCATTAATGGGCTGGTAGGTGGTCTATCTTTAGACCCAAATAGTGAGAGGTTGGACTTAGCTCCTAATTGAGATAATTGTGGGTTTGGCACAAAGTTAGAGGCCGGTGCGTGGCAGCAGTGTTTTTAGGAGCTGTTTTTCATCCGAGGTGAGTCATCTCACTATCTTTACCTTGAGTGGTAGATATGTGTGTCCGGAAGGTCTTATGTGCTTACATTGAGTATTATGTTATCCTGTTGTATGTGACATGCGATGCATTATGTCTTTGTGATTTATGCTATGCAGAGTTTATAGACCGGACCGAAGGGTCCAACGATTTATGAGGCCGGAAGGCTTAAGCAGACCGGACCGGAGGGTCCAACGAGCTTAGGACCAGAGGGTCCATAGAGTTAAGGCCAGAGGGCCCATAGAGTTAGGACCGGAGGGTCCACAGAGTTATAGCCTCGAGTGGCTAATATGTGTTATATGTGGTATTTTGGGGAACTCACTAAGCTTCGTGCTTACCGTGTTATGTGTTATGTGTTTCAGGTTTTCTTGTCTGGATCGCGGGACGGCACCGGTTTGATTGTACACACCAGAGAAAGAGTTAAGAGGATCCTGGATTAATAATGGAGTTGTGTTTTGTAATCAAATAAAAGAGATTTTTATAAGATATGTTAAGAAGAGTATGCATTTTAAAAATGAAAAATTGTTTTAAATTTTCACGTCGTTACAAGTTGGTATCAGAGCCTTGGTTTGAGGGATTCGGATGCACCTTCGGGCATATCTGGACTCAAACTGAGGAATGGAGGAAAATTTTCGAAATAAATGATTTTTCTAAAACGAGCAAGAGTTTCTAAGAGAAAATGAGAAAGAGCAGTGTGTACAATCAGCCAGAGCCCGAACGGGGATTTCCCAAAATACCCTTATCTTATGTTTTATGAGATATTATGAGATATTATGCAAGCTAGAGATAGGCTAGGTATTTCATATATTAGGACTAGAGTGGCCTGATTTGTGATGCCTTAGCCTAGGAGTTGTTGTTATCTGTGATGCGCTTTCGAGTATGTGCTGAGTAAGAGTATCCAACGAGAATCCTTGTAGAGAGGGATTTGAGTAGAGGAGTAATTTAGGAGAGGTACCTAGATAAGCATTGGTGGAGCCTACTGATAGAGTAGCCAGTTACCCGCGGGGGTAGAGTTGTAGAGTTTGGTGATATCTTTTGGGTATGAGTAGAGCTAGTGGAGTTATCACATAGGGCGGGTTATATGTGTTTATCCGACGCCCGAATGCTGCTTGCTTCGTGCTTTGTGGAACTCTCAATGACGGGAGTCAGCTACCAAGTGAATGTGACGATATTCAGGAGGTAGATGACTGACATCATAAGGAGTTTCTCAGCAGCTGATGGCGGAGAAGTGTGAGAACCTAGGAAGAGCCCAGGAAGTGACCTTAGTCAGATAAGTAGGCTGACAGAGTAGAGCATTTTCCTGGGGAGCAAGCACGCGTGTTGAGATTGGTGATGAGAAGGTTGAGCAACTACTTAGGGAATCTGGGATGGTCCGTGTAGAGAGTATGGGTAGATGTGGCAGGTAGTATGTGTAACACCCCGAGTTCAGAAGTGCAAGTTCAGGGTTCTTAGTGTAAATAAGGAAGGTCGACTCGGCGAGTTGATGGGTAGACTCGGCGAGTCGAGTCGCAGTTCTGGTCACGTGTTAAGTGACCAACTCGGCGAGTCGGCGGCTAGACTCGGCGAGTTGGTGCTGAAGGGAGAAAACCCTAATCCGGGGATTGTGCCCTATATGAAGCACATTATAACCCACCTTCAGCCTCTTTGCTACCCATTTGAGATCCAGAAACCCTCATCTCGTGTGTGTGACTCCATTGATGAAGAATTAGAGCTTGGAAGAGAAATTTGGTGTAAGAAGCTTGGGGATTTGGAGGCCATCATCAAGGGGCTTGGGTAGATCTGGAATCTACTTTTGTTTGGGCACATTTCAGGGGTGAGGAACCTCCTCCTTAAGCTATTTCATTATTGATTCATGAATGGTGGTTGTTTTGGGATTCTTTAGCATGATTGAGATCTATTTTGGGTATAGAGACTAGATCTGAGGTTGCAACTTCAGATCTAGGTTGTATTGGAGCCATGAGGGCAGAAAGCATCTACCATGGGGCTTGATTGAGAATGCCTTTGTCCCAAAACCTTCTTGTAGCTTGGTTGGAGCTTGTTGAGCCTTGCATGCACGTAAAGTTGGAAAATTTACGTGTGAATCTGGCCCTAGGAGTCTAGATCTATGTATTGGAAGCAATGAAATGGCCTGAAATCGTCTGAATGAAGATGTCACGTTTGGACTCGGCGAGTTGGAAGAACAACTCGGCGAGTCTATTGAAGATTGTCTTGGACTCGGTGAGTCTGTTCTTGGACTCGGCGAGTCTGGTCGTGGAACCCAAACCTTTTCTGGTTAAGCCTCGAATCGGTGATTCGAGGGACGACTCGGTGAGTTAAGCAGGATGTGACTCTGAGATTGTTGGACTCGACGAGTCTCGGGGCGACTCGGCGAGTTGAGTCGTATTATGGGAGTTTCTGAGCATAGGAACTCGACGAGTCAACGGGTTGACTCGGCGAGTAGGGTCAACCAGGAAGGTTGACTCTGACTGAGGACTTTGACTTTGACCAAGGGTTGACCAGTTTGACTTACAAGGGTATTTTGGTAATTATTGGTATTTATTGGTATTTATTGGATTTGGTTAATTGGTAGTGTTCAGTGGTGGAGTTCTTGTCGGTGGTCGGAGCAGCGTGATCTTATCTCTTCAGTAAGCAATAGCAGGTGAGTTATTCTCACTATACTAAGGGGTCTAAGGCACCAAGGCCGGCCCATTGGATTTGATATCCTAGTAGTTATTGATATGTTGAGTTGAGTCAGTAATGTATGCCAGTTGATATGCTAGTCGGGTAGATCTGTAGGACTGCCTGTGATACTGATTGATTACCTGTATATGCATTTATCTGTTACATGTCGACATGTTATGTGGGGTGGGTTGAGGTTGTACTGCTCCGTGCGGTAGCCAACAAACCCGAGAGTATTCCAGATATGAGCTGAGGGCCCGGTAGGCATTCCAGACTCATACTGAGGACTCGGGAGCATTCCAGATACGAGTTGAGGGCCCGGTAGGCATTCCAGACTCGTACTGAGGGCTCGATGGCATTCCAGATACGAGCTGAGGGCCCGGTAGGCATTCCAGACTCGTATTGAGGGCCCAAGGGTAGTCCAGCTTGTGAAGCTGTGGACCCAGTGCATGCTGTTCTGTTTTGATTGATATGATATGTTAACGTTGATGTTGCTATGTGGACTGTATGTGTATCGGTATTTTGGGGGTAACTCACTAAGCTTTCGGGCTTACAGCTTCAGTTTATTGTTTCAGGTACTTCAGGGGATCGAGGCAAGGCCAAGACGTGATCGTACAGCTCCTCCTAGTGTGTTTATGTTTCTGGGAAATACTCTGATAATCAATATTTTGAAAACAAGTTGTAATGTTTTGATGAACTTGATATGTTTTAAAAAGTTTAAATTGGTTTGAAATTTTGGATGTTACAGTATGGGCCCGTACTACTGAAAGCAGAGGACCCATACTCGATGCAGGGAGTATTCCAGAGGTTCTAATTAGCAGATTGAGAGGAGATGTCGTGGTTCGAGTACCATGATTGGTGGCAGATTGAGAGGAGATATCGTGGTTCGAGTACCATGATTGGTGACAGATTGAGAGGATATATTGTGGTCCGAGTACCATGATTGGTGGCAGACTGAGAGGAGATATCGTGGTTCGAGAACCATGATTGGTGGGAGATTGAGAGGAGATATCGTGGTTCGAGTACCATGATTGGTGGCAGATTGAGAGGAGATATCGTGGTTCGAGTACCATGATTGGTGGCAGATTGAGAGGAGATATCGTGGTTCGAGTACTATGATTGGTGGCAGATTGAGAGGAGATATCGTGGTTCGAGTACCAAGATATGTGGTGGTCAGTGCTTCTAGTTTTACCGGTTATTCCGCAGAGATTATCGAGACCAAGGTCGGATGTGAAAGAGTATGAGTCCAGGGGGCTAGGATGAATGAGTTTCAGTGGATCCTCCCTTGATAGGGGAATCGAGTTAGCTCCAAGGGATTGTTGGTGATATGCCAGTAGAGTCGCAAGACTCAGAGTTGAGTAGGGACGGTGCGTTATGGAAGCATATGGTCTGAGCTGGGCAGCCGGCCGATAGTAGAGATGTCACCTTTTGTGACCCGAGTGGTGCTATTTCCGTTTCCTGAAGGAGACGTAAGAGGTGTTGAGATTTTGGTTTCTGAGTTGGGGGTGAGCCCTGTGGGATCGCACTGATGGTGATCTTCAAACTGAGTATCTGGCAGTAGGTCTGTCGCGAGGGAATGATATAGCTTGAGCAGGATGTCAGTGGGGACTGAGATGGTCAAGGACCAGGATACACCCTATTTGAGTATAGTAGGGCATGTGTTAGCTGCAGCGTTGGACGATTAAGAGGAGTATATCAGGGCGGTGACTCTTATTGTCTTTCATGGTCATAGAGAGTGGAAATGTGGTTTCTGCTCTTATGATAAGGGACGTGTTGGAGCATTGGGCGAGAAGTCGAGGATGAGGAGCATGATAGTTCATTATTTCCAGATTAGGAGTCAGGGTTAATCCTGGACATTTGGGAGGTCCGGTGATGGTATGATGTGAGATTCTGAATGACTAGAGGCAGTCATGATGGTAAGTTCCGAGGATTTCCTATGAGATTCGGTACTTGGAGTTGTTTGATCTCTGTCAGGGAGATCATCGAGCGTTGCAGGGCACCTTGCGGGATTGGGTGCGATGTTACTGGTGGAGACAGTCTGTGAGATAGAATGTTGGTGTACCATTTGGTGATGGTTCAAACCCTAAGTGGGGGAGGACCGGGTATTTCGTTGAGAAGATCAGAGATATGTTCGAGATCGGTTAGAGATCTAGATATAGAGACCTATGGTGTGGATTCATGTGATCAGGGTTATTGGTGTTTGAAGCGAGGTATAGAGCGAGATAATGCATGTGGCATGTGTTTGGTAAAGGATGAATGTCTCCACGGCAAGTGGCCATCGATCGGAGACCTTGTGGTGGATAGGAATTCTTTAAGGTTATTATGATGAAATCAAGGTGGTTGGCTCGTAGGGTAGTTCGTTGGTTGAGGAATGCTGGTTCAAGGTTTGGGCCGTTATGCAGTTTGGGAAGGGCAGAAGCTGATTAGTCAACCAATTCAGAGTCATTATGAGTATTCTGGCATGAGTTTTGGGCAATAGAGGAGGAAGTTTCGGATTATCATCTTCGTGTTTTCAGTCGTTGGCAATTTCTACGAGTTTTATTTTGGGAGATGGAGTATTCCGGGGTATCCGAGTTTAATGTCCTAAATCTCAGATTATTTTGAGTTTTGAGCTTGAGATGCCAAGGGGGTATCGAGTGTCTATGGTTTCGGTGGGAGGCCCTTCAACTAATTGACATCAAAGTGATTTATTTGAAAATGTGAATTGCAGCGAGAAAAAGAAGTTTTGTCACGACTGTGGTCGTCCGAAGGAGTATTGCTTAGCCTGGATGGGTGTGTGTGTACCTATCTATGCTGGGCTGCAAAGCATGAGTTAATGATCGCAGTGTGATGTGAACCCGAGGATGAGATTGTGAAGAGTAAGTGCGGTAAGACTGCAGGGAGTTGCAGTTTCAATGAATCGGTGAGAGGTTGTGGTGATGCTACGGGGATCCGTAGTACTCACTATTCAGTGAGAGGTTGTGGTGATGCTACGGGGAGCCGTAGTACTCACTATTCAGTGAGAGGTTGTGTTGATGCTACGGGGAGCCGTAGTACTCACTATTCAGTGAGAGGTTGTGGTGATGCTACGGGGAGCCGTAGTACTCACTATTCAGTGAGAGGTTGCGGTGATGCTACGGGGGAGCCGTAGTACTCACTATTCAGTGAGAAGTTGCGGTGATGCTACGGGGGAGCCGTAGTACTCACCCTTCAGTGAGAGGTCATCGTGATACTGCGGAGAGCCGTAGTACCCACTGGTCAGTAAGAAAATGTTGTGATGAAGTACTCTCTGATCAGAGCTTGACGCAGAAGTATAACGCCAGTTTATTTAAATAAACAAATAAATTAATTAATGAATGACTCGTAGCCCTAAAATTTATAATTATATAGCAAGGTGTTGGTTTTGGGAAGCCAAATGTCATAAGTTGGATTATTCGGGGGTAAAATGTAAGTTCGGATTTAATTTGTAAGTATTTATGAAGGCAGGGACTAAATGGTAACTTCTGGGACTTCATTGAAGAGATTTTCAGGCTAAGGGGCTGTTTGGTAAGCGTGGGATCGGATTTGTGAGGAAATATTGGAAGCATGGGTGAAATTGGTAAATTTCGTACCTAAGTTGTAATGAATTTTTAATGTTGGGGTTTAATGGGTAAATATAGGATTTGATTGGAAAAGGATCCTATGGGGAGGGACTAAACTTGTATAATGAGCAAATTTTTGAGTGGAGCGGGATTTAAACCCGATGACTCCTTCCTTCCCGTTTAAAGCATCGCTACCAAAACCCTAACCCAAAATGATGAGGCAACCGCTATACTCGAACCTTTCAGCCGCCACCACCAGACTTTCTCTCGTCCTCCAACCTGTGGAAGCTCCGATCAACTGCTGTCTCTAGTCGAAGTCGCTGCCGCCGCTAGAGCCGTTAAGGATAGTCGATAAATCGTTGGGACTGACGGGAGGAACTGAGAACGATGAAGATGAGGCTGTGAATGACCGGAAGGCCCGGTAAGGCTAAACCACGATCGATTGCTGCCCTTATTCCGCCGCCGCCGCTGCTGCTGACGTCCTTCTTCTGCCCTCCGTCGTTGCCATCGTCGTTCGCGACCACCACGACTGTTGTAGGTGTTTCTAATCGTTGCTACCCTTCTTCTTGTTCTTCTATTTATTCCGTCTCCATGTCCGCCGCTATGTGTTGTTGCTGCCGGAAAAACCCAAGGAAGAACCACCATGGCTGCCGGCCATGGTGGCTGCCACCTCAAGGACCGCCATAGCGGTTGTGTATGCTGATGTATGGGTTAATTTTGTGTATGTGTTTATTTCATTAGTGTGTGTTTGGCCAGAATTCTAAGTACAAGGCATCACCACCACCGTGAGGTGGTGGCTGCCACCATAAGCCACCATGTGTGTGTGTCGATGTAGTTAGTATATGTGTTTGTAATTAGATT
Source organism: Lactuca virosa (assembly GCF_052849685.1). Classification (NCBI taxonomy): domain Eukaryota; kingdom Viridiplantae; phylum Streptophyta; class Magnoliopsida; order Asterales; family Asteraceae; genus Lactuca; species Lactuca virosa. The sequence goes on along the minus strand of NC_136427.1, from coordinate 14,108,888 downwards.
AGGGTGTGAGTGTGATTATCGGATGGGAATTGTAATTGTAACCAATCGGTATAGTGAAAAGGAAAAGCCAAACCACCACCATAGGGTGGTGGCTACCGCCACCGGCCGCCGTGTCGGGTGGCGGTGTGCTTTGCCTCGTTGTGATTGATTCGTTTGGATTGCTATAAACCCTAATGGGCCCAATGAAGCCTAATGGGCTTAGTGAAAACCCTAATGGGTCTAATGGACTCAAATTGACCCAATACGGACCCTAATGGACTTAATGATATTCTAGTGGGCCTAATAGGCCCAATAAAGCCCTAATTGACCTGCAAGCCCAACAAATTGATAAAGGGGCTGGTATTTGGATTGAAAAACCCTTATGCCAATAAAAGCCTAATTTGGGGAATTAATCGGGACATACAAGAATTATTTAATAACTGGAGATATTAAATAATAATCATTAGAAGAAATTAATCTATGCATATTGGACTTAATGAATTAAGTCCTTAGTGGATTAAGTCCTTAATGGGTTAAGTAGGAAACTTAACCCTAATCGGTATTTTATGTGAAACCCTAACTTCACTTGGGTTTATTGTTGGGCCTTTCTATTGGGCCTTGATGATTGGATTATTAATGGGCCATCCAAGAATAATTATATGGACTAAAATAATTTAATGGGCCTAGGGTAAGTCTCATGTAAGGGGTTGGGCCCAATTTGGAAAATTAGGCCATAGATGAGCCATAGTTGGGCCTTAATGATTGTATAATGTTGGGCCTTAGAATAAGACCATGTATAGGTCTGGGCCGAATTTGAAAAATTGGGCCATATGCTGGGCCTTGATTTCCTAGTGGGCTTTGGGCCTAAGGATTGGGCCTTGGGCTTGCATAAAGCCAACCTTGGGGTAATGTAGTAATTATCCAAGTAAGTATCTATGATTATGCGTTGGGACCCAATTATTAATTGGGTGTTATTTTGGTGTTGACAATTCGGGAATCTGTCATCCAGCAGCTGGGGTGAAGTCTGCGGGACTTCAGCAATGTGGGGTTATGTCTGCGGAACTTCAACAGTGTGAGGTGAGTTACCTTCCAGTAGCGGTGGGTCTACGGCCACAATGCCGGCCCACCAGTAGGAGTTGTAAGATTAGATTATTGTCTTTGTGATATCATCAAGGGTTGCTACTACCTGATATGTTATATGCTGGCATGATATGTTATATGTGATAGTAGTAGAGTTCGGTTGTTAGGACTGAAGGGTAGGTCAGACACCCCAGATATGTCTGACAGTATGTGATGATATGTTTGTATGCTGGCATGATATGTTATATGTGATAGTGGTAGTAGGAGGGGAATAGTCCCCAAGTTCGGTTGTTAGGACCGAAGGGTAGTTCGGACACCCCAGACATGTCTGATAATATGTTTATGTTATGATATATGTGATAGTAACAGTAGGGGGTGGAATAGTCCCCGAGGGTCGGTTGTTAGGACCGACGGGTAGGTCAGCACCCCAGAATGGCTTGACATGGGTAGGTCAGCACCCCATAATGGCTTGACACGGGTAGGTCAGCACCTCAGAATGGCTTGACACGGGTAGGTCGGCACCCCAGAATGGCGGTACCGGGTAGGTCGGGCACCCCAGAATTGTCCGACAGTATGTATGCTTTGTGATTGTATGGTATGTGGTATGATGGAGGAACTCACTAAGCTTCGTGCTTATGGTTTTCAGTTTTGGTTTCAGGTACTTTGTTTTCAAGGAAAGGAGCCGGCTCGATCGCAGCGCATCACACTATGTTTTCCGCACATGAGATCCTTGGGATTATACTCTGATATTGTTTTATATTGACATATTTTGGATTATTTCCACTTTGGATTTGACATGAGATATTAATATGAATGTTTTTATACTGTTGGGTTTATATAATAACTTCATTAAAACGAAATTTTTGGTCTTGAATTTTGGGATGTTACAAGTTGGTATCAGAGCCTTGGTTTGAGGGATTCGGGCACACTCTCGTGTGTGTCTGAACTCAAACTAAGGACTTGGTATGAAAATTTTCAAAAATAAAATCATTTTATAAAAGAAGTTTGAAAAGAGAAATGAACTTTGAAAAGAGCAAGGTGTGTGATGCGTGCAATCAGCCAAGCTCAAGTAAGTCTTCCCCAAGATATCCATACATGGTATGAGATGTTATGATATGATATGATTATGAGAACTGCATGCTAGATTAGGGCTAAGGATTTAGGGAGGATGCCTTATATGCCTATTGTATGTGCTTGTAGACTTGCATGTTAGTACTGATTAGTCAGTAATAGGATAGCATGTTTTGGTTATGCATGATTGTATGAGCCTTTTAATTGCATGTACAGATTCCTGATTAGAGGATAGAATGATTTGATTGGAACATGATTGTTAGAGTTTCCATTGTCTGAATGCTGCTTGCTTTGTGCTTTGTGGGACTTTTAGTAATGTGATCTAACTATTAAGTGAATATGCTAAGTCACATGTGGCACAGGCTGGATAATCTCAGAGTGATAAATTTGACCCTATTGCGCAGCTCTCGTTTGAGTCTAACCGTTCTAGGGATGAGTCTTTTACTCGAAGGATTATCTGATCTCTGTTGCATGTGGCTGTATTCATGAGGTAGCTTGTTGACATTACTGGGAATCTTTCAGCAGCTGAGGATTGGGTGAGTTCGGGAACCTAGGGAAGCCTAGGATATGTTTCAGTGGGTTAGTAGTGAGGATGATTGAGACTTGGGAGTACCAGTTTGAGGAAGTGAGTTGGAGGATTCGAGAGGATTGCTGAGGAAAGTATAGATAGGTGTGGAAGGTAGTATTGGGCCCGTACTACTGAAAGCATAGGAGTGAGAGTCTTGGAGAATCTGAGAAGCTTCAGGAAGGAGTTAGTGACCCGGTTTGGGGACAAAGGATGTTCCGGTCGTTGCAGCTTAGCCATGGGCAAGCGAGCTAGTGAGCGTGACAGGGTTTCAGACCCTGAAGGATATGATTTCCAAGAAGTTGCAGATGCGAGATCGATTTGGAACGACCTGGAAGGAGAGGTTCGTGCCAGGTGCGTATAGTAGAGGGTCCCGGGAAGAGACCCATGACTTCTGATCATCGGGTGAAAGGCCAGCAGGGCTGGAGTCAGTGAAACGCGTACGAGAGAGTGCAAGAGGGAGTTTGTCACTCCAAAGGTTTAGGCCGCTACAAGTGTGGCAGGGTTGATCATATCAGCTGGAGGTGACTCGGATTCCTCCAGATGTTGCGGGTATGTCATCTTCTATTGCTTTTAGATGGATGTTGGGGATACGTATCGCGTTGGAGTTACGAGTGAGTTTGGATAAGTTAGATCTCGGGTCGGTTTCCTGGTAGTGTTTGGGGTTATCAAGGATCATATATGCCATCCTGCATGCCAAAAAGTTGTTGATGAACCTACAAAGGGATGCATCTTGCGGAGTGGGTTCCGCGTGTACCGTTATCATTCCGAATCTTTGTCGAGATCTGTGCAGGAGTGTTGTTTGGAAGATCCTCGGTCAGGGTTAGAGTGATAGTTCTCCAGTGAAGTCAGCATTCAGGGGTTCTATCATTGTTTAGGTATGGTCGGTAATTGTCTATGGATGAACTTTGGAGTTCAAGGCACTACCGTTGCTAGGACAAAGCTGGTGACATGAAAAGGGTAGTGTCAGTCGCGGGTGTTAGATGCATAAGTGGTTAGTCATTGCATGTTCAAGAGAATTGTATTTTTGCATGAGCTGTGTTCGGTTAGAGTTCAGTGGTATTGCAAGATTGGAAATGAGAACGGGGATTCGTCAGCCATACTTCAAGATTTCTGAGGATGGGCGATCTTAAGGTTTGATTGGTGATGGATCGGTAGCACTGGTAAGTACATGTTGTCATCAAGGGGATACTAAGAAGCGAGAAGGATTGGAAATCCTTCAATACTTGCATGCAGTGAAGACTTAGTTGAATCTAAGTGGGGGAGGGACTTTTTATAAAGTTCTCAAAATGTGAGTTCTGGTTGCGCGGGGTGCAATTTCTTGGGCACCTTGTCAACCAGAAGGGTATTCTAGTTGATCCGGCCAAGATAGATGCCGTGATGCAGTGGGAGATTCCGAGGTCTCCATCTGAGATTCGGAGTTTCCTGGGTCTAGCAGGTTATTACCGGAGACTTATACAGGAATTCTTTGAGATTGAGGTTCCTTTTGACCCGACTGACCAAGAAATCGGTGGCCTTTCGTTGGGGGTATGAGCAGTCAGTTAGTATGGAAAGTGTTGTAAGACTACGGGGGTAGCCGTAGCATTCACTTGCAGTCAGATAGTATGGAAAGTGTTGTAAGACTACGGGGGTAGCCGTAGCATTCACTAGTGACCAGTTAGCATGGGAAGTGTTGTAAGACTGCGGGTGTAGCCGTAGCATTCACTAGCGTTCAGATAGTGATAGAGTGTTGTGAGACTGCGGGTGTAGCCGCATCATTCACTAGGTTAGTAGATAGTGTGAGCGTATTGTTAGGACGCAGAAGGAACAATAGTACCCACCAGTTCGGGTGTAGCAGTAAGGATAAGGAAATCCACGGATTGGATTTTGGAATTACCCAGATGGATTTGATCTGGTTGAGCTAGTGATAGGACTGTAGGAGCGCCACTACAATTATGGGATCAGGAAAGCAATGGACTGTATAAGATTGCCTGTGAGATAAGGCTACCATTGGTCAGGTAGCAACCACTTCCAGCCTTGGATTTGATGATGACAGGATTCGACGTATGGATCCGATCGGTTAGATCAGAAAGTTGTTAGAGTCATAGTGGCATGATAACTAGTTGCAACTAGTTCCAGAGGAGGATTTCGTTCAGAAGTCGTGTGAGGCGACTAAGTGGGAGTCCTTTGGCTCCGCAGCTGGGCCGGAACCCGGTATTTCAGATGATTGGTGAACAAATTGAGACCAGGGAGGTCTCGGTAGATTTGGAAAGCAGCCATGTGGCAACATACGGCTTCAGGCAGTTCAGTGTTTGGGCAGTTTCTGCGTTTGGGCAGTGTTAGTAATTATCACTCACAACAGGATTAGCCGAGCGTTGGCCAAGAAGAAGTGATATGCAGGGGTAATTAGGTCTGTGATCCTATTTTATAGTGGGAACCTCGAACTATCAGAGGTTGAGTAGACAGTTGATGGGTAAACAGACTGGATTCGTCGCTGATGATTCAGAATGGGTGGTCTGTCAGGGATTCAGACCATCTCGAGACAGCAGGTTCAGACGAAGTGGAAGTGAACTTGTTGCGAGGGATCCGTTCACCTATAGATTTTAGGGCCTTGCGGAGATTGGTCACAGCTACCCTGGGAAGGCTAGGGTGTACTCTGGTATGGTGACCATGTTACTAGAGTGGTTGGGTGTGTAAGAAATAGTAAGGAGTGATTTCGAGGATGAAGTCTAATTTAAGTGGGGGAGAGTTGTAACGCCAGTTTATTTAAATAAACAAATAAATTAATTAATGAATGACTCGTAGCCCTAAAATTTATAATTATATAGTAAGGTGTTGGTTTTGGGAAGCCAAATGTCATAAGTTGGATTATTCGGGGGTAAAATGTAAGTTCAGATTTAATTTGTAAGTATTTATGAAGGCATGGACTAAATGGTAACTTCTAGGACTTCATTTGAAGAGATTTTGAGGCTAAGGGGCTGTTTGGTAGGCTTGTGATCGGATTTGTGAGGAAATATTGGAAGCATGGGTGAAATTGGTAAATTTCGTACCTAAGTTGTAATGAATTTTTAATGTTGGGGTTTAATGGGTAAATATAGGATTTGTGTAACACCTGGTTCCTGGTATGTATTTTAATCTGTGTATTTTGGCATTTTAGCTAGGACTCGGCGAGTTGTAGGCCCGACTCGCCGAGTAGAGACGAGATTTTGAGCACGTTTAAGTTGGCAACTCGGCGAGTCCATACCCTGGACTCGGCGAGTCCGCCGGTCTGGAAGAAACCCTAGATCCACAGGTTTTGCATCCTATTTAAACCATGATATGAGCCCCAAACTCGCCTCCTTCACCCTCAGAGCATCATTTAGCAAACCCTAACCATTCCTTGAGCATTTGAGCATTTATTGTGTGAATCTTGAAGTTGTGAAGAGAAGAAGGAGGCTAGATCCAAAGGAATAGAAGAAGATCCAAGATCTTGCACTCACTACAGAGTTTATTGAGGTAATAATCGGATTCCTTCTGCTTCTATGATTGATTCTCCATTATAAGCACATTTAGGCCATTTTATCAATTTCTTAGCTTGTTTATAGTAGAGAGATCACATTGGGTTGATTAGCCTTCGGATCTAGCCATGTTTCAGTTCCAAAAACATAGATCTAACACCTTTATGGAGCCATTTTGCATGAAAGCTCTAGATCTACTCTTTTAAGTGTCTTTTGAGCCTTTAAATCCCTTTTCATGCATATGTACATGTGAAGTTGGAAACTTTACGTGGTAAACAAGCCTTAGGAACCCAGATCTATAAATTGTATGCAGTGGTTTTGAGCAGAATCGATTGTATAGAAGTTGCATGCAACCGACTCGGCGAGTCGTTCTTCAGACTCGGCGAGTCGGGTCGCGAGTCCTCGAGTTTTCCCCTTCTATGTATTATGCCGAGTGGAACCGGTGAGTTTTAGGGGGACTCAGTGAGTCGGAGATCGGACTCATCCATGGAGGGACTCGGCGAGTCAATGCCCTGACTCGGCGAGTCCAAGGCAATCTTCATATCTCAAGAACAGACTCGGCGAGTTGTTCATACAACTCGGCGAGTCCCAGTTGGAGTGTTCATATGATGAAGGAGAACTCGACGAGTTGATCATACAACTCGGCGAGTCGGATGCAGATTGACTAAGTGTTTGTATCAAAGAGGAACTCGTCGAGTCTATGCCAAACTCGACGAGTAGTAGCGAGCAGAATTAAGAAATGAGAGTAGGGACTCGACGAGTTGGTGGCCCAACTCGACGAGTCAGGTCAACTGTATGTTGACTTTGACCAAGAGGTTGACTTTGATCAGGGGTAAAATAGTCATTTTACCCTCAGTATAGTTATCAGTATTTGATTGAGTGTACTTATGGAAATTGTAGCCGGGGTGAAACCGGAGTAGCAGCAGACAGATTTCAGAGCAGTTCATTCAGCAGCTAGACTACGAGGTGAGTCTTCCTTCCAGTAGGAACGGGTCTACGGCCACAATGCCGACCCGTTTAGTTAGCAGTAGTTCTGGACCTCGGTCCGATGCAGTAGTTAGATTGCTTGATGTCTTTGTGATTCAAGCGTGTTTGTATTATGTGTTCCGGACTTCGGCCCGATGCAGTATGCAGTATATGTGTTTATGCTAGTTGATATGTTATGCTATGATATGTTATGCTCAGTCAGTTTCCGGACTTCGGTCCGATGCAGGGGACAAGGTCCCAGTCAGTTCCGGACTTCGGTCCGATGCAGTTTCCGGACTTCGGTCCGATGTAGGGGACAAGGTCCCAGTTAGTTCCGGACTTCGGTCCGATGCAGTTTCCGGGCTTCGGTCCGATGCAGTGGGCAAGGCCCTAGTTAGTTCCGGACTTCGGTCCGATGCAATTTCCGGACTTTGGTCCGATGCAGTGGGCAAGGCCCAGTATGTGTTTATATGTTATTGTATGGTATGTGGTAGTTTGGGGGAGCTCACTAAGCTTCATGCTTACAGTTTCAGTTTTGGTTTCAGGTACTTCCGCAAGTAAAGGGAAGAGCTCGGGATGATGACATCGCACACACCACGACTTCAGTTTTTGTCATGGGAGTTGATTTAGCTTTTCATTGACATGATTTGATACAGTCTTGATACAGTTTTTCTTGTAATACTTTGTTATGGTTTTGATACATTGACGTATGAGTTTTATTTTATGGTAATGATCTAATGACTTTAGTAATGATTAAACAAATTTTTTTTGGGTCGTATTTTGGGATGTTACAATTTGATTGGAAAAGGATCCTATGGGGAGGGACTAAACTTGTATAATGAGCAAAGTTTTGAGTGGAGCGGGATTTAAACCCAATGACTCCTTCCTTCCCGTTTAAAGCATCGCTACCAAAACCCTAACCCAAAATGATGAGGCAGCCGCTATACTCGAACCTTTCAGCCGCCACCACCAGACTTTCTCTCGTCCTCCAACCTGTGGAAGCTCCGATCAACTGCTGTCTCTAGTCGAAGTCGCTGCCGCCGCTAGAGCCGTTAAGGATAGTCGATAAATCGTTGGGACTGACGGGAGGAGCTGAGAACGATGAAGATGAGGCTGTGAATGACCGGAAGGCCCGGTAAGGCTAAACCACGATCGATTGCTGCCCTTATTCCGACGCCGCTGCTGCTGCTGACGTCCTTCTTCTGCCCTCTGTCGTTGCCATCGTCGTTCGCGACCACCACGACTGTTGTAGCTGTTTCTAATCGTTGCTACCCTTCTTCTTCTTCTTCTTCTTCTATTTATTCCGTCACCATGTCCGCCGCTATGTGTTGTTGCTGCCGGAAAAACCCAAGGAAGAACCACCATGGCTGCCGGCCATGGTGGCTGCCACCTCAAGGACCGCCATAACGGTTGTGTATGCTGATGTATGGGTTAATTTTGTGTATGTGTTTATTTCATTAGTGTGTGTTTGGCCGGAATTCTAAGTACAAGGCATCACCACTACTGTGAGGTGGTGGCTGCCACCATAAGCCACCATGTGTGTGTGTCGATGTAGTTAGTATATGTGTTTGTAATTAGATTAGTGTGTGAGTGTGATTATCAGATGGGAATTGTAATTGTAACCAATCGGTATAGTGAAAAGGAAAAACCAAACCACCACCGTAGGGTGGTGGCTGCCGCCACCGGACGCCGTGTCGGGTGGCGGTGTGCTTTGCCTCGTTGTGATTGATTCGTTTGGATTGCTATAAACCCTAATGGGCCCAATGAAGCCTAATGGGCTTAGTGAAAACCCTAATGGGTCTAATGGACTCAAATTGACCCAATACGGACCCTGATGGACTTAATGATATTCTAGTGGGCCTAATAGGCCCAATAAAGCCCTAATTGACCTGCAAGCCCAACAAATTGATAAAGGGGCTGATATTTGGATTGGAAAACCCTTATGCCAATAAAAGCCTAATTTGGGGAATTAATCGGGACATACAAGAATTATTTAATAACTGGAGATATTAAATAATAATCATTAGAAGAAATTAATCTATGTATATTGGACTTAATGGATTAAGTCCTTAGTGGATTAAGTCCTTAATGGGTTAAGTAGGAAACTTAACCCTAATCGGTATTTTATGTGAAACCCTAACTTCACTTGGGTTTATTGTTGGGCCTTTCTATTGGGACTTGATGATTGGATTATTAATGGGCCATCCAAGAATAATTATATGGACTAAAATAATTTAATGGGCCTAGGGTAAGTCCCATGTATGGGTTGGGCCCAATTTAGAAAATTGGGCCATAAATGGGCCATAGTTGGGCCTTAATGATTGTATAATGTTGGGCCTTAGAATAAGACCATGTATAGGCCTGGGCCGAATTTGGAAAATTGGGCCATATGCTGGGCCTTGATTTCCTAGTGGGCTTTGGGCCTAAGGATTGGGCCTTGGGCTTGCATAAAGCCAACCTTGGGGTAATGTAGTAATTATCCAAGTAAGTATCTATGATTATGTGTTGGGACCCAATTATTAATTGGGTGTTATTTTGGTGTTGACAGTTCGGGAATCTGTCATCCAGCAGCTGGGGTGAAGTCTGCGGGACTTCAGCAATGTGGGGTTATGTCTGCGGGACTTCAACAGTGTGAGGTGAGTTACCTTCCAGTAGTGGTGGGTCTACGACCACAATGCCGGCCCACCAGTAGGAGTTGTATGATTAGATGATTGTCTTTGTGATATCATCAAGGTTTGCTACTACCTGATATGTTATATGCTGGCATGCTATGTTATATGTGATAGTAGTAGAGTTCGGTTGTTAGGACCGAAGGGTAGGTCAGACACCCCAGATATGTCTGACAGTATGTGATGATATGTTTGTATGCTGGCATGATATGTTATATGTGATAGTGGTAGTAGGAGGGGAATAGTCCCCAAGTTCGGTTGTTAGGACCGAAGGGTAGTTCGGACACCCCAGACATGTCTGATAATATGTTTATGTTATGATATATGTGATAGTAACAGTAGGGGGTGGAATAGTCCCCGAGGGTCGGTTGTTAGGACCGACGGGTAGGTCAGCACCCCAGAATGGCTTGACACGGGTAGGTCGGCACCCCAGAATGGCCGTACCGGGTAGGTCGGGCACCCCAGAATTGTCCGACAGTATGTATGCTTTGTGATTGTATGGTATGTGGTATGATGGGGGAACTCACTAAGCTTCGTGCTTACGGTTTTCAGTTTTGGTTTCAGGTACTTTGTTTTCAAGGAAAGGAGTCGGCTCGATCGTAGCGCATCACACTATGTTTTCCGCACATGAGATCCTTGGGATTATACTCTGATATTGTTTTATATTGACATGTTTTGGATTATTTCCACTTTGGCTTTGACATGAGATATTAATATGAATGTTTTTATATTGTTGGTTTTATATAATAACTTAATTAAAACGAAATTTTTGGTCTTGAATTTTGGGATGTTACAAGAAGAGTTTTAGGCTTGGGTAGCCCTAAATTTGAGTTGTGAAAGCCTGGGGTCTCCATGATTGTCGGAAGTCATTATATTCTGATTAAGTGGTGGTTTTCGTGACCAAAGGGAAGTGGACCAGTGAGGTACGCGTGGGTTGCGGGTCATGGGTCACGAGTTGAGTGTTCGTTGGGACGAGTGGTTCCAATTTTGTGCCAGACCAGACTCTCGAGCTGAGTTTGACTCTAGCGTTTAGTGAGAGGTCACGACGACCTCTCACTGAATGGTGACTAAATTGGAACCACTCGGGTTAGTCGGGTCGGGTTAGTCGGGTTTTTCAAAAATAATTTCTGACCCTAAACCCGACCCTATTAAGGTACGGGTTAGTCGGGTTCGGGTTAATCGGGTTTCAGGTTAAAAGGGTCGGGTTTGTTGGGTTAATCGGGTATAATATTGTCTAAGAATTTTAAATGTAAGATAGTTTAATATTTTGCCATTTTAGTCGGTTAGATACTTATGTAGACGTTGAAATTGTATAATGGAAGGAAAAATCTATTTTATGTAATATATGAAGCCACTTTACATAAAGTTCAATCGTTTCAAAATTAATTTCATGTTATGCAAAACAAAGACGCATATACTCGAACTTGATCAAATTTCAAAAACTAAAAAAATGTTACTATATGTTTCTGTATCAAGTTTCATAAACTAAAAAAAATCATTTTATTCAATAAGTATATATTCTTGCATTTATCTAATAACAGCGGGCAGACCACAAGGGTTAAAAAGTATTTTACTTGAGGACTATATATGCATCAAATATAGCCATGAGACTCACGATAAACACATATCATGCACTTGCTTGATTAGTTGAGTTCATGATGTACAAACTGCAAGGCTAGTATTACAATATAAATATGAAAATGTTTAATTTAAAGCTGATGGGCTAGAGCGGGTTAATCGGGTTGACCCGAACCCGAATAAACGAAATATATTCAACCCGAAACCCGACCCTATTAAGGTATGGGTTAATCGGGTTGACCCGAATAATCCGGTTTCAACATTAAGATCCTAATAAACCCGACCCTATTAGTCTTATTCGGGTTTGGTTAGGGTCGGATTAGTCGGGTTCGGGTTTTTTTTGACACCCCTAGATGTGGGGAAGGAGGAGGAGCGGCGTTGGACAGGGACGACGAAAGCATCGATCAGAAGAGGCGAGAGTGGTGATGATATCACTTTGCCTTTGCAGATGTCGGAGGTGGGAAAGAAGAAGGAACGCGTGAGAAGTAGAAGAAGGAGAAGGGCAAATAAGGGAACGAAGGCTTTTCGGTTTCAGCCAGCGTATTTTTTTTGTGGACTCGGTAAGAGGAGTGCGGACCTGTTAAGAGGCTAAATTGGCTAATATCAAACAGAGGTTACCTTTTACTGGACCCTGTTAAAGGTGAATCAAACGGGTTACATTTCTAATGGCTATGAAAATACTGTGGTGCACTTTTTGGGAGATAATTTTGGTAGCAAATAACCTCCACAACATACATCTTCTCCCTCAATGTCACCGTCTCCAGAAATTTCAAGCTTTTGAAGAATGATTTCTTCTATAATCTCCATGCTTCCAATCTCTTCATCATTCACTTCCACCAGTATTGCAACAATCACCACCATCAACTGTTCCATAACTATACGATACAAAGCCACAGCCTTCCTAAAAAAATCCTCGTCTCAAACCCACCTTAACTCCAAATCCCCCCAATCTCCCGTTGTTGAAAATACTCTTAGGGTTCTCGAGTGGGATAAAGTCTGTGATTCGGTTGCCTCATTTGCTGGTACCTCATTCGGACAACGAGCCACCAAGGTTACTCTCTCTGTATTCTACAATTTCCTTTTTTACAATCCGTTGTGTGCTTCAATATCTTGATTACTGAAGTAGTTACTATAAATAGACCACGACACTGATGAATGTTTGTTTTTTTGTTTGTTTTGTGTTATTTGGTAGGCAGAGCTATGGTGTTTGGATCAGTCATACCAAGAGAGTTTGAGACTATTAGCAGAGACCAATGCGGTTGTCGAAATGCACAATCATGGTGGCTGTGTCATGGATTTCACATCCCTCAATGTCGCATTGGTTAGTGCTTTCTAAATTTAACTTAGGGTTTCCATTTTGATCATAAACCTTGATTTAAATGCATTGATTATCTATCCTGCTATCAGTTCATGCATCATTTAAAAATGATAAGTAGTAGATAATCTTTTTCAACCATTCTTGTTGTAGGTAAAATCTGCTTTACAACATGCTCACAGGGGCTTTCCTGTTGATGGGATTGAAGCAATAGCCCTTGTAACCATGCTACAGTTGGCTGACTCACTCCAGATCAATCTTAAAGGTGCAATAAAGGAAGACTCAGATTGGCTACAACGTTTCATGCCAATTGCAGAAATGGTATATTGATGATTAGTGTTTACTTTGTCTTTACAACATATTTCTTTTTCATGCTTTTGCTTTTTATATTGCAGATCATGGATATGTCCATCAGTCGCCCTTTAATAAAGTTAATACAGGGTCTTGTAGATGAAGATGGCTGTGTGAAAGATTCAGCGGTATGCCACTAACACATTGTATGACAACATGCTTAGATTAGATCCTTGTGTTTCTTGTTAGAATTATGTCAAAAGGAAAAAAGAAAACATTTTTATTGGTTACAGAGGACTTTTGTTATATGGCCATGTTGTGCTAATTTCATTTTCTTCCCACCTCACTTCAATTTTTCAGAGTCCTACCTTGAGAAGATCTCGTGAACAAGTTCGATCTCTTGAAAGAAAGGTTCCATACTTCCATCTATTTCCTTGAGTCTAATTGTTAATTTGTATGTCACTAACATGGATTCTTCTTTTTTCATTCAGTTACACCAGTTGATGGAGAGTCTAATCAGTAATGAGATGAAAGAAACATCATCTGTAGTAAGTAATCTTTACCTTTCTTTCTCTTATGGTTTTACACTTCTGATCTTTTCCCCTAATTCATATAGGAAGTAAGCAAAACGGATGGGAGATGGTGTATAAAATCGGGAACTGATCTAAAAAGAAGCTTTGATGGTCTATTGTTATCAAGGTGCATCTATCTAATGTTGTCAATGCTATACATTTAGATATAAAAATGTGCATATTATTAGCATTGGTTGAGAGATAAAGTGAATAGTGTGGTTGTAGTGGTTCAGGAACAGGAAGTGTTGTGGAGCCACTTACTGCAGTTCCATTAAATGATGAGTTGCAACAAGCAAGAGCTTCAGTAGCCAAAGCTGAGGCTGATGTTCTTTTAGGAATAACACAAAAGGTAACTCCTTAATTGTGTTCTCTTCTCTTACTTGTTGTGTTCTCATAACATTTGTTTTTCCTGAACACACAGATGCAAACAGAGCTTGATGACATAGAGAACTTGTTGGATACGATAATCCAATTAGATGTGGTGAGTATCCTAAATTCCTAATCCAATCCATCTCTGATTGACTTTCTTTCAGGTTTAGACTTTAAATCCCTATTCCTCATGTTCACATAATCTGTACAATAACTTTGGTTCATGAAACAAATGCTTTCAGATCAATGCTAGGGCAACATATAGTATTTCATTTGGAGGGACTTATCCAGATCTGTTTTCCTCTGAGGACTCCAACTCCAAATGGAAATTGTATCTTCCAAAAGCTAATCATCCTCTACTACTTCAACAGCATCGACAAAATCTGCATAAGGCTATGAAAGATCTCAGTGATGCTAATGCTGTAAGTCACACACAATTAAAAGCACCTTATGTTTACTTTTAGTAACGATTATTTCAAAACTATTCAGGAAATTAGAAGGAGAAGACAACAGGCAGGTATTATTGCTAGTCAGAGAGAAGAAGAAACATCAACAACTCTCTCATCTCTGGAAGCACAAGTGAGTTGATAATTCATTGGTCATTGTTTTTGATATTTTTTTATATGTTATAATAATCTTTTTTCAGGTTGCAAAGGTAAAACAATCATCTCCTGTTCCAGTTGATATATTCATAGCACAGAACACTAGGGTTCTGGTTATAACTGGCCCAAACACTGGAGGGAAGACCATTTTCTTGAAGACAGTAGGGTTAGCTGCCATGATGGCAAGATCAGGCATGTATGATTTATACATATGTTTTTACATGTATGTAGCTTTAGTTGGAAATTAAGGAGTGAAGAGCCTTTTAACTAGTAATTATGTTATGTTGTTTGTATATGTTGGTGAATGATTGTTTTTCCTATTCAGGTCTTTATGTGTTGTCATCTGAACCTGTAAAGATGCCATGGTTTGATTCTGTATTTGCTGATATTGGTGATGAGCAGTCCTTGTCTCAATCTTTATCTACCTTCTCAGGTCATCTCAAACAAACTAGTGTACGTCGGTAGTTACTTGATAACATTGTTAAGTCAAGCTATATATATTCTTTCTTGAGTAAATTACACGAATGGTCCCTATGGTTTAGAGTAATTTGTGCGTTTGGTACCTAACTTATTTTTTTAACTCGGAAGGTCCTTACTGTTTGTTTTTGTTACGTGCTTGGTCCTTGTCATACCTAAAAAAACTATTTTGCCCTTGATTTTTTTTTAATTTATTTAAATAAACACATCCCCAACCCTACCCCCTCACCTTACCTTACCAACCCCATCAGTTTTCCCTATTTAAATAATCGTCTTTTAAGGTAAGACAGGAACCAAACGTGTAACAAAAACAAACAGTAGGGGACCAAACGTGTAACAAAAACAAACAGTAGGGACTTTCCGAGTTAAAAAAATAAGTTAGGGACCAAGCGCGCAAATTACCCCAAACCATAGGGACCATTCGTGTAATTTACTCTTCTTTCTTGGTGTATTAATATACTATTCTTTGTTGAAAAGTGCTAGCAACTCCCTATTTGTAAAAAGTTACTTGGTTTTTGTATATCTCAGGACATCCTGGCACACTCAACAAGTCGATCATTAGTGCTCTTGGATGAGGTAGGTATATATATATATATATATATATATATATATATATATATATATATATATATATTATGTATGTATGTATGTATGTATGTATGTATGTATGTTTTTAGGTGGGTGCGGGTACGAATCCTTTAGAAGGAGCTGCTTTGGGGATGTCACTCCTTGAGTGCTTTGCTGAAGCTGGACCCTTTTTGACAATGGCTACCACCCATCATGGTGAGCTTAAAACCCTAAAATACAGGTAAGGCTACTTCATAATCATACATACTTGTTTTTTTTATTTTTTTTTTGATTATTATTTTTTTTCTGAAAAAATAACAAAACCTCGACAGCAATGATGCCTTTGAAAATGCATGTATGGAGTTTGATGAAGTGAAGTTGAAGCCGACATATAGGATCCTCTGGGGAATTCCAGGTCTTTCTCTCTCCTCCTCTTTCTTATGTCAATATATTGCTAGCTTTTAATCTGTTGTTAACATATGATATGATATGATATGCTATAATGTGATATGATATGATGTGATGTGAATGCAGGGCGTTCAAATGCAATAAACATAGCTGAAAGACTAGGACTTCCTGATGTGATTGTAGATAATGCTCGTGAACTCCATGGAACATCAAGTGCAGAGATTAATCAGGTTATAGAAGATATGGAGAAGTTGAAGCAGAAGCTTCATGACCATATTCATGACACACAACATCATCTTAAGTCAGGACTTGTTCTGTGTCATCTATTATTATAATAATACAAGTGTAGTTAGGAATAAAAAAAAGATATGTTACTATTTACCACTGCTTTTCAGGCTTGCTAGGGAACTTCATAGAAATCTAGTTGTTAGTGAACATAAGATTAACCAACATGCAACCAGTCAAAGATACAGAAAAATCCAAGAAATATCGGATGCAGGTGGAGTGTCACGTTCTATACTTCATAAAAAAGTTAGACAGGTGCGTGCATCCCCATCCCCATCCCCACCCCCGAACTTACCTCCACCTACCACCTCCACCAGTCACACATCTACTACTGTTACACAAAACTTTGCAGCAAAGTCAAGCAACAGCAATGTGGGTACGTACTTACCCATAAAAAAGATGTTTTTATTTTATTTTTTATTTTACTTTACTTGATTGGTAATCGTAAAAGAAAACATATTGGAAATTGCAGAAGAGGAAAAGAGGAGGAGGAAAGTTGTGAAGGTAGGTGATATGGTGCATGTTTCTAAATTTAACAAGAAAGCAATTGTGTTGAAAGTAGATTCTAGTAAAGAAGAAATAGTGGTTCAAGTTGGGAACATGAAGTTGAAGTTGACCTTAGCAGATGTTGTAACTTGATGTTGTCCATGCCTTTCTAACCATAAATCGGGAAGTTGTCATCCTTGTATTAGGAATCATTTTGTATGTTGGATCCGCATGCACATGATTATACCAAAAAACCCACTTTATTTTGTTAGGCGAGTAAAAAAAAGCCGAATATACCAAAATTCATATTTTGTATGTTGGCCACTTTGTACAACAGCTATGTTCAAATTTATATGTAAATCTGAACTTTATCAAAATTTTATAAAATGTAATTCACATAGAAATAGTTATTGACTTGATTTTTTCAACATTTATTGATAATTCACTAATTACTTGATAACATATACTAATGTTTGTGGTTAATATTCTATGCGACTAACTACTGTGTACAAAAATCGTTAAAATTTGTCTATTTCTTAGTCTATATTCACAATTGAATGATGAATATGAATTGCTGATATCTATGTGAATGATTGCAAATGTAATATATCAAATTTACATGTGAAATCTGTAACATTTTATTTTTCACAACCAAAATTTTTCATTTTTATATTAGGTAAAACATTGTTTCCATAAACCTAGTCAAAAACAACCAAAAATATCAAATCCAATCATCCTAAGAATCTACGGGTGGTAAAGGGTTGGGTTGGATCATAAATGGGTTGAAAATTTCTACCAAATCCAATATGTTTAAGTAAATGGGTTGAAAATTTCCAACCCAACCCAATCTTTTTAGCGAATGAGTTGAAATTGGATTGACTTGTTTATTAATTTTCCAACCCAATCTATTTACTAAAAAAGTTAACATCAGGTTGATCCGTTTAAATTTTCACAAAAAACCCCTTAAAAATCAAATAATCTATCAAATAAAATTACATACAATTTAAAAGCTATAATAATTGTTCAAGATTATACAACAATAACTTTATATGTCCATAACACACACAAATAAGTGTTTACAACCATAAAACATTATAAATGTTTAATTTTATATTCTATCCAACTCGATTATCACTTTTTACCAACTCAAATTTGAGTAATAGTCACTGACCCATGGTTTTTGAAACATAAAAAATAATCAAAATATAACGATCAACTAAATAATAATACTAAATAAATATAAATTAAAAATATTTAAAATTTTAAATGGGTTGGCAGATTGTAAACGGGTTAGTAATTTCAACACTAACCCAACCCATTTAATTAAACGGGTTAGACAGGTTGACAATTAAGTAGGTTCAAAATCTGAACCCAACCTACTATTTATTAGGTTGGGTTGGCGGGCTTGGGTTTGTAACATCCCATTTTCAAAACAAAATTTTCATTTTTAAATAAGGGTAAATCATTGTTTTTCCAAAAACCAAGTCAAAGAACATAAGTATCAAAATACAACCATCCCCAAAAATACCAGAGTACAAAAAATTGCGTAATTACATAAGCTGCAGGTGGATGTGTACAATCAAGCTTTCGCCTTCCTGCGATCATATGAAGTACATGAAACAAAATCTGTAAGAATGAAGTTTAGTGAGTTTTTCCCCAAAATACCACATACACACACACACACACACACACACACATATATATATATATATATATATATATATATATATATATATATATATATATATATATATATATATATATATATATATGTATATGTATATACACACACACACAAAAGATAGCTGTATCGGGTTCGTAACAACCCTGAGTCCATAATGACTCCGAGCCCAGATTGGCTCCATCGGGTCCGTATCCTCGAATCTGTAGTGACTCCGAGCTCAGATCGACTCCATGCATACAATATACAATCATACCAACAATAGCCACATATACACATGCATCCTACGTACACAATTTAGTAGGCCCGTGTTGGTGCCTTCGACCCACGAGTATATTGAGAAGACTCACCTCGTAGATAGCAGTTAAGACACAACAACTCTCTTACAAGAAGATTGGTACTATGAAACACATATTCAACAATAAAGAAATACCTACTCAGTCTACACTCT